>NC_033801.1:34827433-34831033 GCF_001876935.1 Asparagus officinalis | reverse complement strand
AGTTATAATTTTTAGAAGGTCTTCTCAATTAAGAGTAACTCTCCTCTTCAAATGGAGTTATAAAATTTTTCACACCTCTAACCCCTTACTCTCTACCCCTACTTATAGTAAACATCAGTGAATGAGAGCCATTGGATTAAAATCTTATCCAAAAACAATAATTTTTAGCCACTAATCTGTAACAAACTACCAGAGGTATCGATGCCAGTATCGATATGTTGGCATCGATACGGGCATTAATGCTGGCATCGATGCCCCCATCGATGCTGGCATCGATGTCAAGAGCTTTCCTTTTTCAGCCCGTAGTTTCTTATTGTGTTTTGGCTTTTGGGCTTGGGCCTTTGACATTTTGAGCTTTAATTCTTATTTTTAGTTTGGGCTTTTGGATAATTTGGCAATTGATTTTTCAATTGGCTTCTTTGCTTTATTTCTTCATTTAATAAAGGGGTTTTTATTGCGAGATGAGAGTTTAAGATTTATTCTTCATTAACTTGTAATTAAAAGATAAAAATAATTATTAATAATATATTTATTCATATAAAATAGATAATGAGGGTATAAAATTGTAGTAAAGTATGATTATCAGCTTCGTCTCTGATCTTTAGCATAGTGGAAGCGGCTAAGGCACAAATTGCTCCACTTGCCGACCGCCAAAAGGAGCCTTCGGCATGGCTAAAGAAGCATATCCGCTGAGACATGGTCCCAGAAGAGGATGAGAATACCGAGGTGGAGCATCCTGCCACCCTAGTGGTAGCCGAGGTGGCCAAGACTGACATTATCCAGGTGGATGAGTCGAGGAGGCGGAGGCTCCTCGACAAGAGGTTAGGGTCAAGGCCAGAGCCTTTGTAGATGAAGAGAGGACTCCTGTCAACTACACTAAGTCTTCCCGCGACCGGGAGAAAGAGCCGGTCACGAAGGAGATGACTCCAACCGTAGGATTAGAATTCCCTTATCCTCATCATGTCGCTGAGGTTGGGGAAGAAGAATAGGAGAGGATGAGGTTGTACCTCATAGGGTCCTCAGGTGTCGGCCCTCGATTCAGTCAGGAGCCCATTCTAGAGCACCACTACCAGGCTACTCATCATCTCGACATCAGGGGATTAGTCCTCAGATCTTGTCTAACTCAGATGAGGTTACTAGAGCAGTTCTGGCTTCCCCAGGACATGGAGTTCTTGAGAGGGTCCCCAATGCTGGTCTCCACTAAAGTATCCGGAGCTACTTGGTTCAGGGGGCGTTGGTAGAGAAAGAGATATTCGGCTGGATGGAGCATATCCGAACTTCTTATTTAAAGCTCCTGTGGGAGGTAACTGATCTGAGGGCCGGTAGAGAGCCCGACTCGGAATGGGTGATGGAGTTGTCGGCCCAAAGAGCTTCTAAGGTCGAAAGGCTTAGGCTAGAGCTAGATGAGATCAATGAGAAGGCCAGGAGGCTAGATTAGGCACTTCAGAAAAGGACCGCACCGTGGTACACGCCGAAGCCAAAAAGCAAGTGCTACTGCATGCAAGGGCTCAGCTGGAGGAGGAGCATACAACACTTGTCAAGCTTCAAGGAGAGGTCGCCTACCGATAGGAGTCTTTGTTAATGGACTAAAGCCGCAGTGCCTACTTTGAGTCCAAATCTTCCTGCGAGGGAGTCATTGAGGAGTACCTCCAGGGCATCACTGGAAAGACAAAAGTGGCGATAGCTTGCAAGGCCATGTTAGACCATAATGCCACTAGGAAAGAACCCGAGAGGAGGGGGGGGGGGGGAATAGGGTCTTATGCTAATCTAATCCGATTTTATACCAATTAAAAATTATAAACAAAAATATTCTTGCAAGTATAATATACAACTAATTATGATTAAGAATATGCAATATGAACAACGATAATATAAACATGCAACAATGTGATAGGGAGATATAAACAATAAGCAATATGACAATGGCGAATGAATGAACTAAGCAATAAGCACAAGATACGCCAAAGCAAGCTCAAATATACAAAGATGATCACGAAGTTCAGACCTTCCATCCTACATCTTCGCCCCCACTCCCGGGGAGAAATCCACTATCACAACCGGGTTTTCGACGCTCACCCAAAAACGTTTACACCACACAATTCCGGTTTTTAACACTCACCGATCAATGTTCACAATCACTCACAAAGTAACTGCACAACTACCACCTCAAGTATTAGCCTCTCACATGTCTCTCTCAAGTGCTCAGAATTACTACCTCTCATTAGGCTTTACTACTGATGTCACTCCTCTTGGGACCGACCACGTCTCTCACCTCTACACTCCTTTTAGTGTACTTATGTAATACAAAGTGATTCTCACAATAAGGCTCAAATACAAATAATTTATTCTCTATAATAGATGAGATCACAATGTAGGCTCACTCTCTAAGTCACACTCACCACAACCCAAATTATACAATGTATGCAAATACTATAAGCTTAATGATTGTGTGTGAACAAAGAGATAAATCAAAACTAAGCTCAATGTAATTCTAGCTAATAGAAATTATAATCAAAACAAATAAAGAGCTAGAAAAGAGTTTAGAATTTCTTCTCTGAAAAACAAGATGGAGAGATGGAGATTGAAGCTCAACCAATGAAGATGATCTCCTCCACTTGTGAAAACTTCTTCACAAACTAAACAAAAACTAAAACAAACTAAAACAAATCTTAAATTCTTGTAAACTTGTTTTTAAACACTTCTTGATTACTTCAGAATGTTAGAGGGCAAGGGATATATATATGATCATAAGACAAAGCCCAAAAACCAAGAAAAACCAAGCAAAAAGATAAAATAATGAGAACTGGAAAACTAGCTGTTAGAGGCCGTCGATCGACTGATGAACAGTATTAGTCGACTGATAAACAGTATCAGTCGACTGATGAACAGTATCAATCGACTCATGAGTAGACCGTTATAGGCCAGCAACACATCATCAGTCGACTGATGAACTCGTCAGTCGACCAATGACCTCGTCAGTCGGCTGATCAGTCGACTGAATAAAAAACATAAACTTTTTGTTATTCCAGATGAGATCTTCAGTCTACTGAACCTTTGCGTCAGTCGACTGATAACACTTTATCACCTAGTTTTGAATAGTAAATCTTTCAAGAGGCTTTAAAAATAGAAAATAAAATCCAAAAATTATGAAACTTTAGAAAATGCTTACAAACATGATAATAAACATGAAAAATATCCAAAACATGAAAACTTGACAAACTTGAAATTTGATATTTTGACATAAACCAAGTTTTAAAACTTTGTAAAATAATTTTATAGACTTAATAAAAGATGTATATCATGATTGTTAAGTCCATAAACAAATAACTCAATATTTTCACAAATTCATTTTTGTATAAACTTGAAAACCAAAAATGTGTGTGTGTGTGTGTGTATAAATATATATATATATATATATATATATATATATATATATATATATATATATATCATGATTGTTAAGTCCATAAACAAATAACTCAATATTTTCACAAATTCATTTTTGTATAAACTTGAAAACCAAAAATGTGTGTGTGTGTGTGTGTATAAATATATATATATATATATATATATATATATATATATATATATATATATATA
>NC_033801.1:34783506-34825473 GCF_001876935.1 Asparagus officinalis | reverse complement strand
CTTTATATATATATAAAAACCAAACATGTGTATGTGTATATATAATTGAGTTTAAAGTATTGAACACACATAATATAAATCTAAAACTAAATTACCCAAGCAATTGATCTTCAATGAGCTTGTCTTGAATGCGGATGAAGCTTGAACTTGGATCTTTACTTGAATTACACTTTATATATATAAACAAACCAAACATGTGTATGTGTATATATAATTGAGTTTAAAGTATTGAACACACATAATATAAATCTAAAACTAAATTACCCAAGCAATTGATCTTCAATGAGCTTGTCTTGAATGCGGATGAAGCTTGAACTTGGATCTTTACTTGAATTACATTGGCTTCATACCAATATTCCTTCTGTCCTCCAATGGATATGATCGTGAAAGCTTGATTCCATCCAACCTCTAACGCATTGCTTGCCTAGAATAAATAAGAAAATACAAACACTAGACAAAAAAATATTAGTTGTAAATTATTTGTTAAAACATCATCAAAATAAAAAGGCCAATAGGTCGAGTATGACTACCTCGCTGCGCAGCTTCCCGCCAAGATGAGGAACCTACCTGGTTGCTTCCACTACCCACCCATTGTAGCTAAATGCTTGGATGAGTTGGTGGAAGTGGAGGAACTGGTGGAGGACTCGATCTTGGCCAGGATGAGGGGGAGTCAAATGTTGAAGCTCTGAGGGCCCTAGTGGGAGGACCGATGAGGGAGGCAAGTGCTCAACTCCTCCGCTGACTGCTGCCAGTGACTCCTTGCCTTTGACTCTGGGGACGGGGATGGACCTTTCTTACCTTTCTTAGGATTTTTTGCACTGTACTTGTATGTGTATACTTGTAAATACTCCATTGTAAATGAATAAAGTGATAAATGTTTGCCTTGAATTGACTTGTGTGCACCGTGTAATCATGTTTTGGATTTCCTAGAGAGAATCAACTCCCTTATGGACTTGTAAACTCAACTGTTGAGTCGATAAGGCTCGACCCTTGTCAGGAAGATATGTGTCGAACTCAAGTAGTTGTCGTCTTGTTTTTTGGAACTTGGTGAACAGTTGCCTATGTTTTGGTTTGGAGTCGGCCGAGTCCACAACTCCTATAAATAGGTACTTGAACCCCTTAGGGTAAGTGCCTGAGAGGTATGAGTCGACTTCACGAAGGGTCGGCTACTTTGTGGGGAATTAACATAGCGTCTATTCGAGCACACATGTTGTTAGCTTCATAGGGTCGACTAGGTTGAGTCGACTGTATGCTAAATAGACGTCATATGGTGAGTTCCAAGATGCCTTTATTAGGTAGGTGAAGCATCACTATTTAAAACAACATGATGACATTATAAAAAGCTAAGAGTCGTTGTCGCTTCGATTCTCAAGTGATGAGGCATGGAGTAAAGAGGGCGACACATCTATTATTGTATGGACCATTTGGATTTCGAAACAGATTTCGTTTGTTTATTTTAAATTGAGCTGACCATTCCGATTATTACACGTTGTTCGCGTTGAAAGTTGATTTTTTTAAGGAATTCATTGCAACTTTAAGCGTTTACAACGAATTCAAAAGAAGAGTCTTTTTATAAGATCTCTCTACACAAAAGAAATTGAAAAATTATAACTTTCTAGAAAACACAAGCAGAGAGATTGTTTATCGGTCTTCTGCTTGTGTGGGATCTTTGCCAGTACCAGGGTTTATCCATGGACCACCAAATGATCAGATCTGATTGATTTTGTTGCCTTATGAAGAAGATAAGAAATTAAAGTAAATATTTCAGCAACGGTGAGATAAACACTCTTCTCGAGATCATAGCAATGGTGTGATCTCAAGGGAAGCGGATTAACGAGGCTGAAGCAGCAGCAGATCTATCAAATTCTCCTCCTTTTTGTTGAAGAACTCGCTAAGAACTCACTTCTTCCTTGCTGAAATTCGTTCTCCTCTACTGTTCAAAGTGACAGGGCTTCGCTGACAGCTCCAAATTCCCCCGATCTCTCATGTATAGGGGCCCTAGGGCTGTATTTATATGCTTCAGAAGCTCTATTTTTGGATAAAAATGGATGCTTTGATATCATCTTAAATTATAACCACTTTACTATGTTCAAAGATAGCCTCAAATTAGTTGGGGAGGTTCTGGAATAAAATCTTATCAAAAAATGGACGAAAATAGCTTTACTGTGCGAGAGACACCGCTAGTGTCTCGCCCTTGGGCTGAGACACGATTGGTGTCTCGACCATTGGTCACTGTGCGAGAGACACCGCTAGTGTCTCGCCCTTGGGCTGAGACACGATTGGTGTCTCGACCATTGGTCAAGACACCAATGGTGACTCGGTCATAGGCCAAGACACCAATGGTGTCTCGCCCATTAGGTAAGACACCGCTGGTGTCTCTCCTATTTGGGCGAGACGTCGTTGGCGTATTTCCGTTGTTTTGTCTCTAACTCTCACGTCTGATCTCGGAATGAAGTGATCCAAAATGCGTTAGAAAGATAGATAAAAGATCTACAACCTACCATGGTTGAAATACATATGATGTGAGTGAGACACGAGTGACACTTTGCTCTTTGTGGGTGAAACATAACTCCCGGTCAAGTAGTTTCTTTGTTATTTTGCCACCCCGTTGATTCGTATGCTTTGCCAACTCGCTTCATACTCTTGTTAGCTTTGTTACAGCATAAGATAATCTTTCTTGACTTGGATAATAACGTTCATCATCTTTTCTTTATCTTAAGCTGCTTCCGGAAACTTATAGGAAATTTTTGACGCTTACAGATACCCCATCCAAAGTGTTTCAGTCTTGTTCTTTTATAGAAGAGCCTAAAATAGTTTAGATGTGATAGTCCTAATCTTTAATCTCTTTAGTATTTTATTGAAGAGATCTACGTAGAAGGATATGTAACTGGCTTCAGTTCTTGATTTCTACATTTCTCAGTCTATTCAGTATTTTGTCGAATAGCTAAAATTCTTACGGTACTATATTTATCGTCTAACCATTATCAAAGTCTTTAACCAAAACTGGTGTATTAGTTTTTTATTGTAGTTTGTGTTGTTGAATCGACGTTGAACTGATTATCTTTGTCGATGACGCTTTTCTGAACTGCGATTGAAGTCTCGTAAGTATCCTTTGACCTGGAATTTCATCCTGAGCCTTGTTTCGGCAAAAATCATCGACATGTTGACCGGCATAGACCTTCATTGCAATGCGTTGACCGGCATTAACTTTCATTGTAATGCATTGATCGACGTTGACTTTCGTTACAATGCGTTAGTCGGCGTTGACTCTCATTTGCAACACGTTGACCGGTGTTCACTCTCATTTACCACGCGTTGACCAACGTTGACCTGTGTGAACACAGTTTATACTCATACGCTGATCGGAGTCTACACAGTTTAAGCTCTTAAGGCGTTAGAGTGCAAAGAATTAGTTTATACTCGTATACTCCTTGGCATTTCGTGAATTAGTTTAACCTCGTGTACCTATTGGAGGTTCAAGGAGATGTAGTTTATACTCATATACTCATCGGAGTGTAGCGAGAACAAGCTGTGAATGCATCAGACACTCGCCAGGTTGAGCTCTTTGTGTGAGATTTGATTGTAGGACTAGTCGTTGATGGTGATACAGCTACTATCGCTGAAGCTACCCCAATTTGCTCGAGTCATGAGACCAACTGATGAAGCTGGTGCGTCAATGACTATTAAAGCTGATTGAAGATAAAGCTTGTACGAGTTTTGTGAAGAGAAGCTCTCCGAGCTAGGAGAGTGGATCCGTCGTTGCAAGCTGTTTATCTAAGCATACTAGGAATTTTGGCAAACCCTCAACCATCAACGAATTTGATGAGCCTTTATCGATTACCGTTTAAGTTGGGCTAGCATGTAGATTGTCTAAGTCTGTTCTACATGTAACGTTTCGCTAAGAGAGTTAATTCTCTTAGTGCTATGATATTGAATACATAGACTTCGCCACTATCATAGGAATAGGCTACCCGCTAACGCGTGTTAGGTGTAGACTTAGGGTTTTTGGCTAACCCTCAGCTCTCAATGGATTTGATGTGTCTTTACCGATTACCATTTGAATCGGGCTTGCATGTGAATTGTCTAAGCCCGTTTCACATGTAACATTATACTAAGAGAGTTAACTCTCTTAGTGCTACGAAATTGAATAAGTAGACTTTGCTATTATTACAGGAATAAGCTATCCGACAGCATGTGTTAGATGTAGACTTATCTCTATTTAGGGAATGAGATAATATCCCCCAGACAAGGATCCTGGCATCTTTTTTGTGGCAAAAGATTAACCGGCAACACATGTTAGATGTTGACTTATCTCTACTTAGGATTCGAGATAAAATTCTCCGTGCGTGTAAGGCACGGATTTTGGCGTTATTAATAACAGTCTGCCATGATGTTGCATACATAGGCTTGTGTCCTTTTCATGGTAAAAGACTAACTGGCAATGCGTGTTAGGCGTAGACTTATCTCTATTTAGGAGTCGAGATAAAGTTCTCTATACGTGAAACGCATGGATTTTGATACTGAAGAGTTGTGTTGTGTCTTCTCTTGGGGAAAAGATGAATTCTGTGCTGGAGAGGAAAAATTTTATATTCTGTCTCTAGGTGCAAAAGAAACTCAAAGTGAGATCTCCACTTCGAGAATCTGAAGGATGAAACTAAGAGTGTGATCTCTACTTTGAGAATCAAAAAGATTTAAATAATCCTAACTATTTAAAGGTTTGACCGAAGGGAGTTTGAGACGATCCTAACTGTTTAAAGGTTTGATCGTTCAATTTCTTGACCTCTCATTTATAGGAGGAATCGAGAGGGGATTTTGGCTTTGTCCCTAACTTTTTAAAGGTTTGACCAAGCAAATAGAGGGAGTGAATGTACAAATAATAGTGGGAATGTTGATTTGCACAAATCACTTAGTAGGGGTTTTCGGTATCAAGTGACAAAACCTTGACACAAAAAGGGGTTTGGCAATTATCATGGATTGAAATTTTAGGTGTTTTGTCAGAGCTCAACAGTAGGAGTCTTAAAGGCTCGGACATAGTGAGAGTTTAGGTGGATTTAACCACGAAGAATTTTAGAGGACCTACCGTTAGTTGATTTGATCGGTGAAGGATTTTATGATGGCTGACTGTGAATTATCAAGCACTCTACAATTATACCGTAGGAGTTTTGTGAGGGAAGACTGACCCGATGAGGTCATTGAATCTCATCTCAAAGAAAGAATGCTTAGAAAGTCATAGTAGGAGTTGGCGGAATTGATCCCAATGATTGAAACAAACCAAGAATCAGATGAAGAAAAAGCAAATGAGACATGCTTCATTCTTAAAGGATTTTAGAGTTTCGTGAGGGAAGATTGACTTGATGAAGTCATTGAATCTTATCTCAATGAAAGAGTACTCTGAAAATCACAGTGGGAGGGTTTTAATCATTTTGAACATGATTGAACAGCCATAGCGGTAGGTTCTTAATCATTTTTGTCTTGATTAAGAGTGGATTATTCAGAAGGTTAGTTTTCTCCTTGAATAATCAATTGGTTTCAGGTTATCCTTAAGAATACCATACATAGCATTCTTCAGGAACTTTTTGTTAAATAGGTTATCCCGAATATACTAGGGATAGTACATTTTCAGGAACTTTCTGTTTGTGGGTATTGTTGCTATTCTTGATACAGAATTAGGTCTTGGTTCCTGACATCGTATTTAGCCATGATAACCTCATATCCACCCTAGCTTTTTAGGTGAACCTGAGTCCAATCACATTCAGCTACATTGTTGGATCACGCAACTTAAGGGAGCAATTTTTAACCTCTTATACTAGTTGGAGGTAACCGGGTTATCGTGAAGAAGATTATATGTAATATTCTCTAGAAACTTCCCAAATAGTTTAGCCTTATATACTAGTTGAAGGTTTGGAAAGTAGTTTATACTCGTATACTCTTTGGAGTGCATGGAGAAGCAGTTTATACTCGTATACTCTTCAGAGTTATCGTCGTTCTCATTTGGTTTGTTTTGTCGTTATGATGCCAGAGTTAATTAAGGCTTGGATTTTGATTTTGAGACCGAAGCAAGCCTTGGTAAGATGAAGAACCCTCCTATGGTATGTACAGTATTTTGGATCCGTAATCCTCTTAGCTCCCTCTTGATCTTTAATAGGTGGTAGCTCGATTTTATTGTTGTTTAGGAGATACTTGAAGATGGCTGGAACCTCATTATCCCTGAAGGAGAACTATTGCATCTGATGCAGCTGTTGTGATGATTTCTATCGTGATTGTCGCTGTAATGTTTGATTAACATCAACAACATCCATAGGCAGTGTCGGTTGGCTTCTCTCAGCCTTCTTTCTTTTGAGAAAATGTTCGGATTACTCACCGTGGATTTTCAAGTCTTTCTAGGTTTTGGACGGCACGACCCCCTGGGCTTCCAAGACGTCAATGGAAAGGTTGTTATGGTAGGTTTTGAGGATGAATTTCTCCATGAATGGATCTTGACAGTCCATCACCTTATTTCGGAAGCATTTGATGAAGCTATCGACCGACTATCCGTCTTTCTGCTTCTCATCGAAGAGTGTTCCGATAGACACCTCAGTGCTATCATCAAAAAAGTTGGTGAGAAACAGGCCTTCCATGTCGTTCCAGCTATTGATACTTCCCAGCTTAAGACATCAGTACCATTCGAAGGCAGCTTCACAAAGGGTGCTAACGAATGACCGGACCATCAACGGTTCGTTGTCGGAGATCATGCCCTGGTGGGACTTGAAATAAACCAGATGCTGAATGGGTGAACCTCTTCCATTGAGTGACATGAAGTTAATTAGATTGAATTTTGTCGAATATGGAATCGACTCCCACTCTATGGGATACGAACATGGAATCCCGGTCTTCTTCACCTCTCGAACGGACATCAAGGTGTTGATCTTACTCTCGAGCTCTTCCATCTTCTAGTTCTCTTTGCATGTATTTCTCTTTGGGTGATTTTAGGAGGAACAACGGGACCACCCCCAACGTTGTTATTATTGATGGGACCGCCCCTAGCATTTTCGCTGTTGGTGGGGTATCAACATTGAGATTTTCCTCCACTTCTGGATCGTTGTCTGTCTGATTGGCAATATTGCGACGGCTGGTTTCACCAATTTGATCTGACAAAGTCCGAATCTGTTGGTCATGTAATTCCCTTATTCGTCGCACAGTTAATTCCATTTCAACTTTGAATTCCTCCTTCTGCTTGGCTAAAGCGTCTTCGAGGATTTTGCCTATTTGCTCGGTGTTGACCATGTACACTTCACGAGCTTATCCTATGCAAGACATTATATCATTGGAGGTGATTGCAGAGCAAGTATCTAAAAAGTTCATCATCTAAAGACAACCCTTCATGCATCCTTAGGTAATCCCTATGTCTAATGACTTCTAACTGGAGTCAAGACATTCGTTAGGCTATTCCTGAATTGACTTTTCTTCCTAGAGAAAAGTCAGGATTAGAGCTATTCGAGGCAATCGCTAATTTTTCTTTGTCAACCATGTTGATAGTGACTTTAGGGAATTCTTCCTCTTGACCGGTTGATTTTATTTTGCGAAAACGCCTTGACTTGGGTTTCGACGCTTCAAAGGGAAGCATTTGGAATACCGAGACCCTTCGTGGAGTAGTCCTAGGGCAGCTACATGCTGATAATACTGCCCTGATTAACTTTTCATACGGACAAGGAGAGTCTGATTCCATAATACTACTCTTTCGAGATTTCCTCATACCCCTAGCCTGATAGTACAACTTATCAGCATTATGATCGGAGCAATGCATCAGCTGTTGACTTGATTCCCCAGGTATGACGTTGTCATGTAACAGACACGTCTCCTTCCAAGAATGTAACGCCTTGTTAGGATGGCTTTAACTTGTTTGGAGGACACGTACGACCCCTAACCTAAAGAGTCACTCATGATTTGTTTAACGGATCTAAGCGTTCTTTAACTGGAGCTTTTCCTTAATCCTTGTGCAAAGGACCAAGGTGATCTGCCATCTTCATTTTAAATTTGGACAGGTCCACGCTGCCATGAGGCTTCACTGGAGGTACATGATCAGATGGAGTGGGATCAGAGGCTATCAGAGGTTGTTTAACGTAAAGAGTCACTCATGATTTGTTTAACGGATCTAAGCGTTCTTTAACTAGAGCTTTTCCTTAATCCTTGTGCAAAGGACCAAGGTGATCTGCCATCTTCATTTTAAATTTGGACAGGTCCACCCTGCCATGAGGCTTCACTGGAGGTACATGATCAGATGGAGTGGGATCAGAGGCTATCAGAGGTTGAGAAGTAGCCTTGGGGTTAGAATCAATGGATAGATACGACTGACGTCTCTCCCTAAGTAGAGACGTCTTGGCTATTTTCGATACCGTTCTTGGCATTGTTTTGGCTTTTGGCAACCCAAACTTGCTTGGATTTTAGTGATTCCTTGATCACCTCTTCCTTTTGTAATTCTTGTGCCTTTGCACAAGGATTCGTGCATGTGTAAGAAGTGCACGACATTTCTGGATGCGCTCCTCAAGAGTAGAACGAGTTTGTTTGACACGAACCCATTTGTTATTCGGTAGTTGGAAGGAGGAACCCGTTGCTTACTGTGGTGAACGCTTATTTATTTTGCACCTTCTAAATTCTAAATCCGCTTGATAGCAGAGTGCGTCCACCTACTCCAGAGTTTTAGTGAATTGATGGGCAAGACGTTGGCATCGTCTCTAACGAGCCCTCTTCGTTAGAATTGTCGTGCTTTCAGTAGGTAGCTCCTTGACTTTTGGGGAGTTGTTGTGAGCATCAGATCTAGCTTCCTTAGATGTCGGATAGGAGTCTTCAACAGTATTTGGACAAAGATTGTCACCAGTCTTCAATAGTATTTGGACAAAGATTGTCACCCTGAGTCTTCAGATCTGAAGGTCAATGAACCTTCTTCACGAAAGCGGTCTTCCTGTGCTTGTAACGAAAGGAAGATCTAGAGGAGGAGGAGGAGATGTACTCCTCTAACTTCTGATAGTCGAACTCGTATTCAACCTCTTCATCCATAGGGATCTTAATCATCAGCTACGGCACGACAGCCTCGGCAGCGAGGTTGTTGACTCCCACTGTGGTTGCCTGCGTGTTCGCGTTGAAAGTTGGTTTCTTTGAGGAATTCATTACAACTTTAGGTGTTTACAACGAATTCAAAAGAGGAGTCTTTTTATAAGATCTCTCTACACAAAAAAAATTAAAAAATTACAACTTTCTAGAAAACCCACGTAGAAAGATGGTTTATTGGTCTTCGGCTTGTGTAGAATCTTTACCGGTGCTGGGGTTTATCCGTAGACTACCAAATGATCAGATATGATTGATTTCGTTGCCTCGTAAAGGAGACATGAGATTGAAGGGAATATCTCAACAATGGTGAGATAAACACGCTTCTCGAGATCATAGCAAAGGTGTAATCTCAAGGGAATCAGATGAATGAGGCTAAAGTGGTTGTAGATCTATCTAACTCTCCTCCTTTTTTTGAAGAACTCACCAAGAACTCACTTCCTCCTTACTAAAATCCGTGCTCTTCTGCTGTTCAAAGTGACAGGGCTTCGCCGACAGCTCCGAATTCCACCGATCTCTCATGTATAGGGGCCCTAGGACTATATTTATAGGCTTCAGAAGCTCTATTTTTAGATAAGAACGGATGATTTAATCTCATCTTCAATTATAACCACTTTACGACATTCAAAGATAGCATTAAATTAGTTAGGGAGGTTCTGGGATGAAATCTTATCGAAAAACGAGCAAAAACAGCTTTATTAGGTGAGAGATACCGCTGGTTTCTCGCCCTTGGGCTGAGACGTGACTAGAGTCTCTCCCATTTGGGCAAGATGCCGTTGGCGTATTTGTTCGCGGGGAAAACTGTTGCTTTCTTCATTAATGAAATAATTGTCATCTTGAATTACAAAGATCCGGTCTTTTATAGATCCGGTTACAACTAAATCAAATAAAGAAGAAAAAAAAGTAAAAATTACAACTTTCCTCTTGTGAACAAATCGCGAGCTCCTGTTTTACGGCCGCTCGCTTGTGTGGGTTCTTTGCCTGCGCCGGGGTTGTTTGCCGTGGACCACCGCGCGATCTAGATCCGGTCGGATCTACACGATTATGCGGGTATTATTCCACGAAGGGAATAATAGCCGGGAGGGATTAATCCACCAAGGGAATAATCGCTCGGATCTCGAGATCTAAGACCAAGCTTAGATCTGGAGTGTGGTCTCGTGTAGATCTCAGATCTGTTCTTTCTTCCTCTCGAAATCCTGCCTTTTCTGACGTGGATGGTCGCCGAGGATCAGATCCGTACGTGCAAGTCTTCTGGTCTTTAAAGCTCCGAGTTTGCTCTTCAATCCGGCAGAGTTTCGGCTCTTGAAAGTTCGACCTCCGAAAATGAACATCTCTAGGCCTATTTATAGGCTCTCAGGACAGTGGCCGCAAACAGAGAAGTGTCGGCCACCATCAGCCACTGTCGGCCACCTCGGGGTGGGCCACTGTCGGCCACCTCTGGGTGGCCGACACTGTGCCGAGCCACCTATGGGTGTGGGTTTTCCGAGTTTTTGAGTTGTGTCCGTTTTCCGGTTTTGTCCGTGATTCGGTTGATTGAGACTCTGATTGGTTGATCTGATTTGGCAGTAAGTCGGATTCCTGATTTGGCAGTAAATCCGCTTCTGAGTTCGAGTCCGAAACTGATCTTGATTCGATCGTGATTCGTCCGAGTCTGTTCTCGGTTGGATGACTCGTTGATTCCTTAACTCGTTAGCTTGATTCTGCACGCGGGTGGATTCATTCCGTTGTTCGCGTGCGATTTGTCGATCTCGTCGCCTCGTTGGTTCGTCGGTTTGTGCCGAGCTATGCTAGGGGACCTATAAGCAATTTTATATGCCTACAGATACCCCCTCCAAAGTATTTCAGTCTCGTTCTTTTATAGAAGAGTCTGGAATACTTTGGATATGATCGTCCCCCACCTTCAGTCGGTGTAATGAGACCTTGGAATGATTTCTGTTCTTGATTCCTTCGATTCTCCAAGCTTTTCGGTGCTTTGTCGAAAGTCTGTAAGAGTTCCGGTGCTGCATTTATTGTCTGACCGTTTGTCGGAATTTTGAACTTTGAAGTCGATTCCTGATTTCTAATTTTTAGCTGACCATCGATTGTGGCGTCGAGTCTTTATGTACAACGCGTTGTCCGGCGTAGTGTGGTTGAGTTATCCTTAAGAATATTTATAAACAATATTCTCCAGGAACTTCTCAAAAAAAAAATAGGGAATAGTTTATACTCATATACCTTATTGGAGTATTAAGAAGCAGTTTATACTCGTATACTTTTCGGAGTGTTCTTTAGGTTCGAATAATCTGAACCGGCCCAAAAAATGTGCCAAAAGGCAGTATTTGGGTTAAAAAATCTCTCTGACCCTTCCAAATATATGGTAGAGGGGTTAAATAGGTGAAGGAATGAACCGTAGGTTGATCAAAAGTCGTTCCAATGTTTAATTCAGCTCCAATTTGAATTCTGGTTCAAATTTGGTTCAAACTGGTTCAATTTGGCTCAAACTGGCTCATTCTGGTTCAATCTGGCTCAATTTGGCTCATTCTGCTCTGGTCTGGTCCAGCCAGGCTCAATCTGACTCAATTTGGCTCATTCTGGCTCATTCTGGCTCAATTTGGCTTGGTCTGGTTCAACCCTGGTCTGGTCTGGTTCAGCCAGATCTGGTTCAAGGCTATAAAAGAGGGTTTTTTCTTCATTTTTTTTTTCTTCTTCTCTTTCTAGGGCCGGCCCCCCCTTTGTCCTATTTTCTTGATTTCTCTTCCCTCGAGCGTCCGATCTCCTTAAAAACTTGATATTCGTCTTAGATCTAGTACTCCTTTTGATCCTTGACTGAAAAATCCTTCGAAACTTCCATTTTTGGAATTTCTCTCAGGCCCCTCGAGCGTGTGGTTCGAGCACTTTCAAGATCTAATTTTTGTCGGATCCTCGAGCTTCCCCTCAGGTATATCTCCATAATCTTGATCTATTTCATGTTTGATCTAGTGTATGGAATCGCGGGATCGCATATAAGGGTTGAGGGAGTGATTTGATGCCTCAAGCTCGCCTTTTTAGGGGATAAAAAAGTGATTTTTATTTCTAGATCTGACCTCTTGAATTCTTTTTGTAGGCCATTATGTCGCGAGTATCGAGAGGTCGTTTTCCTGCTGCATCGGCTGATGGCGCGCTTCCCTCATATGCTGGTGAGCAATTTTTTGACCTTTTCGAAAATTTACAAATTAGTCCTCTTTTTTCTGGATATTTGCAAATTGGTCCATTTTACCCCCCGTTGTTCTCCTTGGTGAGGCAACCGGGAAAGGCCTTGGTTCTCCTTGGTGAGGATCGACGCTTTATGGAAATTTTGCAAATTAACCCTCTTCTTCTGAGAATTTGCAAATTAGTCCTTTTACCCCATTTTGCTCTCCTTGGTGAGGCGATCGGGAAAAGCCTTGATTCTCCTTGGTGAGGATCGACGCTTTAAAGATGGGTTTTGCTTGGTCAAAACCACATCTCATAATAAAGGGGGCGTTTTGACGCTGCATTGTGCTTTATAAGGCAGGGATATATTGTCGATATACCCTATCTTATAAATGCGCAATGTGGCCAAATCGTCTCGCCCTTTATAAGGCAATGACTCTATCTTACCAATTTGTAAGATGAATTCAATTTCCTTTTATATCTGAAATTAACAAACACTTAACTGCTTGTTTTCAGTGGAATATCCTTCCGGAGCTTTTTCATCGCATGCGGTGAATGGACGTCGTGATGAGTATTATTCAACATCTGATGACTTTTCGCCCATTCCGCTCACCTCCCAGTTTGCTCCGGGCACATCGCTGGAAGTTGTCCAAGTGGTGAAGGAAGGTGGACATCAAGCCCTTCGCCAGCTGATCACAGATGCGCCTCTCGTGCAGGATGCCGGTTCCGTTCAGTCTCTTAGGAAGACTGACTTCTTGTTTGGCGACTCTACCAGGGATCCCGATGCGGCATTTATTGAAGCTGAGCAGTGGCTTTACCAGACTGGCAGTCGTTTTATGTATTTGCCGAAGATTCCTCGACACCGTTCTTTGACTGAGCTCAGGCGCCAAGCTGTGAAGCGGGAGATGTCGTGGAGTTTGACAAAGGAACATGAGAGCGTTCACTGCGGCTATATTACTCATCAGGCAGTTCCTGGTTCGAGTCGAGATCACATTGTTGGACTACATCCTGGAGTACTGGGGCTAGATACTCCGCCTCGCAATGAGTTCCTCACCACTGCTTCTACTTTGAGGAATCGCCTCGCTATCTTAGGACGGGAGATGCCTGCACCGCGCCACAGATTCTATGGTTGGGTCCATTCTTTGGACAGGTTTTGGTGGGCTCGTATGACGAAGTATGTCTTGAGCCGATGGAGCGAGGAGTTACATGCTTGCGGTCTTTATGCAGCCATTCGGGCCACTATGCATGGCTTGCCTACAAGCGCGAAGCATTTCTTTGCCCTATGCGAGCTTTACAATCCAGATTCCAACACTTTTCTGACCAGGCACGGAGAGTTGGGCTTGGCTCTACATGAGATGCACAAGATTTCTGGTTTGCCCATGGGACAGATGTTATACCAGGAGTACTTTCCCTCCAACCATGAGTTGAGTCAGCTGAAGGATCGCATGCCCGACCGCTACGAGACCTTATGGGATCTCACTTGTCATTACCACATTGCTTTGGCGCAGTCTAAGCCCCTAGCGAAGAGGACCAAAGCAAATGTGAGCCTGAAGCAGTTCGCATCATACTTGTTCAGGAATCTGGAGAGCCATTCTGGCCAATCTATTTGTGAACTGGCACCGCTGACTCCTTCAGAGGTTAATGAGCTGCTGAATAAGACTAACGCCCAATCCTATACCATTAGCAGTTCCGAGAGCGGCTTTCCTGCAGGGACTAAATTCAGATCGTTCTTATATCATGCGACCACACCGATTCGTCCGATGACTCTCCTTGCCGGTTATCTCGCCATCTGGTTGAAGAAATGTGTGGTCCCGTATCAGTCTGGTGACGCTCTGCCACTGGAAGTGCTCTATCCTGCAGTTCAGCTTGCCTACAAGAAGGAACTTTCGCTTCTTCCGGTGATGGTTGCTAACATTCATCGAGGGCTTCGGCAGATTTCTGGTGCTTTTACACGGAGAGATGATGATAAACCGACTCAGATTCCTACCATTAAGGTAGAGCTCCCGTATATTTATTTGATGGCTTGGTTCGTTCTTCATCGTTCCGACGTGATGTCAATACCGAATGCCATAGATCAGTCTGTCCCCTTTCTACAGTTGCTTGAGAATGGTGAATGGGAGGGCCGAGGATTCCCCGATATCAGGCGTCAGCTACAAGTCCACAAGTGCTGGGCATTCTCCACTTGCTTTCCACAGTTCTCCAGCCGGTACGGCGAGTGTTTGATTGATGAGGAGAAGCCGAGGGAGTATAGGACTTATCTGGATATGGGCTGCTTTAATTGGCTAGTGAACATTAGGCCGGGTTACCTGACTTTCCGGGTGGGGAATCAGTGCTTCATAGAGCCGTATCTACCTTGCCGATTCGCCCGCAAATTCGGTTATGACCAACTTTATGTTGGGAACCCGCGCCAGCAGCTTCGGGCTCATGGAGGTCTGGTGGACGGTCTTCGTGCATGGTTGTGGACCGTGACTGGTTGCACTGGAGCTAGGTTCAGTCTCCCAGGTACTGAGCGACAGTTGAACCTCACTTTCCTGAGCTGCAAGTGGTTGCTAGCAGCTAATAAGACTGTCCGTGTGAAGCCTATCGAAGAGTTGGTGACCGAAGAAGCCTCTCAACTTGATTCTCGTGTTATCCAGGACGGTGCTCGATCACAGAGGGCTCAGGGCAAGACCCGCCGACTTGATGCAGAAGGTCACAGGGCCTTTAGTTCTGCTGGAGAGGCCTCAGGCGGAGACCCTGAAGACTACGAGGCAGATTTGGAGCAAGGTTAGTCACCTATCTTTCTTTTTTCTTGCATTTTCAAATTACTATTTCTGACCACTATTCGTTGTTTCAGGGACAGCGATCAACAGTGACGACGAATTCCGTCCTTTTACCCGGGCCAGACCTTCGATTGCTGTCCGTGCTGATAGGCGGAAAAGATTAGCCCACAAGCCGCCTGCAATTTCACGAGCATCAGAGATGGACTTGGCTGGTGAGGATCCTGTTAGTGACGGAGGTAACGTCTATTCTATAGATCATTTTCTTGATCGTTTAGAACTTCTGGCTCATGCTTTCCCATCCTATGCAGGATATCGTGAGGAAGGCGAGATGAGTCCTGATGATTGTGCATCTCCTGGTGAGCCTGACTCACCGCCCCAGGTAGATTGATATTAGGCCCGAGATTGGAGGAACCAGTGCATTCTTGGGAGCTATGTCAGTGCAGCCATCTTGGAGTGACAGAGTTGTCAGAACTCAGTTGGAAAACTATTGAATTCAAATCCAGAAGGAGGAAATTTCCAAAGCGCCTAAGACTGATTGGGCCGTTGGAGCAGATGGAAGTCTACGGATGAAGGATAGACTGGTTATGCCAACCAGTGCAGAGCTTAAGAGGGAGTTGCTAAATGAAGCACATTGTACTCAGTTCATAGTACATCCAGTGACCCCTAAGATGTACAAGGACCTAAAGAGACACCTTTGGATGGAGTGTTATGCGTAGGAAGATTTCAAAGTATGTAGCTAAGTATCTTACCCGTCAATGAGTAAAGGCGGAACACCAGAGACCAGTAGGATCACGTCAGCTTTTAACCATTCCGGAGTAGAAATGGGCGGACATTTCTATGGACCTTATTGTAGAGTTGTCGAAATCGAAGAAAGAGAATGATTCGATTTGGGTGGTAATGGATGGACTGATGAAGTCAATAAATTTTTATTCCAGCAAGGACTAACTATACAGCTGAGATGTATGCGAGGATACCTATTCAAGAGACTATTCGACTTCATGGAATTCCAGATGCGATAGCATCAGATTGAGATTTCAGTGTTCATTCCACATTTTTGGAAGGGTTTCCAGGATTCTTTTGGGTAACAGATTTATCGTACTGTAGTGCATTTCATCCATAGATGGATGGTCAGACGGAGAGAGTAAATTAGATGTTGGAAAACAGATGCCGGGCTTGTGTCATTGACTTTCAAGGTAGCAATTCGGAAGACGAAAAAAGGTTACGACGAGATACATTGGACCGTATCAGATTTTGGAGAGCATTGGAACTGTGTTATAGATCTTCTAGAATCGATGTCTAGTATACACAATGTATTTCATGTTTCTATGCTTAAGAAACAATTACGTGATGAAGAACAGTAGTGAGTGTTGGTACCTGATTCTGGAAAAGGAAGATTTTATATTCTATTCCAGCCGAAGAAGAAACTAAAAGTGGGGTGTTCCACTCGAGACTGGGAAAATTTAGATAAATTGGCCTTTTATAGGATGGTTATCTAAACTGGAAAATTGGATTCTTCGTTTATCGAAGTGGTATTTCAACTTTGGCTATAACCATGGGAAGCTTGACCAAAAGAGAAGCAGGATAGGGAGTTCTTTCGTTATCGAAAGGGGATCCAAAATGAAAATGGACCTCTTGTCTTATGCGAAAGGTCAAGACAGGGCCAGACTGGATACTTTTTGGTGGACTCACTGTCAATTGAAACTGATCAGTAGCGGATTTTGGTTCTGGTGACATGATTTGGGTTGTCCTCTAGAATATTAAGTGTTAATATTCTTCGAGGAACTTCCCGCGTAAATGGGTTATCCTCTATGTACTAATGGATAGTTACTTTTTTCAGGAACATTCCATTATTTGGCCCATTAATTTCCTGGCGCCCTCTTGAGTAATCAGGGCGATACGCGCAGCGTTCGAATAGACTGTGTCTATTACAAAACTGGTCCTTCCCCTTGTGTTCGAATTTACCTTTCTTCTTGGAGGTGAGATTTATTTGGTCGGCGAGCAGCGAGGACCAGATCTCCTTCTTGAAGCTTCTCTGTCCGGATCTTTTGCTTAAAAGCCTTGACATCCTGGCTTGGGTAAAACTCGACTGGTGTTGTTGAGCCCTCCAAACGGTTTTCAGTTCCAGCCTCTCTAGCTCTTCTGAACGCTTCTGATGTATGGTCTCCTCCGTCGTCATACTCCGTTCGCGCGAGGGCGATCGAAGGGCGGAATCTGAATTTTCCAGCTGGTAGCACCAGCTTCGGCCATCCGTATACCAGCGAATACGGTGGTAGCTCCTGTAGTCGCGTTCGTTATGGCTTGGTTGCGAATAAGCCGGAGTTGCTTTCACCGAGTTTATCGTCCCAGTCTCGTTTATTGGTCTTCACGAGGCTTGGACAGGCATCTTAATGATTCGTCTCTGTTACGCTTCAGCTAATCATTCGCCAGCGGGTAGTATGCTGCTCGACAAAACGTCTTCGATTTTGAACTTGCTCGCGAATCTGACGAAGGCCATTTGCTTATGAACTGTGCGACCGTTTGTCATGAATGATCCGTCTTGGCACGCCCTACTCCCGCGTTCGGTAGATGACATGATGTTTGATGAAATTAATGACGTTGTTCGTCTGTCACTTCTTCTAAGCGAAATCGCTTCAGCTCACTTGAGAAATAATCTGTTGATCGCGATGGTATGAACCGATCACCTTTGACTGAAGCGGGAAAATAGGGACCGACTATGTCCATACCCCAAATAGTCTCGAACGCGCCACGAGGTGCGTTGACGTATGCAACTGCTCTATGCGCCCAGTTTGATAGCGCATATTAATTCGCATGTATCTGGGGGGGGCAAAGCGTCCTGGACATTCACGTTGCCGTATTCGATTGGCATCACGGAACCATTTGGGCCAATAGTATCCCATCCTTCTGATGCCGATCGTACAGTTTAGTGACGGTGCTGATGTGCACCACATTCTTCCTGTGTTTTGCTTTCCTTAAGAACTTCTTAGCTGCCTTCTTTGTTCGAAAACATCGGTAGTAAAAGACCATCGTACCCTCTACGGTATAATGTAATGGTTTCTGTATTGTAGAAGAATCTTGGAGCTTCTTCGCGGATTGATTCCTTTCTTCTTTTACGTCTTTCTTGGCAGAATACCTACTGGACGTAGTCAATGATGGGGAAAACGCCATCTTTGCGGACTCAGACCCAATTTGAGTTGAATTCAACCTCTTTGGCGTTTCACGTTTCTATCTTTTATCACATCATTCAAGAGACAAGGAGTACTCTAAATCATCTTTTATTGCAATATCGGCAAGTTGCAGTTACAATCTGCATTACGATTGTTTCATCGTCAAGATTGATTACAAAGGGATATAATGTCATTTAAAACCAAAACCGCCATTGTAATCGAAATCCGGCTCAGAATTAGTTCTTCTCCGCTGTCTGTGCCCTGAGTGCCGCATGAGTTTCAGTATCGGATTCGTTACCATAAAGAGTAGAATCGGTGAAATATTCTCAATACCCCTGAATTGGTTGCTTATCCGCCGACCCCGTCCTAAAGCTTCATCTGTCAGGCTGTCGACATACTTCAAACACTGATGGAGAGTAGAGGGAATTATCACCATTACTAATGGATCCAAGGCCCGACTAATAGTAAGTTGACGAAGTTCTCACGCACTCGATCACATTAAACACGTGAACTTCTGTCTTCAGATCTCCATCTGGTGGCAACTTCACCCGATCTTACCAAGGTCTTGACCCACTAGTGTTGAATCCATAAGATAACAGTGCCTGTTGGACGCCAACTTGCTTACGGAATGCGAGGAAATGCATTCAATCAAAGCGGCATAATACTCACAGCAGAACCCGAGATCCACTTGGATTCGGCTTGACTTGTGCTGGAAGCAATGTATCCGACGCAAACTATAACGGCTGCCGATCGTGGTTCGAATTCTGTCGTCTGCTCATATCTTCTTTGGTGAAAGTAATGCAGGGGAAGGGTTCTTAAGTCACTATGTTGGCCACTTGTTGACTCAGCGGTTCTTGGCTGTTCATGCCACCGGCTTGGACTTGAGTCAGAAATACCTCTGCATTGGGCGCCAAAGCTTCTTGTAGGGCCTCCCTGGCTTTCTTTGCGATTTAAATCGCCAGCAACTCATAAAGCGTTAATCCCTGTGCTTGCTGGAATGTTGGCCTAATTGCCCGGCCATAATGTCGAACTATGCGGAGTCTTCGAGCTCTCCGGTTGTCTCTTCCAATTGGACCGACTGAAACGAGACTGCTCGCGATTCTGTTACCTCTTTCGGGGATTCTTTTCTTTGGTTTATTCACCGGCTGTCGGTTAGAGCCTTCTTTACCCGTGTGTGGGACATTGTGATCCACTCCCATCTCCGTTGAGAGTTTTGGCTGGTACCCTGTTTATTCACCCCCTGCTCGATAGTGTGCGGATAATTGTTAATGATTACTCGTTTCCGCTCCGTTGTCGCAAAGCTCTTGTTCTTCTTCAGGAGAGCGGGAAAAGTGGAGATTCTTGTTCGTCATTTCCCCTGGCGATAGAGAGACTCCATAACAAGACTTCCTTTTCCTTATAGATTTTTCCTCCCGGATGACGAAACCGGCCCATTGTTCATCTCCAATCAGATCTGCGTATGAACCCAAAGGAATTCGCTATTTTGGGTTGTGTGCCGGCACAAGTCCCTTTTTGGAAAAGCTGTTCCGTGCGGATCGTCATTCACCGTCTTCATCCCGACTTTGGTGACGCGTTTTGACTCTGAACCAAGTTTGGTAGGCACCGACCCAAAACTGATTGACACTGCGTTGGCCCCCACATTCTTGGCGCTGGTTTCGGGTTATGACTCCTTACGTCGTATTAACGCCGCTGGATCTTGTCCTTGAGGTGGTAGCATGATTCTCGTTAGAGGCGTGGTGGACCGCTCTGTGGTACGCGCAATTACTTTGGATCCGTTTCACTCTTGACTGGCCCTTCTTGATTCCCGAAATCGCGGCACTGGATCTTGTTGTCTCAAACAGGTGATTTGAAAGATTGGCCTTGGTAACTTCATCATCCTTTGAAGGAGTAAACTTTAGGAAACTCGGCTCCGCAGATTTCTGCTTCTGGAGGCCTGTTGTTGCCATTGTAATCTCCTCAGCGTCCACCACAATGAGCGCTCCTTCGAGATTTTTGGAGCCAGTAGCGCTTAGTTGCTTGTGGTGCTGTTGCTGTGTTTGCAATTGAAAGGTTTGATTAGCACTTCAACTGCCATTAGCTTAGTGCCTTACCTTTCCCCCGTAGGACGAAGTTTTGCTTTGGAGCACTTGTCGCCGGTGGGCCTCTTTCCGCCTTCTTCCTCTTGAGGAAGTCGCTCAGCTTGCTCTCCCCGGATTTTCTAGATCCTGGCCACGTTTTGGACGGTTGCTGCTGCCCCATGTTCAACACGTTCTACGCCGAAAGGTTGTTGTGGCATGTCTGCGAGGATGAACTATTGGTGATCGGCGTCCGCCAGTTCATCGCCTTGTTCCGGATCTTTTGACGAAGGTGTCGACTAACCCCCGTCCCCCCCCCTCCCCCCCCCGTCTTTTTGCTTCTCATCGAGACGATCCGATAGAGATCTCGGTGTCATCGTTCGTTAAGAAATTTGTAAGGAACTTTCGTCTCCATGTCGTCCCAGCTGTTTACCGCTTCCTGGCTTGAGGCGACGATACCAATCGAAGGTGGTCTCGCGAAGAGTGCCAACGAATGACCGCCATCAGAGGCTCATTACCAGAGATGACTTCCAAGTTTGCGATTGAAGTAAATCAAATGCCTAGTGGGTGAAACCCATACCATTAAACGGCTGTGAGTTAATTATACTGAACTTTCGCCGGATTATGGGGATTGATTCCCATTCTCTCGGGTATTGCAAGGATGCCTGTTTTCTTCGTCTCTTGAGCTGGAGATCAATGTGTTGATTTTGCTCTCGAGGTTCTTGATCTTCAGGTTCTTCCACCGGTGGTTTTCGCCAGCATTTCTCATTACCACCCCCTGCCTCGTCGTTGACGGGATGGATCTTTGGTATTACGAGCATTGTTGTCCTCATCTTCCAGATAACCGGGTTACGATTGATTCTGCTCGCCTTGTTGGTTCGCAATGCTTGGATTGGTTGGTCATTTGCATTTCTTCTCCATCTTGCTGCTAATGGCCATCTCCAACATCAAATTTGAAACTTTTCTTTCTGCTTAGCCAAAGCTCTTCAAGGCATCTTGGCCCATCTGTTCTGCACTTATCATCAGGGCCTCGCGGGTTGTCCCTCGCTGGATTACTGTATTATCTGATGCCACCGCGGAGCCGGATCAGATTCTTCATCTTCTGAAGGGCCGTTCTTGTCCGAATCCTACCTAGGTTGCTCGCTCTATTGGTTCCGGACTGCCAGGATTGGCCGTTCTATGCGGTCCGGGAGTGCTCTTAGAATCTACTCGAATCTTCTCGTGCGATGTTCGACTTTGCTCGTCATAGTTGGTGGTGGACCCTCGGAAATTTCTCCTGTCTTCAATCACCCTTCTTCTTTCGTTGGATCGCCCTTAGGCTTTGGGTTTTGGCGTTCTTCCGCCATTATAGTTCTTTTCAAAAACTGACAACTCTTTCGGGCGGACCGCCCTTAATGCAATTGCATTCAGACAATTACCGCCCGAATGAGTTTGGACAGGCGACATTGAATTTCCCGTTCTCGGACCCCTCTTCCCTGGTTCTGATTCGTACCCCAGCACGATAGTACACTCGTTCGCATTTTTTGACCAGTCGGAGTAACCTATCGTGTGCGGGCCACGCCTTTCTCAGGCTATAACACTCATCATTATCAGATGGATAATGTTTCCATTCTGAGAGTTGACTTTGCCCCTTCTTTGCCGGCTTTCAAAGGTGTTATTTACTGCTCAAAAAACATGCCTTTTTGCGGCCCCTTGTGAATTTTCGGCGTGCCTCTTTGGATTTCATATGCGCAAATTTGGTCGCGCAGCTGCCTTGAGCTCTTTGGCTCATGCTGGAGGTGGATGGGCGGACCCCCAGTATGTTGAGTCGTTTCTGGGCATTCTTCATCGCGGCCCAAACAACTCGGTGAATTGGAGCTTTGCCTATCTCACGTCACGGAACTGGACCGAGGGGCGCTCCAAAATTGATTTCTTCTTGCGGGGATGCACTCTTGCATGATCTCCGGAGAATGTTTATTTGCGGCATTGACTGGTGACTTTGGTTGATTCGCCGGAGTTTTGGACCTTCCTTAGGAAGGCTGCACTGGTTGCTTTTTTGGCCTGAGTCGCCACTTCAGACTTAGCGCTTCCAGACTTGGCTGTGTTTGGTGGTGGCTTCTTTCTCCACCTCCCTTTTGCCAGCTTTATCTACGGGCTTCCTGAGCTTGAGTCCGTGCCTGCGCTGACATCGCGCGGCGCGCTGCGAATACGCTCCTCGAGCACTCGGAACGCGTTCCGGTTTGACGCGGACCCATTCGTTCTTTGGCGGCTTGAAGAGTCGCGGTTCATTGGTGCGTTTGAGGCTGTTTTGCCTCTTCTGTTTTTCAACTCCGCGCAGTGTAGCGGAATCCGTTCCGCTTAGACTTCCATCGCCTTATGCGAGTTGTCGGCCGCCAAGGCTATGTTGACGAGCTCTGGCGGAGCTCTCTCTTTGAGAGAGTCACAACGCCCTGAACAGTGGCATGGCGGTGGCTCGGGAGCAGAGTTGACCTGATTGTAGAGGTCGGTCTGGAACTTCAATTTGACGCAAAACTTTTTTCGGCGTCAGTTGCGGTTGAGAGGCTTCGTGGTGCTTTCCCGAGCACCCTTCAAACCAACAGAGTTTTCTCCCGGACCGGAGAACTTCTTGGACTTCGAGGGTGGGAGGTAGATCCGGACGAGCGACACGTACTCCTCAATACTTGGTTGGCTCGAACTCATACTCGACCTCCTCCACGACCGGCTGATCTCGATCCGCCGACTGCGACGCTCCGATCTCGGACAGCGAGATCGGGCTGGCTTCCCACTGTGGTGCCCAGATTGTTCTGCTGGGCCGGAAAAACTATTGCTTTCTTCATTAATTGCAAAATAATTTGTCATTCTTGAATTACAAAGATCGGTTCTTTCTATAGATTCCGCGTTAACAAGCTAAATCAAATAAAGAAGAAAAAAAAGTAAAAAAATTACAACTTTCCTCTTCTGAACAAATCGCGAGCCTCTGTTTTACCGGCCGCTCGCCTTTGTGTGGGTTCTTTGCCTGCGCGGGGTTGGTTTGCGTTTGGACCACGCGCGATCTTAGATCCGCGTCGATTCTACAACGATTATGCGGATATTATCCACGAATAGGGAATTAATAGCCGGGAGGGATTAATCCACCAGGGAATAATCGCTCGGATCTCGAGATCTAAGACAAGCTCATAGATCTGGAGTGTGGTCTCGTGTAGATCTCAGCATCTGTTCTTTCTCTCTGGGAAATCACTACCTTTTCTTGGACTGTGGATGGTCGCGAGGATCAGATCCGTACGTGAAAGTCTTCTGCGTCTTTAAAGCTCCGATGTTTTGCTCTTCAATCCGCCAGAGTTTTCTGGCTATGAAAGTTCGACCTCCGAAAAAAACATCTCTAGGCCTATTTATTAGGCCTCAGGACAGTATCGGCCGCAAAAAGAGGAAATGTCGGCCACCTTCTGCCGGCCACTGTTCGGCCCACCTCGGGTGTGGCCGGCACTGTGCCTAAGCCACCTTGAGGTGGCTCGTGCCTCATGGCCAAGCCACCTCAATGGTGCGTCTCGGCACGAGCCACCTCGGGTGGGCCTCGGCCTTGGTCGAGCCACCCTGAGTGCGCTCGAGCCACCGAGGCCCCCTGCAGGGGTGGCCTCGGCAATGGCCGAGCCACCTCAGGGTGGCTCGGCCCACCGAGCCACCTCAGGGTGGCCTTCGGCCTTTGCGCGAGCCACCCTGAGGTGGCATCGCCTTGGCCCGAGCACCTTTCATGGGTGGCTCGGCTAAGGCGAGCCACCTTGAGCGTGGCCTCGGCTTTTTTGCGCGAGCCCCCGCTGGTCATCTAGGATCGCTGTTTGGAACTTTTGTCGTTTTGCGTGTCTCGTTTGTCACTCCACACGCTGTTTCGGTTGACTTGAGACTCTGATTTGATGATCTGATTTTCATGGCAGTAAGTCGGATTCCTGATTGGGGGGGGGGGGGGGGGGGGGGGCGGGGGGGGGGCGGGGGGGGGGACCAGTAAATCTGACTTCTGAGTCGATGTCCGAAAAAACTGATCTTGATTCGATCGCGATTTCGTCGAGTCTGTTTCTCGGTTGGATGACTCGTTGATTCCTTAATTCGTGTTAGCTTGATTCTGCACGCGGGTGGATTCATTCCGTCGCTTGCGTACGATTCGTCGATCTCGTCGCCTTGTTGGTTCGTCGGTTTATGCCGAACTGTGCTAAAGGACCTATAAGCAATTTTATATGCCTACAGTATTTCCGTTGTTTTGCCTCTAACTCTCCCGTCCGATCTTGGAATAAAGTGAACCAAAATACGTTGGAAAGCTGAAGAAGGGTCTACAACCTCCCATAGGTGAAATACATATGGAGTGAGTGAGATACGAGTGGCACTTCACTCTTTGTGGGTGAAACATAATTCCCGGTCGAGTCGTTTCTTCGTTATTTTGTCATCCCGTTGACTCGTATGCTTTGCTAACTTGCTTCATGCACTTGTTAGCTTCGCTACAGCATTGGATAATCCTTTTTGACTTGGATAATGATATTCATCATCTTTTCTCCATCTCGAGCTGTGTGCGGGAACCGAAGCACTATTTCTCGGACTTCATGTTGGAGGTCAAGTCCGACCCAAAGTCTTTATGAATTCAAGTCTGTTGTGCGCTATGCGGAAGCATGCTCGACAACTAAACTAGTGTAATTCACCAAAATACAACACAAATCAAACCAAACACAAAGATTTACGTGGTTCGACAATTGTTTTCATCCACGGGGAGAGGATGGGGAGATTTTACTATATAGAAGAGAAATACAACGGGTTACAACCCACAAAATTAGTCAAATATAACCCTAACCAAAGCTCTCAACTCTCACATAATATCTCCCTCTAAAAGTATTCAAAAGACCCTAACCAAAGCTGTCAACCGGCCAGAGACAGGGTTTTCAGACCCTGTAGCACGCATGAGATTGGTCGACCGGTCCTTTGCCTTTAGTCGACCGACACGAGAATCCCTGTATCCTATCTTCCTGGCGATTGCGTTGGTCGACCGCCCTTGCACCCTCGGTTGTCCATCCCGAGGGTTAATGTAGCTGTTTCTTCAACTTGAATTTCCTGATTTTTGTCACGGTTTCTACAAAGTCTTCATCGAAGAGTTGTAGTTTGATTGTTGGCATACCGACTTCCACTAGGGTGACTGCCTCAGTTCCATAGGCTAGCTTGAAGGGGGTTTTCCTGGTCGAGTTCGTGTGAGTTGTGCGATAAGACCATATAATACTCGACAACTCATCGACCTAATTTAAAACCGCGTCATCCACCTTCTTCTTTAGAGGTTGGAGAATGCATTTGTTAGTGGCTTCTACTAGTCCATTGCATCTAGGGTGGGTGACTGAGGAGAACTTAAGATGGATGTTGTATTCTTCGCAAAAGCGTCGGAAGCCTCCGCTGTCAAACTAGGTGCCATTATTTGTTACAAAGGAGAGGGGCACAGTGAATTGGCAGATGATGGACTTTCAAACAAAATTTATGACATTACTTTCACCTATCTTAGCTAGGGTTCAGCTTCGATCCATTTGGTGAAGTAGTCAATTACCACGATCAAAAACTTTCGCTACCTAAAAGCTATGGGGAGAGGACCCAACAAATCCAACTCCCACTGATCAAATGGGATCAGACTCAAAATTAGGATGAGGTCAATGGCTGTTGTTCGTAGGATGGACGAGCAGAACTAGCACTTCTTGCACAGGGAGACAAACTGCCTAGACTCGGCTAGGATGGTCGGCCGGTAATACCCCTGGCGATTGACTTTTTGCGTGAGAGTTCTGGCCCCAGGGTTGTTTTCGCATGTTTCCTCATGGATTTCCCTAAGAACATAACTAGCTTTTGATGGCCGGAGGCACCGGAAATAGGGCCGCCAAATTTTTGGTGCCACTGTTTAGGATCTTCTTTAAGCCCATATAGTGATTTGACAATCTGCAGATCTTCTTTTCTTGACCTTTGGCTATGAAACCTTCCGGTTAGTCCATATAAATCTCTTCTTCGAGATCGCCATTTAAGAAAGTAGTCTTAACATCCATTTGGTGAACAATCATCTTGTAAATGGAAGCCATTGGTAGAATAACTCTAATAGTAGAAATCCTAGTTACATGAGAGTATGTATCAAATTAGTTAATATCCTTTCTTTGAGTATACCCTTTTGCTACTAAAGTTGAATATCATATCTCCATGATAGTATTTTGATGATAACAATTTATACAATGTGTGTTATACAAATGCACTAACTTTTATATGCAGATTTTAATATCAGAATATGAACAAGTGCAAGTTGATTTTAAGGCATTATGAAGTGAAGAAGATGAAGAACATATGAGATAATATATTTTACATTTTTTTTACTTAGAATTATTGTACAAGCCTTGATCACACACACGCACACACACAATATTAGAACACACTAACACAGGCTTAGTGTGTTAGTTAACTATAAAAATTCCCTATGTTAACTATTAGAATTATAGTTAAAACTTGAGTATAAAAACTTTTTATTTCATAATTTTTACTCTTAGTAGTCGACTAATAAGAATAGTAGTCGACTACTCGTGTATAAAACTTAAATATATGTTTTTGTTATTTTACAGTATAGTCGACTAATTTACATTATAGTCGACTACTTAAGTGTTTGACAGAAACATAAGTTTCTGTCATTTTACAGTATAGTCGACTAATCAACATTATGGTCGACTACTGAAGGCAAAATTTATTTTAAAAGTTTCTGTCAAAATACAGTGTAGTTCACTAATGAGCATTGTAGTCGACTACTGAAAAATTTTCTGAATACACAGAGTCTGTTTGAACTCAGTATAGTCGACTAATATGTATTATAGTCGACTACAGATAAAGTTTTTCCAGAATTCAAAGTTTAAATTTATGACTGTTTATAGCCGTTTTTAAACGTTTTTAAAGTTTAAAAAATTGTGTTTTCAAGGGCTATAAATTGGTTATCTGTTCAGAAAAAATGCAGAGACTTACATACCCATATGCTTTGATCTTTGTGCATTTTTTCAAGTGAAAAATATTCAGATTTTGAGAAAAATAAAAGTTTCTGAAATTGCCTCTGAACATCATTCAAATACTTATTGTTTAGGCAATTTACAGAAGTTAGAATCATTCCTAAGCCACTACTACACTACACTACAAATCAAGGCTTATAGGAATTGAAATTGTTACTTCAAAAGTTCTCTCAAATCAAGGCTTATAGGAATTGAAATTGTTACTTCAAAAGTTCTCTCAAGTTGTGAGAGGTGTTAATCTTTTGGTTTAGAGATTGGTATGCAAATTGATAAGGTGTTTGTCAATTGGTGTTGCAATTTACAGGGACTTGCAAATTGGTCAGGTTTGCTTTTGATTTTGTAAGTTTATTCAAAATCATAGTGGAAACTCTCAAGCGGGATTTGCTTAGGGACTGGGTGTACACCGGATTGGTGGAACCAGTATAAAACCTTGTGTTTGTGATTGTAAATTTCAGAGATTGCCATTTTTCTTTGCAATTTATAATCTACTTTGCATAAATCTTAAAAGAACACTATTCACCCCCCCCCTCTAGTGTTCTAGTGTATCTATTTCAGATCCTACATTTGGTATCAGAGCGAGGTGAAAGATGGCATCGACAAATACTTCACAATTCAAAGAAGGTCACTTAACAAATCGTCCACCAATGTTCGATGGATTGAACTACAACTATTGAAAGTGCCGAATGAAGATTTGCCTTCAATCAATTGGCTACGAACTTTGGAACGTCGTGGAAACAAAATATGAGAAGCCAACAACTCCTTTTACAGAATGGACTACTTCTCAAAGAAATAATGCAAATTTGGATTCAAAAGCAATGAATGTATTATTTTGTGCACTTGACAAGAATGAGTTCAATAGGGTGTCAACGGCCATATCTGCATACGATATTTGGCATACACTTGAGGTAACTCATGAAGGTACAAATAAAGTTAAAGAATCTAAAATTTTTGTTCTTGTGCACAGATTTGAATTGTTCAAGATGAAGGAAAATGAGACTATTGGAGAAATGTTCACAAGATTCAACGACATCACAAATTCTCTCATTGGTCTTGGAAATACATATACACAAGTGGAGATGATAAGAAAGATACTTCGATCACTTACTCCACAATGGGAAAAGAAAGTTAGATGATAAGAAAGATACTTCGATCACTTACTCCACAATGGGAAAAGAAAGTTACCGCTATTGAAGAAGCTAATGATTTGTCAACTCTTACGGTTGAAAATCTTATTGGTAATCTTATGGCATATGAAGTTCAAATTGAAGATAGAAAGAATGATGAAGAAACAAAGAACAAGAAAGTTCTTGCATTCAATACTATTTCCGATAAAGAAGATTCAGATGATGATGATGAAGAAATGGGCATGTTTGCACGAAAATTTCGGAAATTTATAAAATGAGGTAATTTTAAATCTAAGAGTTTAATTTCAAATAACCCTCTTTGTTTTAAGTGTAATAAACCAGGTCATATGAAGAAAGATTTTCCAATGTTGAAGAATAAGTAAAAATCAAATTATTTCAACAACTTCAACAACATTCAAAATAACAAGAAAATGAAAGCAATGATAGTCACTTGGGATGATAGTGATGAGTCATCTTCAGATGAAGAAATTAAAGAAAAGGAAAGTGCTCACATGTGTTTTATGGCACAAGATGAAGTAAGTGACAATGAAGAGTTTTTAGATGCTTTTAATGAATTATATGAAACTTTTGTGAGATTAGACATCACATAATTTTCTTAAAGGTGAAAATAAAAGATTACTTGAAGAAATTTCTGATTTAAATTCTTCTACTTTTTCTAATTCTCAAGTAATTGAATTGAAAGAAGAAAATTATTCTTTGCTTAAAGAAAATAAATGTTTATCTAATGAGAATATTTATTTAAAATCAGAATGTAATGATTTAAAAATTCGCATTAATAGTTTAGATAAAGATATTTCTTCTTTTAAATCAAAATATGAGGATATATGTTTGAATGTAAGCAAATTTAATAAAGGTAAAGAAACTCTCAATAACATTCTTTCTTTTCAAAGAGAATCACAAAAGACAAAAGGATTAGGTTTTAAAATTAATAAAAATAAATCAAAGAAAACAATTTTTGTAAAACCTTCTTGTGATTTGTATGAATATAGAAATGAAAATTTGTGTAAAAAGAAATCAAAATTCTTTTCAATTTGGGTTCCAAAAGAATTATCTTCTTTACATAAGAATTTTTATATTTTTGATTTTATTAAAAATATTTGTTTATCACCTAACTATTTAGGCAAATCAAACTCTTCATGGGTTTGGTTTCCTAAAGGCTAATTTAAAGGACACAACATAGTATGGGTACCAAAATGTAAATGTTTATTATTTTAGGTACCCAAGAAAGATAGGTGGATTTTGGATAGTGGTTACTCCAAACATATGACTGGAAACATACAATTATTGTCATCTTCTCAAAACAAGGATGGTGGTACCGTTAGTTTTGGAGATAACAACAAAGAAAAAGTCATCGGTATTGGATCTGTCGGTAATCCAAACAAACCTATCATTGATAATATTTTATTAGTTGATAGTCTTAAACATATTTTACTTAGTATTAGTCAACTTTGTGATAAAGGTTTTAAAATTGTTTTTGAAAAAGAATCATGCTTAATTTATGATATTGACTTAATAACTATTATTTTTAAAGGCCATAGAAAGAATAACATATATGTTTTATCTATGAAAAATATTTCAAATGAACATTGTCTTATTGCATCATCTAATGATTCTATTTTATGGCATAAACGTTTTGGACATGTTAACTTTAAACACATGTCTAAGATTTCTAAAAATGATTTAGTAAATGGTTTACCTAAGATGTCTTTTAAAAATAATTTTTGTGATGCATGTCAACAAGAAAAAATGCACAAATCTTCTTTCAAATCTAAAAATGTAATATCTACAAATAGACCATTAGAATTAATTCACATAGATCTTTTTGGTCCATCTAGAGTGGCATCTTTAAATGGAAGTAGATATGCATTTGTTCTTGTTGATGATTATTCTAGATTCACATGGGTAATTTTTCTTAAACATAAAAATGATACTTTTAATGAGTTTTCTATATTTTACAAAAGAATTCAAAATCAAAAATCTACTTCTATTATTTATATACGTGGTGATCATGGAGGTGAATTTAAAAATAAATTATTTGCAAATTTTTGTGATAAACATGGTATATCACATACCTTTTCTTTTCCTCGTGCTGCTCCACAAAATGGAGTTGTAGAAAGAAAAAATAGAACTTTACAAGAATGTGCTAGAATCATGTTGTGTGATAGTAATTTACCAAAATATTTTTGGGCAGAAGCTGTATCAACAGCTTGTTATGTATTAAATAGAAGAGTTTTATTACGACCTATTTTAAAGAAAACATCTTATGAATTATTTTATAACAAAATTCCTAAAGTATCTTACTTTAAAGTTTTTGGTTGTAAATGTTTTATCTTAAATACAAAGGATAACTTAGATAAATTTGATTCAAAATCCGATGAAGGAATTTTTGTTGGATATTCTAATCACAGTAAAGCATATAGAATTTATAACAAAAGAACACAAGTTATTGAAGAATCTTTACATGTTTCTTTTAATGAAAGTTTTTCAAAAATACCTATTATACTAAATAATGATGATGATGTAATTGATACCATACAAGATACTCCAATGATAGATATTACAAAAGATGATAATTTACAAAATGATTTACCTAAAGATTTTGTAGAAGTTAAAAATCATCCACATGATTTAGTCATTGGAAATATTTCTGATAAAGTAACTACTAGATCTCATTTTAATTTGATTGCTCATACTGCTTTTATTTCAACTATTGAACCTAAAAATATAAAAGTAGCACTTATTGATGATTCATGGATAATTGCTATGCAAGATGAACTTAATCAATTTACTAGAAATAATATTTGGGATCTTATACCTAGACCTCAAAATAAATCCATTATTGGAACAAAATGGATTTTTAGAAACAAATTAGATGAATTTGGTCAAGTTGTTAGAAACAAAGCTAGATTAGTTGCTCAAGGTTATAATCAAGAAGAAGGAATTGATTATGATGAAACTTATGCACCAGTTGCACGATTAGAATCAATTAGGATTTTACTTGCATTTGCATGTTTTATGAATTTTAAATTATTTCAAATGGATGTTAAAAGTGCTTTTTTAAATGGTTTTATAAATGAAGAAGTTTTTGTAGAACAACCTCCAGGTTTTGAACATGAAAGTTTTCCAAATCATGTTTTTAAACTTAAGAAAGCATTATATGGTCTTAAACAAGCACCTCGTGCATGGTATGATAGATTAAAGAAATTTCTTTTAACTTCAGGTTTTGATATTGGAAAAGTTGATTCAACATTGTTTATTAAGAAAATAAATAAAGATATTTTACTAATTCAAATATATGTAGATGATATTATTTTTGGTTCTACTAACAATAATCTTTGTTAAGAATTTGCTAAGACTATGCAGGATGAATTTGAAATGAGTCACATGGGTGAACTAAATTTCTTCCTTGGACTACAAATTAAACAATTGAAAGAAGGAATATTCATCAATCAAAGCAAGTATGCAAAAGATTTACTCAAACGTTTCGGAATGGAAAATACAACAAGCAAACTAACACTAATGAGTACCACTACATCACTTGACAAAGATGAAAATGGTAAGAATGTTGATCAAAAGCTCTATCGAGGTATGATTGGATCACTTCTTTACATTACTGCAAGTAGACCTGATATTATGTTTAGTGTATGTTTATGTGCTAGATTTCAATCTAATCCTAAAGAATCACATCTTAAAGCGATGAAAAGAATTTTTAGATATATTAAAGATACTACAAATTATGGTTTGTTTTATCCAAAACATAGTTCATTTCATTTAATTTCATATAGTGATGCTGATTTTGCCGGATGTAAATCCGATAGAAAAAGTACAAGTGGGACATGTCATTTCTTAGGACATTCACTTATATCTTGGTTTAGTAAAAAACAAAATTCAGTATCATTATCAACAACTGAAGCTGAATATATTGCTGCAAGTCTTGCATGTGCTCAAATTTTATGGATGAAACAAACATTATCTGATTATGGCATAAATTGTCCCATATCATCCATTATGTGTGACAATTCTAGTGTAATTAATTTATCTAAAAATCCTATTCAACATTCACGTACAAAACACATTGATATTAGACATCATTTTTTACGTGATCATATGCTTAAAGGTGACATTTCATTAGAATTTATACCTACAAATAAACAAATAGCAGATATATTAACAAAACCCTTAAAAGAAGAAAGTTATGTTAAATCAAGAAGGGAATTAGGTATATGTTCAATTGAAGATTTAAATTAAAATTTTAAAACAAACACATATACATTCATACCCTTAATAGTCGACTAATTTGACTTATAGTCGACTACATGCACAAGTCTTGCATATAAATTTTTCTGTGAATTACAGTGTAGTCAACTAATTTCTTCTATAGTCGACTACTCTAAGTTAATATCTTAAAATTAACTTTCTGTTGTTTACAGTGTAGTCAACTAATTTCATTTATAGTCGACTACTCTGAGTCATAATCTGAAAATCATCTTCCTGTCGATTACAGTGTAGTTGACTACTTTTACTATTAGTTGACTACTGATTCTGAACTCACAGTTTTACACTTTTAAAGCTTATTGGATTTTTATTTAAATTCAAACCCAAAACCCAAAACCCAATACCCGTTTCAGTTAAGTAAAACTTATCTCAACCATAGATTTTTAACTCTATCAATCCTAGCCACATATCTAAGATTAAATCGTAACCCTACATTTATTTCACTATCAAATCTGAACCATACATTGTAATTTCTTTTAAAAGATAAAGTAAAAACCTAAAAACTACCTACTAACCCATCTAAAAACCGAGCCCTCTTCTTCCTCTCTTCAGAACCCACGATTCCAGGTTAGGGCATCTTCGTTGTTCTCAAATTTTTCATCAAGTTTTTCAATTTTCTTTCAAATCTGTCAAGCTGTCAAGATCAGTAGTCGACTACTCCAAGTTCTAGTCGACTAATCTTGGGTTTCAACAGTTTGTGGTATATTTCAAAACTTGATCTTTGAATCTTTTGTTATTTATCTATTTTATCATGTCTAGATCTAAGAAAGCTAAGCAAACCAATACTTCTGTTAACGATGAAATCATCATCTATTTAAAAGTCCTGATTTATTAGAAGAATTTAACAAAATATCATCTTTTGAAGTTCTTCCAGGACGATTTGTGAAATTTGATGATTTTATTCCCTGGAACTTTGGATCATATTTTGAAAATGTGGGATTGCTTGAATTATTCTCTGCTGAAAATAGAAAATCCACATATCCATTTCTTGTGCAATTGTTCTATACTAATATAGAATGTGTGGGAACTATTGGTGGTTCTGAAAAACTTAAGACTCTTGTTAAAGGAATAAAGATTGACTTGACTACAAAGTCAATTGGAAAAATTTTCAATATTACTTATCAAGGAGTTTCTCTTAGGTCAGTTAGGATGAATGATTCAGATCTTTTATCTAATCATATATTTCTTCCTGGATATGGCAAACCTTTAAATAACTCAAACAAACTTCGTCCAATTCCTAGGTTCATTGCATGAATCCTAGCTTATAACTTATTTCCAAAAAGTGGGAGTTTTCATTTCATTTCCCTAGATTTAGCAAAAGCTCTATACGCTATAATGAGAAATATCCAAGTTAATTGGGCTGAAGTTTACTTTGATAATCTTCTGACAATACCAAGAGGATTTCTTCCTTATGGTGCATTTTTAACAAAAATCTTTGACAAATTTCATGTGGATCTCCAATCTGAAAATTCTGTTGTGTTGTCTGTTCCATTGAATTCTTTGATTCCAATGCCCTAACTAGGATGAAGTTGACAAATTTTGAAATTCAAGAACAAAATCCTCAAAATGAACCTCATCAAGAAGAAATTCCATAAGATATTCCACAATCTTCAACTCAAGCAGGAGCTTCTTCAAGTCAACCACCACCATTTTCTATAGAACCCTCATGCTTTTCAGACGTGCAATACAACACTTTAAGTGCACGTATTCTTAAATTTGAAACTGGTCAGAGAGCTCTATATTCTCAGAATTCATATATCATTAGTAATCAAGAAGAGCTAATCAAGAAGTTTGAAGACTTGGACACAAAGCTTAATGCATATTTTTAAGGACAGCAACCTCCTCCAGCACCTTAGGATGGTTTTTATGTTAAGTTTCAAAACAATTATGTTATTTTGTTTAAGTATCAAAAACTATGTAGTTGTGAGATGTTAGGACTTATGTAATATGTTATTTATGTTGCTACTATGTCAAATATGTTGATTGTGTGTTTACTTATCTATGATGATGTTTGGTTAGTTAATATATGTGCTACATATTTAAAACAGATCATGGTGATGAACATTGTAGAACTTTTGGTCTTTATGGCAAGTCTTTGTCTACCTATTTGGATGGGTGAAGTTATGGACTATGTTCATAACCTGGATGATTTGTTTGAAGTTTTAGCTCATGTTGAAGAAATAATGTCATATTTAGCATAAATGGTTTCCTCTTTTTGTTGATAACAAAGGGGGAGAAATAGTCATGTATTGTTTTGTATTGTTATAGACTCAAATTTGCATATATGCAGGGGGAGTAAGTATGATTATTTTACATACTTATGCATAAATTATTTGTTATCATAAAAAAGGGGGAGAATGTTGAATATCATATCTCCATGTCTTATGCATAAATTATTTGTTATCATAAAAAAGGGGGAGAATGTTGAATATCATATCTCCATGATAGTATTTTGATGATAACAATTTATACAATGTGTGTTATACAAATGCACTAACTTTTATATGCAGATTTCAATATCAGAATATGAACAAGTGCAAGTTGATTTTAAGGTATTATGAAGTGAAGAAGATGAAGAACATATGAGATAATGTATTTTATATTTTCTTTACTTAGAATTATTGTACAACCCTTGATCACACACACGCACACACATAATATTAGAACACACTAACACAGGCTTAGTGTGTTGGTTAACTATAGAAATCCCCTATGTTAACCATTAGAATTATAGTTAAAACTTGAGTATAAAAACTTTTGTATTTCATAATTTTTACTCTTAGTAGTCGACTAATAAGGATAGTAGTCGACTACTCGTGTATAAAACTTAAATATATGTTTTTGTTATTTTACAGTATAGTCGACTAATTTACATTATAGTCGACTACTTAAGTGTTTGACAGAAACATAAGTTTCTGTCATTTTACAGTATAGTCGACTAATACAGTGTAGTTGACTAATGAGCATTGTAGTCGACTACTGAGAAATTTTCTGAATACACAGAGTCTGTTTGAACTCAGTGTAGTCGACTAATCTATATTGTAGTCGACTACAGATACAGTTTTTCCAGAATTCAAAGTTTGAATTTATGACTGTTTATAGCCGTTTTTAAACGTTTTTAAAGTTTAAAAAATTATCTTTTCAAGGGCTATAAATAGGTTATCTATTCAGAAAAAATACAGAGACTTACATACCCATAAGCTTTGATATTTGTGTATTTTTTCAAGTGAAAAATATTCAGATTTTGAGAAAAAGAAAAGTTTCTGAAATTGCCTCTGAACATCATTCAAACACTTATTGTTTAGGTAATTTACAGAAGTTAGAATCATTCCTAAGCCACTACTATACTACACTACAAATCAAGGCTTATAGGAATTGAAATTGTTGCTTCAAAAGTTCTCTCAAGTTGTGAGAGGTGTTAATCTCTTGGTTTAGAGATTGATGTGCAAATTGACAAGGTGTTTGTCAATTGGTGTTGTAATTTGTAGGGACTTGCAAATTGGTCAGGTTTGCTTTTGATTTTATAAGTTTAATCAAAATCATAGTGGAAACTCTCAAGCGGGATTTGCTTGGGGACTGGATGTAACCGGATTGGTGGAACCAGTATAAAACCTTGTGTTTGTGATTGTAAATTTCTGAGATTGCTATTTTTCTAACCGGATTGGTGGAACCAGTATAAAACCTTGTGTTTGTGATTGTAAATTTCTGAGATTGCTATTTTTCTTTGCAATTTATAATCTACTTTGCATATTGTGTTTGTGATTGTAAATTTCTGAGATTGCTATTTTTCTTTGCAATTTATAATCTACTTTGCATAAATCTTAAAAGAACACTATTCACCCCCCCTCTAGTATTCTATTGTATCTATTTCAGATCCTACAACTAGCCTAGCTTTTTGTATTTCTCAATTGTTCCCTTGGGTCTTAATTTCTTCTTGAAAATCCATTTACAACTAAGTGGTTTACATCCTGGAGGTAAATCAGTCAATACCCAAGTATTATTTTCTACAATAGATTTAATTTCACTATCTATGGCTTCTTGGTAGGTATTTGGATCAGATTTAACCAAAAAAGTGCAGAAGTCTTCTCTGAAGTTCTTTTCGATTCTTCCTCTTTTGCATCTCTGAGTCCTACCTCTATAGATTGTAGAGTATTAGAATATGAGACAAAACTAGAAGAAGGAAGTGTACTAGAAGAGTGCTCACTAGGAATCCTAGTCTTGGAAGGGCGTATATCTTCAAAATATACCGTATCTCGAGCCTTAATAATCGTATTGTTGGTTATATCACTAATTTCTAAGTTGACTACTAAAAATCAGTTTATGTTGCTATCTAATGCATATCTAATAAATGCAGCATCTACAGTTTTGGAATCAATTTTTCTCTTCCTGGGTTCAGGTATTCCTACATTAGCTAGATATCGCAAAAGCTTAAGATAATCTATTCTAGGTGTTCTACTTTTCCAATGTTCATAGGGAGTGATATCAGATATTTTATGAGGTACCCTATTAAGGATATAGTAAACAGATGGGAGTGTTTCACCCTAGAGGTTTTCAGGTGCTCTTGAGCTAAGAAGCATACAATTCACCATATCCATGAGGGTTCTATTCTTCTTTCAGTAGCCGTATTGGATAAAGGCGTGTACGGAGCACTCGTCTCATGAATAATGCCATACTCTTGGTAATATTCGGTCATGTTATCTGAGATGTACTCCCCCAACGATCTAATCTTATGTTCTTAATTTTCTTTTAAATTTGGTTCTCAATGTCTAGTTTATATATCTTAAACTTTTTCAAAACTTTATCCTTAGGTTTGGGAAGATAAGTATAACAATACTTTGAATGATCATCCATGAAGGTTACAAAGTATTTTCTTCCACCCCTAGTAAGAACTCTATTCAAATCACAAACATCACTATGTATAAACTCTAGAGGTTCAGAATCTTTATGAATAAAGTGGAAAGGTTTTCTAATGGCTTTAGGTTGAACATGTTGGTCTTCTTGTTTTGATGATGATTTACAAACAATTTACCACTAATGTTGTTTGTCTAGTATTTGTGTTTTCTTATTTATTGTAGACAAACAACGTAGTTGGAGGATGGATGGAATGGAGCTTCAACGATGATATCCAAAGGAGGTTGGCGGAATGTCGGTGAAGCCTTGCAGTTCATAGTTAAAGATCAAGTTCAATCTTCATCCGCAACGTGTACCAAGTCAAGCTTAATTGAAGATCAAGATTGCTTGGGTAATGTAGTTTAGGATTTATATTATGTGTGTTAAGTACTCTAAGCTCAATTATCTATACACACACATTTTATTAGTTTCCTTGTATATATATGTAATCACATATATATACAACACAAGTTTTGGTTTTCATGTTTATAAATATGAAATTATTTTTTTTCATGTTTATATGCCTATATATGATTTCATCTTTAACAAGCTTATATTTAATGAAATCATATTTAGTGTTTTGAATATATTGCATAGAATATGCAATTTTATGAAAATATTGTTTTTCTAGGTTATAGACTTCATAACAACATGTTATATCTTTTATCAAGTCTATACAATCATTTCATAAGGTTTCAAAATGTTGTTTAAGTCAAAATATCAAAATATCAATTTTCAGGTTTTCCGTGTTTTGGACTATTTTGCAAAATGATGATATTTTTCATTTGGGAAGTCCTTTTTCGAAACCAATCATTGTAGCATGTTTATTATCATGTCTACAATCATTCCCCAAAGTTTTACATTTTTTGGAATTTATTTGATATTTTTAAACAGTGTTTTAAAATCAGCAAAACAGGTTTTTCATGTGTCAGATTTCGGTCGACCGCATCGGTCGACCGATCATTTGATCTTTCATCACTGGGCGACAGAGAGTCTGTTGGTCGACCGGTCCGGTCGACCGAAAGCTCCATCAGTCGACCGCACCGGTCGACCGACGATAGTCCAGAACTGTTTCTTCGTGTGTTTGCTCTCCGTCGGTCGACCGACGAAATTTCCGGTCGACCGACAATAGATCCGTTAGACACTAACAGCTATTTTTTTGAGCTATCTTCTGGGGACTGTTTTGTCATTTTGTTTGGGGTTTTGGCTGAGTTTTGGAGTGGGTATAAATACCCCATTGCTGTCATCTTTCAAAACTAAAAGAATAGTTTAAACAAGTTTAAGGGTGTTTTGTGTTTGTTTAAAAGAGGGTTTAAGAGTTTTGTTTGTGAAGCAAATTTCACAAGAGCAAGTGGAGATCATCCTTTGGTGTTTGAGCATTCACTCTTCTCCCTCTCTCTTGTCATCTATAGAGAAGTTTTCTTAAACTCAATTCTAGCATTTTATAAGTTTGCTCTTAATTTCATAAGCTAGATTTCATATTGAGTTTATATTGTTTTATCTCTTTGTTCACACACAATCTATTGAGCTTATTGTATTTACATTCATAGTATAATTTAGGGTTGTGGGTTTGTGATATTGAGAGTGAGCTTAATTGAGTTCTCACCTTGTTAGAGAGAACAATCATTTGTTATAGTGTGCTTAATTGTGAGGTTTCACTTATAATACACTTGTACACCGAGAGAAGTGTGTGGTGAGAGACGGGGTCGAATCCAAGAGGAGTGGCGTCGGTTGACGTGCCTAGGGAGAGGTTGTAACCGAGTACTTGAGGTGGAGGACACAAGCTAAGACCAACACTTAGTGTGTGAGGTGTGATTACATAGTGATTGTATTGTGATGTGTAAACGTTGTTCGGGTGAACGTAGAAAACCCGATTGAGATAGTGGAGATCTCCTCGAGGTGAGGAGCGGAGACGTAGGTCGTGGGGACCGAACTCCGTAATCATATTGTTTGTTTGTGATTGCATTGGCGCACTTACTTTTATGTTCATATCTTATATCGCCTTTGTATATTGCTTGTTGATTATATTGCCCACTATCTAGTTTAGATTGTTTACCCTTGAGTTTATATATCCTTGCACATATTTCTATCATATAGGATATTTCTTGTTGTTCATATTGCTTATCCTAGCTCATATACATTGTTGTATTTCATACTTGCTAGGATAACTTATTAATAAGTTTTAATTGGCATAAAATCGGATTAGATTAGCATAAGACCCTAATCACCCCCCCCCTCTAGGGTCTAACAATTGGTATCAGAGCTTGGTGCTCTTTGATTTAAGGTCTAATCACATTGAGTTAAAGATCCAAGTTAGCTTATTGTGCTAATCTAATTTTGAGTTTTATTTGTATCTTTCTTGCCTTTTATATTATGGATATGCATGGTTTAGGTTATGCCATTAATATTGCTCCTAGGTTAGATAATTTCCCTTATGCCCAATGGTATGTTAGATTTAAACTTTTTGTTCAATCTCAACACTTTGATTTATGGGAAATTATAGACGATGCCTATATTGTGCCCACTATGGAGAAATCCAAGTGGAATAAAAATGATCATCGTATGTTTACTATGAACAACATTTTGTTAGAATATTTGATAAATGCTTTTAACTCATCTATGTCTAACAAGTTTGTTCATGTTGATAGTGCTTACACCTTATGGAAATTAATTGAAGCACATCAAGGGGACTTGGAGGCGATCCAACAAGTTTTGGCGGATCCGGTTTCAAGTTCATGTGGAGCGTCATGCACACGTGCACTAGGCGATAGCCCTAGTGAGGTTTGCGAGTTCGAAACCATAAATGATTTACCTAATGATGAACTTGCTTGTGCATATGATAGGTTAATGCATGCCTACACTAAGTTGCATAATAATTTCATTGATCTTAAAAGCAAGCATGTTAATTTAAAATCCGATCATGAATTGCTAGCATCAAAATTTGATACTATTGCTAAAGATAATGTGATCCTTAAAGAAAATAATGAAAAATTAAAATTGGATCATATTACCTTGAGTTCCAATGTTGCTAGCTTAATTCATGAGAAGAATGATGCCATGTTAGAAGTAGAGTCTATTAGAAGTAAATTTACATCATTTAAAAATGATCATATTTGCTCTACTTCTATTGACAATGCTTCTATGCCTAATGATGAGTTGAACAATATTAAAAATCGCATTTCATCTTTAGATTCAACTCTTAACACATGCATTGTTAATAACAAGAAACTTATGGACTTATGTGCAAAGTCTCGTGCTAACTCTTCAAAACCAAGCACTCACTATGCACATATGTATAGCAAAGTTTACAAATGCTCAATTTGCGGTCGTAAAGGCCACATTGCTAAATTTTGCTATGATGCACACAAATCTTCTAAGATTAATGCTTCTTGTGCATCTCATAAGGCTTCTTCATCACACACACATGCACATGAATCTATTTCTCATCATAAGCATGATAATGTGTATAAATGTGATCTATGTGGTCGGTTTGGCCATTTGGCAAAGTTTTGTTATGATTTAAAAAAATATTCAAACTTGCCAAATTTCTCAAGTAGACCACCTTTGTTTAATAATGTTTCTCATTTGCAAAATAATTCTAAAAGATAATCTTTATTTGCAAATGTTCCACGTGCACCTTTTAATGGTCAACATAAACAGATGCTTCCTTTTCATTGTACATATTACAATCGGAAGGGTCATTTGAGTAATTATTACTATGACCGATCCCGTGCACCATATATGTCCAAGAGGGTTCATAACCCTAGGACTTTGAGCTTTAATGATAGGGGTCATGTCCCTAAACAAACCGGCACCAAGAATACTTGGGTGCCAAAATAATTTTTAAGCCAAGAATATTAGTACTTTTATTTTTATTTTTCTTGGTTTTGAAAAATGTATTTTAAACTTTTATGAAAACAATTCATTTTATTGGTCAAACTATTTTGTTTTCATGATTATTGGTTTTATTTTGATGAGAGGTTTGTACTTATATAACCCTCCGGATTTATTGGGTGTTTATTCCCAAATCTTGTTTACCGGGTGCTAAAATGTTTATATGGGTTGATACTAGCTCAAGAGCTAGATATAGTTGCCTCTCTTGATTTCTAAATCAATGATGATTTGATTTTACGTTTTTTGGACTTAAACTTTGATTTATGATTTCTTTTGGTTGATTCGTTTTTATTTGAAAACTTTTTGCATGATTCTCATGTTCCTCTTCTTTTGATTTCATAAATCTATTCATTTATATGGTTTTTATATTTTTCTATGTTAATGAGACACTATTTTTTACATTAACATTCATATATGTTCTCGTTATCCTTTTGTATGTGAGTTGTGTTTTGCATTTATGCTTGCTCACATATGTTTGCCATGATCTTTTATTGCATATATTTTATATGGCATTTTGATAGGGGGAGCTA
>NC_033801.1:34766531-34782506 GCF_001876935.1 Asparagus officinalis | reverse complement strand
TTGTAATTATCATAACTCCGGGTTTATTGGGATGTTTATTCCAAATGCATGTTTACCGGCATGCTAGAATGATTATATGGGTTAGAACAAGCTAAGAGCTTGATATATTGGTGCCTCTCTAAAATCACTTTTTTGTCAAAGATTTTGTTTTGATTTGTTGGCTTTGAATTCATTATAATTCACTTATATGAAATGATATTTCTGTGTTTGTGCTATAGGAGTCATTCTATTCGTGCTTTATAATGTATTCTATGAGTGGTTTGATCAGTTATGTACAAGAACAATTTTCTTTATTGATCAAACATTGGTTTTAAATATAAACTTTTGATTTATGAATTTCAATTGGTTGATTTGTTTTCATTTGAAAACTTTTTACATGTTGTCTCTTTTTTGATTTCCATAAATCTATTTTTACATTGGCTTTTAATGATATGAGACAATAATGTCATCTTGACATATTTATGTGTTCTCATTATTTGGTTGAATGTGAGTGATTCGTTAGCAATATTTTTTTATGCTTACTCACATGTTATGCATGACTTTGTATTGCTAATTCCTATAATGGCGTTTTTGATAGGGGGAGCAAATCTATACTTGTTTGATACTCACGACTCGGCTTATTGATAGGCAGGAGCCTTTCCGCTCTCTTATTCGCTTTGTCCCCTTTGATGTTGTCAAAGGGGGGAAATATTGTGAGTATATTACTTCTTGGTGATATTGCATGATATGATTATACATTGTATATTCATTTCCTTTCATGGCATATATTTTTTTGTAAATTGTTTTGTCATCATCAAAAAGGGAGCATTGTTGGCCTTCTTGTTTTGATGATGTTTAACAACAATTTACCACTAATGTTGTTTTGTCTAGTTTTGTAACATTCTTATGTATTGTAGAAACAACGTTGTTTGGAGGATTGGATGGAATAGAGCGCTTCAACGATCATATCCATGGAGGTTGCGGATGTCGGTGAAGCTGCTATTAAAAGTTCAAGATCCAAGTTCAGGCTCTATCGCGCGAGATACCAAGTCAAGCTTATTGAGATCAGATCATTGCTTGGAGTAATTTAGTTAGTAATTTATATTATGTGTGTTAGTATTTAAGCTCAATCATATACACACATACACGTTTTGGTTTTGTAATATATACAGTTATATTATACAATATATGTTTTTGTTTAATAATTTTTTGAGTTATTATATGAAACAAATGAATAATTGCAAAATACTATTTTGTTTAATGTTTATATGCCTATATATGATTTCCCCTTTTAACAAGCTTATCTTTAATGAAATCATATTTAGTGTTTTGAATATATTGCATAGAATATGCAATTTTATGAAATATATTGATTTCTAGATATAGACTTCATAACACAATGTTAATATCTTTTATCAAGTCTAATACATCATTCATAAGGGTTTTCAAAAGTGTTGTTTAGTTCAAATATCAAAATATAACTTTCAGGTTTTCATGTTTTGGACTAATTTTACAAATGATGATATTTTTATTTGGGAGTCCTTTTTCAAACCAGTCATTGTAGCATGTGTTAATTATCATGTCTACATGCATCCCAAAGTTGTTACTATTTTGAATTATTTGATTTTTTTAAACAGCGTTTTAAAATCAGCAAACAGTTTTTGAAATATGTCAGATTTCGGTCGACCGCACCGGTCGACCCGAACCGAGTTCACTATTCTCAGCTGGGGCCAGAGAGCCGGTCTGTCGGTCGACTTGGTCCTGGTCGAGCCAGAAAACTCCAATCGGTCGACGCACCGGTGCGACGCGAGAAGTGCAGAACTTCTTCTCGTGCTTTTGTCTCTGCCGGGGTCGACCGAGCAATTTCGTCGACCGCAATATGACCGTTATTTCTAACGTCTTTCTCTTTGGCTGTTTGCTGGGGTTTTTTGTCATTTCGTTTTGGGTTTTTGGCGAGCTTTGAGTGGGTATATCTACCCATTGCTGATGTCGTGGTTGGTCAGTTAGCAGAGAGAGTTTTGATAACAAGTTTACGAAGTTTTTAATCAGGGTTTTAAGTATTTGTATTAAAGGGAGTTAACGAGTTTAGTTTGTGACGGCAAATTTCAGCAGAGCAAAGAGGAATCATCTCTTTGGTGTTGGCAGTTCAACTCATCTCTCTCCTCACTCTTGATCTATGTAGAGAGAGTTTTCCTTAACTCAATTCTAGCTATTTATTGTTTTGATTTTTTAATTTCCATAAGCTAGATTATTTATTGAGTTTAATTGTTTATTTGATACCTTTGTTCACCAACCTCCTATTTGAGCTTAAATTGTATTTTTCATCAATAGTAATGAAATTATTCGGTGTGGAGTAGTGACTGTAGCGTTGTGCTTAATTGAGTTCTCACCTTTGTTTAGAGAACAAATCATTTGTATATTAATATTGTCTTATTGTGAGGATTCACTTTAATACATTGTACACGCGAGAGAAGTGTGTGGTGAGAGACGGGTCGAATCAAGAGGAGTGGCGTCGGTTGACGTGCCTAGGGAGAGGTTGTAACCGAGCACTATTGAGGAGGAGGACACGGGCTAGGACAACACTTAGTGTGTGAGGTGTGATTACATAGTGATTGTAATTGTGAGGTGTAAACGTTGTTCGGGTGAACGTAGAAACGCCAGTTGTGATAGTGGAGATCTCACTCGAGGTAGGAGCGGGGACGTAGTCGTGGGGACGCGAACCTCGTAAACATATCGTTTTGTTTGTGATTGGATTGGCGTCTTATTCTTGTTTTCATATCTTATATCGCCTTTGTGTATTGCTCATCATATTACCCTACAGCTTGTGTAGATTGTTTATTTACGCCTTGTGTTAGTTCATATATCCTTGCTTATATATTGTTATATCTCTTTGTTAGGATATGTTTTATTGTTCATATATCCTTAACATAATTATCTATCATATAGGATATATCACCTTGTGTACATTACATATTCTTGCACATAACTCTTTATATATTTATCTTGCAAGAATATATTTGTTAAGGTAATTTTTTAATTGGTATTTAATCGGATTAGATTAGCATAAGACCCTAATCACCCCCCTCTAGGGTCTAACAGATAGCATTGAGCAAAACATAGTTTGTGTGATGCAAAGAGGTCGTTAATATGTTCATTATAACTAAAAAGCTAAGATTAGACATCTTGATCATCTAAATTAACTATAAATCCATAATCTAAGAATTGAAACTATCATAAGAGTATGACTAATATGTATTCAGATATTTTGAATACGGATTCAGATATTTCACTGCAAAGCCATATACATAATCATATCCTATCGATTATAGATTTTAGTGACCATAGCTGTATCCTAACGAATACAGTTACGAATATTTCCTCAGATACGGATACAGTTTAACACCCTCACCATTGCCCCCATCGAAAACAGTTATGTCATCTAGCATTCAAACCAAGAACTTGAACATGTGAAAACAACAAGCTTGAAAGATGATTGAATGGTCTCAAAAATAAAATAAAATAGAACAAAAATGATTGACAAGAAATTATTGTTTGAACTCTGAATAATGTTGCATATTAACGAAGATTTTCAGGTTGATAAGAATATTATGGTTCTCGATTGACCGAGCTCTATAATTGTGATTTGTTGATTGATCAAACACAAATTAGGGTAGCATTTAGAAGGACATTGTGGATATTTACCGTTATATCCTAGTCCTATACTCCTTTATAATGACAAGTCCCCAGACATGAGATTAGTATTAGAGATATTAATAACAAGTTGAACCAATCAAATTATTAAAAAACTAACTAACTATTGTCCTCTAGATTATTGTATCTTTCTTTTTTTTTCCCTCACGAGGTATCCCCACACTCCTTATTGTGGATGGGACTAATCCCTGCTCGTGCTTCATAGATGGCGCTGACCCGAGGGTTTTTTACCTACTGAAGGATTCTAACAAGGGACTAGCCCGCTAATCTTCATATTTTGATGCTAGTCTGCCAAATTGTATTAGTATGTTGATATTAGTCTCTGTAGTTATATGGGGTTATTAATGAAGAAGAACATTACGTTAAATTTAACTTTTTTTTTACTAAGAACAGTTATATCCCTCTTTCTTTCTAGGAGTTTTTTTAAAAACACCACTTTTTTAATTAGTAAAAACAATCGTTTTCTTAAATAATTAGCAAATTTGACCTATTTTTTGGCCACGCCATCAAGACTGGCAAAAAAGAGATGGATTAAAAAAATCATCTTTAAAATACTCGGGATTGTAGCCCCGTGTAATAATGGGTATGTGAATCGCTTTCAATTTGTAAATTTTCAAATTCGACTCATTTAGAGACTTAATTGCTAAAAACGACACATTTTCAATTTATGTCAAAATCAACCCAGTTTCAGCCAGCTGGCTGAAACTAGGTCGGTTTTGGTATAATAATTTACGAAACTTCACGGGACTTTTAAACGCGTTGTTATTTACAAAAATAAGATGATTAAGAGGAGAAAAACATCACGGGTAGGGCTGTCCATCCGGGCCGGCCCGGCCCGGCCCGACCCGGAAAACCGGGCCCGGGCCGGGCAAAACCCCAGCCCGGACCCGGGCCCGGTTGGCCCAGGCCGGGCCCGGGCCCGGGCCCGGGCCTGGGCCCGGGCCTGAGCGGGCCGGACACCGGGCCGGCCCGGTTTGTTTTTTTTTTTGAAATTTTTTTTTTAAATTTTAACAAAACCATAAACCATAAATTATTATAAAAAATGTCATAAATTTAATTAATAGCTTGAAATGAAATGACATAAATTACAAGTACAAAAAATGATAAAAATAACTTCTTTATTAATAATCGGTAAATCCTTTACAAATCCTTTACAAGTATAAATTTATTTCGAAATTCGTCGCATCACAATAGATGAGTACATCCCAACTAGGTTGGCACCTACTCACCCATATCACTATCATTTGCAACTTTTTTCGAAATAATTTAATTCAAATTTAAAGCTAAGAAAACAAAATTACAATTTTATGAATATTATCTAATCATTATATCTATCTGCTAGTCCTAACTCTTCAAATTTATCTTCAATCATAGCAATCCGTTCGATGCCTTGTGTTCGCTTCTCGTATCTCCACCAATCCTGTAAGCACATCACCGCTTGTACAGTATACGGATCTAAGCATGTCCTGTGGTCGTCGATCAAACGTCCTGCTGTGCTGAAAGCGGATTCCGAGGCTACAGTCGAAACCTGCACTGATAGTAAGTCACGAACCATGGTGGAAAGTATAGGATATGAAACTGATCCATATACTTTCCACCATTGCAAAATATCTAAAGCATTTCCTTGACATCTAACTAAAGAAGCAGAAAAATATTCATCTATTTCAGAAACATCTAATCCTGATGAAGTTCCAGATCCACCAGTTAGTTCAGCTACCATTGCATACCTATCAAAACTTACACTTTTACCTCGACCTGTGCTCGAAGCTGAAGGTGCCGAAGCTGAAGACTGTTGTGTAGCTACACCATATCTAGCTGCATACTCATCATATAAGGTTTGAAAATAATTTCTAATAGCTAAATAATGAGTAGTAGCAGTAAGGGTGGATCCATCATCTAAGTCTATAATCTGTCCACCATACAATGATTGTAACAAACTTCGAAGGCCAATTTCCTTCAAGCATGGATCAATAAGAACACCAATACCAAAAATATGAGGAATAGGCCTAAAATACTTATTAAATTTACTCTCCATTTCAAAAATTATACTTCCAAAAATATCATCCATACGATATTTTGTAAAAAAATTTTGAATATTTAAAATTTGTAAAGCAGCTAAAGTAATAGTTGGATAATAACAACCAGATAATAACATAGTAGCATCATAAAAAACTTGTAACATCTCATTTAATTTACATATAACTGTCCATTCATCTTCAGTTATTCCATAAGCACTACCAGAGCTAGAACTAGAAGCATAAAAATTTATAAAATCATTTATAATTTCTTTATATTCTATTGCTACAGATAACATTGCATAGGTGGAATTCCACCTATGGTCAACATCTTTTGGAATTAGTCTAGGCTTATAATTTTTTCTTTTACAACATTGTTTCCATCTTTTAATTCTCATTTCAGAAGCATTATGCATATTAGTAACTGTTCTAACTTTTTCTATCATGGGTTTAATTTCAGAAAATGCACTTTGAACAATTAAATTTAAAATATGACAGATACATCTAACATGAAAAAGCTCACCATGACATGGCAATGACAAAGTTATTTTCAGAAAATCAACAGCTACATTATTATTACTTGCATTATCTAGTGAAAGAGTAAATATTCTTTGATCAATTTCTAGTTTCATAAGTTCTTCAACAATTAAATTTGCAACATTAATACCAGTGTGTGACTCTTCAATTGCAATAAAAGAAACAACTCTTTTAAACATTTTCCAACTTTCATCAATCCAGTGTGCTGTTATACATAAATAACCAGTTTGCACTCTAGATGACCAAATATCAGAAGTTAAAGAAAATTTGCAGTTTAAATTTTTAAAATAAGAAATTATTTTTCCCTGTTCCTCAACATAATATTTTAAAATATCACGTTGACAGGTTTGACGAGAAAATTTTGTAAATGCAGGATAAAAACCATCTCTAAATAAATCTTCAAATTCATCATCTTCTACTAATTTAAAAGGAAGGTTTTTAAGAACAATAAACCTGATTACGCATTTCCGGGCTCGGGCAGCGTCATAATTCCAACTGCCGAGGGTACCTGAAGAGGATGATTGGGAAAGCATAGACTGCCGGATATCACCTTGTAGATTTTGGCCTTTGTTGTGTTTTTCAATATGCCGTTTGAGATGGTTGGTGCCGCTCTTATGATGAGCTTTGAATATCTGGCCGCACAACGCACATTTCGCATTCTGAGAGATGATCCTACCGTGTTCATCCTTGGTGACGTCTATCTTCTCAAAAAAATTCCATACATCAGACCTCGGCCTTTTTGGAGCTCTTGGTGCCGTAGATTCGTCGCCACCAGATTCAGGATTAACACCGGTAGGATGAGGAGTTGTTGTAGGAGGACTCATCTCTGGATCGGTAGGAGTTGCATGTTGCTCTTCATAATCAGACCCAGAAGCCATTTGTTGGAAGTATTAGAAAATACAAAAGATTATAGGATAGTATATTAGTATGAGATAGTATAAGATTGTATAAGAGAGTAGTAGAGAGAGAAATAGATGAGTTTTGTTGTGAGAAAATGAATTGAAACCCCCCCTCTATTTATAGAAGCAGCCCCCTAGGTAAATGACCAAAAAACCCTCGAAAAATAGCCGTTTTTTGACCGTTTTAAGGGGCAAAACGGTCAAAAGACCAAATCTGGCCGTTAGGCCAGATTTGGCCCGGGCCGGGCTGGGCAACGGTCACCTTTGTGACCGTTATGGCCGGGCCGGGCCGGGTTAGCCCGGCCCGGCCCGGCCAAACGGTCACTTTTGTGACCGTTCGGCCCGGGCCGGGTCGGGCTGGCCCGGGCCCGGACCGGGCAACGGTCACCTTTGTGACCGTTCGGCCGCGCCGGGCCGGGCTGGCCCGGCCCGGACCGGGGTCAACGGTCACGTTTGTGACGTTATGGCGGGCCGGCCGGGCGGCGCCGCCATTCGAAGCTACAGTGCCTTTCGGCACTGTTCCGGCCGGACGTGGGCTCAGCCAAACGGCGGCCGGGCCCGGGCCCGGACCCGGGTTTTGCCCGGGTTTCCGGGCCCGGGCCGGGCCCGGGCCCGGGCACGACCGGGCCGGGCCCGGGCCGGACACCGGGCCGGGCCCGGGCTCCGGGCTTTTTGGACACCCCTAATCACGGGACTTGTAGTCCCATGAAGTTTGTGGTACAAAACTTCACGGGACTTCAAGTCCCGTGAAGTTTTGGGCGCCCCTAATCAAGCCCATTATCAGAGCTTAAACTTCACGGGACTTGAAGTCCCGTGAAGTTTTGTAAAATTTCCCTCCTGTTGACTGAAACTGGGTCGATTTCGATAATTAATTTGAAAATAGGTTGTTTTTGACAATTAAGTTTCTAAATGGATCGAATTTGAAAACTTGTCCAAATAACTTTCTCTTCTCAATAAAAGCCCAAAATTCCTCTCAATTGCCCCTCCCCAGTCCCCGCTCTGCATTCATCAATCAATGGAGGAGGGCATTGGCAACTCCAAAACCCCAAACTCTCCATCCCCAATCGCACACCTTGCCCTCTCCTCCTCCTCCCTCCACCCCTTTGGCCCCCCTCCTTCGCCTCCTCCTCCTTGGGCCGAGCATGCCCTGTCTAATGGGCTTTCTGTTGTCTCCACATCCCCTAATCCTCCAGCAAGTACGAGCTTGTCTGTTCTCTCGCCGACCGCCTCCTCGACGACAACTTCGACTCCTCCGTAGCCATCAACATCAAAACTCCACCCTTGAGCCTTCATGAGCCGGGCTCGCCCTTGAACTCTACACACTAATTTCATTGGATTTTGTGGAATTATGGGTTTCTTGTCGAATGGTGTTGGGCGCAGAGTCACGCCCACACGCCGCGGAAGCGATATCACCTGAGAGATAGCCCTGGCATTCGTTTTCACAAAAGCACAAGTCAACCTCTATATTCTTGTTTCTCAAAGGAAACTAGAATAGATAGTGAAATTCTTATTTCTCAAAGGAAACAAGAATCGAAAGTGATATATTTCATCAAAGTGAAATATACACTCTTCCTCTCATCAGTTCTAAGACTGAAATATCGAGGGAACCTACAAGCTATGACAACACACAGTAAAGAACGAGACAACAGATTTACATGGTTCGGCAAACTTACCTACGTTCACGGGAGGGGGTTTTCACTATGAGGAGAATACCAAACTATTACAAGTTCTCTCTCAACTCACTCTTTCTTTTCTCTCAAAAGAACTCCACACAACCCACACCACAAAACTCCTCCACCCCTTCTCTATTTATAGGAGAGATCATGGGGGCAAATCTGAAATTTAGGCGGGCTGATAAAATGCAGGCGAGCGGGAAACGAACTCGCGGACGCGGGAAAAGAACTCGCGCATGAACTCGACGTGGGAGGACGCGACGTGGGCTGGCAGGTGACGAGAACGGCGCTGTCCTCGTGAGGGCGTGGGAAAGGGACGTGGGCTGGATGCTCAACACGAGCCCACGAGCTCGTCGTGGCCGCTCAGCGCCATCATCAATCGCAGGCGTGGGGAAAAAAGCATGGGCACGTGGGTGGGCCCTCCTATCCCCTACGTTCACAATTCTCCACCTCGTACATCATTTGATAAATCTCAAATTTTGGACGAACACCAAAAGTACCCCACGAACTTCACCAGAGAGATCCAGGCCAAAACCAAGCCAAACCAGCTGCGTCACTATACCACGGCTACCTACATACCCTCCACCGGGATCAAGCTAATCGTAGTTCTGCAACTATTCTCCAACATAGTCTCCACCTCACCTCCATCACCGCCCCGCAGGGCTATGCCCTCTTGGGCAAATCAACACGGTCTGATATGAAGCAAGTCCAAGCAATGCTTAAACTTGCTACCTGTGACCATCTTGGTTAACATGTCCGCGGGATTCTCATTTGTATGCACCTTCATGAGAGAAATATCACCTTCCTCTATGACATCCCGCATAATATGATACCTGACGTCGATATGCTTGGTACGAGCATGGTGAACTTGATTTTTCGCCAAGTGAATCGCACTCTGACTGTCGCACCACAAGTTCACGCTCTCCTGCTCAATCCCCAAATCTTCTAGAAGACCCCACAGCCATAATGCTTCCTTCACTCCCTCCGCCATAGCCATGTACTCGGCCTCTGTTGTAGAAAGTGTCACTGTAGCCTACAACATCGATCGCTAACTAACTGGAGCTCCATGTATCCTGAATACATAACCAGTAGTAGATCGCCATCTATCTAGATTGCCCGCATAATCTGAGTCCACATACCCGTCGACCTGACATGTATCTCCACTAAAACACAGACCCGTATCCACGATACCTTTCAAGTACCTCAGGACCCATTTCACCGCTTCCCAATGCGCCTTTCCCGGATTCGCCATGAATCTGCTGATCACACTAACCGCCTGTGAAATATCAGGGCGTGTACACATCATTGCATACATTAAGCTGCCAACTGCACTAGCATAAGGGACACGATCCATGTGTGCCTTATCTTCCTCTGTAGTGGGAGATTGTTTACCTGAAAGCCTAAAGTGTGGAGCCAATGGGGTCACCACCGACTTTGCACTTAGTATCCCGAACCTCGCGATCACCCGCTCTATGTAGCCCTTCTGACTCAAGAACAATCGTCGATTCGCCCGCTCTATTCTAATCTCCATACCCAGTATTTTCTTTGTAGTGCCCATGTCCTTCATCTCGAACTCTTTGCTAAGTTGAGATTTCAGCTTATCTATCTCTACCTTGTTCTTTGATGCAATAAGCATGTCATCCACATACAAAAAGAAATAGATATAATCACCTCCACGAAGCTTCCAAATGTAAACACAACAATCATAGTCGCTTCGGGAAAACTCATGCTTCAGCATGAAGGAGTCAAATCGCTTGTACCACTGTCGTGGAGATTGCTTCAATCCGTAAAGTGACTTCCTCAAGCGACATACATGATTCTCCTTATCCTCAACCTTGTAACCCTTAAGTTGATGCATATAAATCTTTTCATCCAAGTCTCCGTACAAGAAGGCCGTCTTTACATCGAGTTGTTCCAGCTCAAGATCACCATGACAAACAATACTCAATAGCACCCGAATAGAGGTGTGTTTCACCATCGGAGAAAATATCTCATTGTAATCCACACCCTCTCTTTGTACAAACCCCTTATTCATTAACCTCGCCTTGTACCTCGTACCACCGAGCTCTGAAGAATCTTTCTTTCTTTTATACAACCACTTACAACCTATAGCTTTCTTTCCTACGGGCAATATGACCACCTCCCATGTTTGGTTCTTCCGGAGAGATTTCATCTCCTCCTCCATCGCAGCCAACCAACTCTCACTATATTTATCCCGAATAGCTCCCTTGAAGGAGGCCGGCTCATCTTCCTCCACCGAGAGTGCGTACTCAACCAAATTAACCTGCCCATAGTGCTTCAGGGGTTGATCAGCCCCCAGCTTCTATACCTGCTTGTATGCTCGCTTTGGCCTAGTGGAAGCCAAGCTATCCTAGAGCTGTTGTCGTTGTAGTGCCTGTGTATTCTCCTACTGAACCTCCTCCTGCTTAAGTTCATCATCTACCTGACTTTCCAATTGAACACGATTAGAACCTGGTTGGTCTTTTGGTTCTATCTCAATAACCTGGGACTTAGAATTCCCAACAGTCTCAACACCATCATCCTTTTGCACCCTAGCAATCATGGACTTCTCATCAAAGATAACGTCCCTGCTGATCAGGAACTTCGAATCTTCTGTACACCAAAGGCGATATCCCTTTACACCCTTTGCATATCCCAAAAATTACCTTCTTGTCCCTCGCGTCAAGCTTTTCCTCGTTGACGTGATAGTAGGCGGTACACCCGAAGATTCGGAGCCTCTCATAATTTGCATGCTCCCCTGACCACACCCGATAGGGTGTATCACCGTCCAATGTCGAATGTGGAGATCGATTCACTATATAGCAAGCTGTAGCAATCGATTCTGCCCACCATTCTTTGCCCAAACCAGCATATGATCGCATACTCACTGCTTTCTCCCGCAGTGTTCGGTTCAGTCTTTCTGCGACCCCATTCTGCTGTGGTGTAGATCTAACTGTCTAGTGTCTAGCAATGCCCTCCTGATCACAGAACTCCTTGAAGGCACCATCTGTGTACTCTGTACCGTTGTCAGATCTCAGCGTCTTCAATTTCTTCCCTGTCCTGTTCTCAATCATCGCCTTTCACTTCTTGAATGTCTCAAATACCTCATTCTTATGCTTCAAAAAATAAATCCAAGCATACCTAGAATGATCATCTATGAATGAGACAAAATATCTGGAATCACCCTTGGAAGTTGTCGGAGTCGGACCCCAAACATCCGTGTGTACATAATCTAGTATCCCTCTGCTCTTGTGATTGCTCCTCAGAAACTGGACCCTGTGCGCCTTTCCATACACACAATCCTCACAAAAATCCATGCAAGGTTTCTTTAGATTCTTTAGCAAACCCTCTTTACCAAGCAGATCCAGACCCTTCTCTGACATGTGTCCAAGCCGCCTCTCCCCCCCTTCCTTCAGCTCCAACTGCTGCATCTCCCGTCACCGTCGTACCCGAGAGAGTATATAGATTACCGTGACGAACACCCTTCATCACTGTTAAGGAACCCCGAACAACCCTCTTCACTCCGTTCATTGTTACGATCTTGCAACCCCCGGAGTCCAAAGCACCAACTGAGATTAGATTCTTCCGTAAGTCGGGAACATGCCTTACATCCGTCAAGGTTCAAACCACTCCATCATGCATCTTGATCTTGATATCACCTAGCCCCATCGTTTTACAAGCATGGTTGTTCCCCATTAGTACGGTTCCACCATCAATGCTCCTGTAGCCACTTCCTATTTGGACACATATGGTAAGAGCAACCAGAATCAAGAATCCACTTCCCGGAGGTATCCTCGACACCCATGACGACATAACATTCCTTATCGCTCCCTTCCCCTGAAGCGTAGCTCGCCTCTTCCTTGCCTTCTCATCTTTCAGTCTTGTTGTTGTTCTTCTTCCCATCTACTCTCTTGTTAGGACAATCGACCTTGAAATACCCAACTTCACCGCATTTGAAACACGCTCGTCCCGTAAGAGGTCTCGATTTAGATCTAGACTTTTCTCCCTTGCCTTTTCCTTGCTCATTGCCTCTTCCTCTGGCAAACAGTCCCTGCACTTGTTCTTTGTTACCACCAGTGGTCATATCACTAGTTGCAATTTTTTGAAGATCATCTGCTAGAAGCGCCGTTCTAGTCTCATCCATCGACAAAGTATCACCCACAAGCATCAGTGTTTGCACCAGGTTCTCATAAGACTTCGGCAGGGATAGAAGTAGTAGAAGCGCCTGATCCTCGTCTTCCACTGTCACCTCAATATCTTTCAAATCCGATATGATCCTATCGAACTTGTTGATGTACTCCCGGATTGATGAGCCCTCCTCCATCTTGCAAGTATATAATTTGGATTTTAAATAGATCCGGTTCGTTAGACTCTTTGTCATGAAGGTGCTTTCTAACTTCAACCACACGCCCGCAGCCGTTTCCTCCCCGTCCACCAAGAAAGCTACATCCCTTTCAAGACAAAGGATAATCAACGCCCGCGCTTCCAGATCCAGCTCCTCCTAATCCTCATTAGACATATTTTTGTTATTCTCTTTTCCAGCCAAAGTCTTGTGCAATTTTTACGAAATCAGCGAATTTTTCATCTGCATCCTCCAATAGGAAAACTTATTTTTCCCATTGAATTTTTCAATCTTGTATTTTCCAACTTTACTTGTTTTACTTGTAGAAGCCATTTTCCGCTTGTATTATGTAAATCCGCTTCTCTCATGAATTTTTACAATTTCTTTGTGTTCACCACACAATAGTCAACCACCACCTCAGATTAGTAGCTTAACCACCGCCAATTGTGTTCACCACACAATAGTCAACCACCACCTCAGATTAGTAGCTTAACCACCGCCAATCTGAATAAGGACTCTGATACCAATTGTTGGGCGCAGAGTCACGCTCACACGCCGCGGAAGCGATATCACCTGAGAGATAGCCCTGTCTTTCATTTTCACAAAAGCACAAGTCAACCTCTATATTCTTGTTTCTCAAAGAAAACTAGAATAGACAGTGAAATTCTTATTTCTCAAAGGAAACAAGAATCGAAAGTGATATATTTCATCGAAGTGAAATATACACTCTTCCTCTCATCAGTTCTAAGACTGAAATATCGAGGGAACCTACAAGCTATGATAACACACAGTAAAGATCGAGACAACAAATTTACGTGGTTCGGCAAACTTGCCTACGTCCACGGGAGGGGGTTTTCACTATGAGGAGAATACCAAACTATTACAAGTTCTCTCTCAACTCACTCTTTCTTTTCTCTCAAAAGAACTCCACACAACCCATACCACAAAACCCCTCCACCCCTTCTCTATTTATAGGAGAGATCATGGGGGCAAATCTAAAATTTAGGCGGGCTGATAAAATGCGGGTAAGCGGGAAACGAACTCGCGCACGCGGGAAAAGAACTCGCGCATGAACTCGACATGGGAGGACGCGATGTGGGCTGGCAGGCGACGAGAACGGCGCTGTCCTCGCGAGGGCGTTGGAAAGGGACGTGGGTCGGCCGCTCAACACCCACGAGCTCGTCGTGGCCACTCAAAGGACAAGCGGCCCGAAGACACAGCGCCATCATCAATCGCGAGCGTGGGGGAAACAAAGCATGGGCACGTGGGTGGGCCCCCTATCCCCTACGTTCACAAATGGGTTGTAAGGGGGAGGGAAGGGTTTAGTGTTCATAGAGTTGGAGTCTGAACGGTCGAAGGATGCGGTGGAGCTCATGAAGGGACAGTTGAAAGTTGGGTCAGGGGAGGAGGATGAGAGGGAGGGGGGTGGGTGGGTGAAGAAGTGGGTGAGGGTAATGGTGACTGAGGGTGAAGAGGGAGAGGGAGCGAGAAATGAAGGAGCCACGGATGAATAAGGCTATTGGGTGATTTTGTGAATTAAGTAGTTGGTGGGAGGGGGTGATTAGCTCTGGACTCTGAAGTTTGAGAGGAAAAAAGTGGAACAGAGGATGAAGTTTTTGGAGGACAGGGTTTCACACTTTATTTTGGTACTACTAAATAAATGTGATTATTAGTTCCGTGTATTTAGTAGTGTAATTAGTAAATTTTATATCACTAAATACATGGGACTATTAGTTTTGGAATTTAAAAGTTATATTTTTTGTAAAATCGATTTTTTGAGCAGCAATGATGACATGACCAAAAAAGATCGATTTTGCTAATTTTAGCAACAAAAGGTCATAGTTTATTAAGAAATGTCTGTTTTAAAAAATTCTATTACTTTTTAACCACGACCCTTCTCTCTCATATTCTTCCTCTGCCTCCTCCCTCCCTCTCTCTCAACCCCTCAATCTCGACTAGCTCGGTCTCATTATCTCTAAATTCTCTATCAATTCAAAATTTTCTCTCTCCTCATGATCCAAGACTCCGATGATCCTTGCATTTAGACTCATATCAAATATGACCCAAATATCGCCACGTCATCAAAAGGGGACGGCATGGGTGAGATACAGAGGAGTCTCAATAGAGGCGAGAAGAGAAGGGGAAAAGAGATGATTAAGGTGGGGAAGGACACCGAGCCCCGACGAGCTTAACGGTGAGAGTCAGATTTGAAACAGACGGACAATTTGTTGATGACTTTGAGACTGAAGGGCCTTGCTCGAGGATCTTGATGGCTTTCAGTTTGGCCAGGCCCAACTCCATTGTTAGAGAAAATGTGTTTCTACTCTCTCTGTAAGGATGTAAGGGGAGAGGAGGCGGGAGAGAGAGATTTTATTTTATAAGGAGGTGGTGGGAATTCTGAGGGGTTGACTAAAGGCGCGTTTGGTAAAATTTTTTTGCCTGGGAATGGGGCGGGATTGGTTGGTTTTTTTGTAATTAGCTGGTAGGTTTTGGTTGATATCAGTTTAGGGGTTACTTTGTAATTTTTCAGCTAACGATGGCTGAGGGCTTTTGCTAGAGAGAGAGAGAGAGTAATAGATGGATTTATATCACTAACGCAATTTAGAGTACTAATATCAAAACTATAAAGGTTGGGAAGACTATTATCAAAATAATAATAATAATTTAAGTGACTAATATCGAAAAAGCCCCCTTGTTTTCCTCCCACTAACTAGTGCGTACCTATATGGTATCTACTCTTCTATACTCATAGGAAGATCCAAAGAATCACTATTTATGCTACAGTAATGACTGTAGCGTAAACAGTAAATAGACCAACC
>NC_033801.1:34740460-34766521 GCF_001876935.1 Asparagus officinalis | reverse complement strand
CCACAACATTAAATTACTGTATCGCGAACAGTAAACGACCACCGCCAACTACAGTATCACTGTAGCATGAATAGTAAATCAACACCCATCCTCACCCGTAAATAACTACATAGTGAACAGTAACTCATATCCGACAATATATTTTTAAAGTTACTGTTTATGCTATAATATTTTACTTTATTATAAATAGTAAATCAAATCAAATGTATTACAACTAGATCCTCCTCTAAGTATAAAAGAATAGATATGATTTTTAAATCAAATGTATTAAAATTTGAATTCTCCTTTACGTATAGAAAAATAGATATGATTTTTAATTTTAAGTATACAATAATAAAATTAAATATATTAAAATTTAAAGAAAGATAAATTTAAAATACAATATTAAAAAAAGTCCGTCCTTTGCACTGCGCACCAGCCCGTGTTGGTAAAGCAGAGACCTTTTGCACCCATGAACATCAGATGGGACCCGCCATCTCACCCCCCTCTGCAAGATAAAACCTCTCACCGTGAGCTAAACATTCTTCTGCCCCCAACGAGAGGATGGCGTCGACCAGAGCGCTGCTCTCTTCTCACAACGCCCTGCACCTAATTTCGCCTCTCTCCTCATCCATCCATTTTCGACCTCAAACCCTAACCCTAACCCCTTGCCTTCGCCTCCTCCGCTGTTCCTCTTCTTCCTCCCCGACTCGGTGCCAGCAGGGAAAGGGGCAGGACGAAACCCTAGCCAAGATGGAGCCTTTCGTCCTCACCACCCCTCTTTATTACGTCAATGCCCCTCCTCACATGGGCAGCGCCTACACCACCATCGCCGCCGACGCCGTTGCTCGCTTCCAGGTCCCCCTTTCCTTTCTTCTTTCCTTTGGATTTGTACTCGTAGGGGTTCCGATTCCTACAGACTGCAGTTTCTGGGTTCTTTACGGATGCGGCCGTGATATTTTTATCTTGTTGTATATAGCGGGCTGGCTGAGTGAATGGGGGTCAGGCTCTAGGTGTAATGAGTATGTATAGTTGGGGTTCAGTATGAGTTACCAATTTGAGCTCTTTTGGTTGTTATCAGTATTGTTGGGACCGAATAAAGCACCGTATCAGCTCGATCTAGGCTAAACACAGCCTTCTGTTTCCTTTCTTTGTTTGGATACCGACACATAATTGTTAAGAGGTGATATACACATACGATTCTTATTCCTATTCTTCTGCTATTTATTGCTACAGAGGCTGCTGGGGAAGAGAGTTGTATTCGTTACAGGTACCGATGAGCACGGTGAAAAAATTGCTGCTGCTGCTGAGTCGAACAGCTGTAGCCCCAAGAGCCACTGTGATGCCGTCTCAAACGCGTACCAAATGCTTTGGAACGATGTATGTCCGGTGTACATTGCTTGATTTTGTTGATTGTAGTCGCACGGAATAATTAGATTTTCAACACTGGCTAATCAATTGAGCAGAATAAATATCATCAACAGCTTTTTCTCTCTTCAGCTGGATATAGCATATGACAAATTCATCCGTACTACTGATCCAAGTCATGAAGTGGTTGTGAAGGAGTTCTACTCAAGAGTGCTTAAGAATGGTGACATTTACCGGGCTAATTATGAGGGGCTTTACTGTGTAAATTGTGAAGAGTACAAGGTACCATTTAACTTTCTTATTTCACATTTGGTGGTATATAAAATTTTCTTTTCATTCTCAAATTACTTAGAAACTTATGGTTGCAATGGTTTGACTAATGGGAATGACACTATCATAGTTAGGAGAGATGAATGCAAATATTTATAGCAAATCTCATCATCATCATCATCATCATAATCATCATCATCCTTGCAACATTTTCTAGTCTACAAGAATTTTCAGGGATTTTCCTCTAGTTTCGTCAGCTTAAATCCAATCTTACTAGTAGTAGATTTTTTTATGGTGAATGCACATTTTATGTAGAGTCATTGAGAGTTTTGAAGGATTTGTGCCCATCAAAAGATTGTCGATGACTAATAGATGATATCATATTGCTACTCATTCTAAATATGCCAGCATCAAATGCTACTCATTCTAGATACTCCAATCAGTCAACACAATCATAAAGTCATGTTCGATAACAGATCCCTCTGCAATGATATTTGGTTTCAGTTGTGATGAAGCTTCAGTCGGTATCATATAAATATATTATCCTATGCTAAATCCGAATTCACCATATACCCGACATCTGTTACATTTCATGGGGGCCTAAAGTGCCTAGTTTCTACCTGCCAATCCTAGAGCACTTGTGCTTTTGTTCAACTATTTTTCAGGATTAATGGAAATATCACCTGTTTATGAAACAGAACAAAGCACATGATACTGCATTTGTTCTACCTAGAACTTGCGAATATTAGTTTTGATTACAATTTCCAAGATTTACCAAATCAAAAGTCCAAAATATCACTATCGAGTTGAGATGAGTATGATTTTTTTTTAGCGCCCATCATTGTTAGGTGCAAAGGTAAGCCTAGACAACAAATAAAATCTAAGACTATTCCTCCTGTATACTTTTTTGTTATGTAAATATAACAAGAATGCCGGTGTAAATAGTGGCAGATATTGTCGGCATAAGCTGGCTGTTGCTTTTAGGCAGCGCTTGAGATATTGTAAATAAAGTTTTTAAAAAGGTTTAAGCGCTCACTTAATCACCCGCTTAAGCGGAAGCGGGATAAAAATGTGTAGGATTTGAGTTATGTGCTCAATTATGCAGACACCTGCTTACTCAGTCAGTTTTTAAAGTAAGCGCCCACATAATTTATTTATTATAGTTTGAACCTGTTTGCTCCAAAACCCGATCCAACTAACTACTGTTTAAAAAAAGCCTTTACTTTTCCCAAATACTGTGGCTCTCTCTCTTTGCACTCGTGCCAACGGTTGTGACAAGACTCTGACCTTCGTCCTTCCTTAGCTTGGCAAAGCTTCTATCACCGACGAATCAGTGAAGCTTCTATCTTCGGTGAAACTTCTCGTTCGTGATGAGGATGATGCGGAGGGCTAGATGATTTGTTTTATGTTTTTCTAGATAAGGACTAGATGATTTCTTTTTTGGTCCATGTACATTTAGTTTTAGTTTACGTATTTAATTTAACGACTTTTATTTTAGTATCCAGTTACTTTTGATGTATGAATTGAACTTTTAAGTAGTTATTATCTAGTTACTTTTGATGAATGGATTGAACTTTTAATTAGTTAACTAGTTCTTGATTTGTCTTTTTCTTAGTATATTTTCTATTTTCATGAATTTATATATTTTAACATATCATAAATAATAAATATATATTAAAAAATTCAATATGCATAATTCTAGTAATCCGATTAATCAAAGCTTAATTTGATTAATCATTAAATGCTTCTGTACCACACGCATAATACAACCGTGTTTTTGAACATTAATTGTGCAGACCAAGTACAAGAAAAAAGAACACAAATATATCACATGGTTGGCATTGAGGACTAAATCCATGGATGAAAGAGGATGACAATCCCCATAATCTTCAAGGAGTAGAAAAGTGAGCTATAAACAAAGTTCAACCCAAATACACCCATAACTCAATGAAACATAGACAAGAAATCCTAAATAGGTGAACATAAATTTTATGGCTCATATTAATTGCAATTTGCACTATGAAGATTTAATCAAAGGACCCTCAATTGGAAAGATTGGTTTTTCCCATGAGAAAACTTCATAATTTAGGATACATTCAACAATTTTCCATAATTATGCTATTCCAACCTAATCAAGACTACTCAAAACAGAAAACTGAAGGACCATCTTACGCACTCAAAATTGTCAAATGCTATCGACCAGTGCCTTTTACTCAAATTTTCCAAACAGCACCTCTATTGGACGGAAGAACCAGTGACTAATCGGTTAATCATAAGGCTAATAAAATCTTATCGTGAGAGATTGTTTAGAGCGTTTATTCAATATTAGCAATTTTTAAAGTATTGAATTGATTGTTTCAAGCACTAATAATAGGTAGTGAGGCTCGACATATGCAATTTTCGTGTGTGGGTGGGTAACTTTATGCAAACTTCAAAACTTCAAATGTGCTTTAGTTTACTTTGTAGGATAATTCAAGCAAATAATTACAACTCCATGTTGTATTCTCAAAGAGGGCTGGCTTGCTTTTATTATCTTTGAAATAAATTTTGATGCACAATGTGTTGCTTCTCATCTGTAACATGCTTTTCACCGAATCACAGTTGAAGTTGCTTTACTATCATGGGCAACTTTTTGTGGAATCTTCCTTTCTATCAAATCATTCTTAAATTATTTATCATGTATATGTTCCTCATTTGATCATATAATGTTTCGTAGGATGAGAAAGAACTGCTTGAAGATAACTGTTGCCCCATTCACATGAAGCCTTGTGCACTTCGCAAGGAGGATAACTACTTTTTTGCCTTATCAAAGTATCAGAAGTTGTTGGAAGAACTTCTAGTTAGCAATCCAGATTTTGTGAAGCCTTCATATCGGCTTAATGAGGTGTGCTGTTATTACTCTCTTGTCATACAAGTAATTGGAAGCATGCATTTTTTGTAATACAAATTTACACATCCTATATGGTTGAGAAAAAAACACTATTGAAATGTGAGTAGTACACCACCTATGCACCAATTTTTTTGCTTTTTCAGAAGACGTTAATGCATAGTGTGAGTGTGACATATGAGAAAGAACCTTCTTTTTTCCCTTTTCCTTTTCAATTTGAAACAAGAGAAAGAATACATTAAATTTAATGGAAAATGTTGACTTTTATAGTCCTAGTGGACATTTAGCTTCTGAAACATCCTTGCACTGTTGTGGCTTTTCAATTTTCTGACCTAAGCTTTTATAGGAATTGGTGGTCATTTTCAATTAGTCATTTCCTTTCAGAGAAACATTTCACTTATTATAAAAAGCTTGCCATAGCATGTCCTGATTTGGTGCTGGTTTAGGTGCAAAGCTGGATAAAAAGTGGCTTGAGAGATTTCTCCATATCACGCTCGTCTGTTGCATGGGGAATACCTGTACCAAATGATGATAAACAAACTATTTATGTCTGGTTTGATGCTTTGTTAGGGTAAATTCTTCTTTCATTATCTTTAACATCGTATTATGTGCTAGTAGCTGGCCAACGACTTTACTTTCTTGATTTGGATGTGCTTGTTCATGTAAAGTGCTCAGGTACAAAGTCTGTCCTGTTTCAATTGACTGTGCACACTATCTTGCATGTGTCAGCTTCCCTCAATTACATCAATTATTGGCCAAAGGCGTTCAGTCAGTTTATTGTAGCTTGAAATATTTACATGTTCTAGTTTGTATTGGTACTTTTCTCTTAAATAGCTAAAAGCATGGATTTCCTGAATATACAATGAACAGATATGTTGAACTGTTGAATTTCAGCAAGGCTCACCTTAATGTTCTGTATCTTTAAACATGCCACATTCCACCAACTGGTCTACTAGACGAAAAGTTAGCCCTTGACCAGGGATTTGCCACTGAAAAACATATCGTTTGCTGCAGGTTGACTGCTGATCATTGTTTCCTGTCAAATCTTCTTTTGAGTTTTATTAGTGCAGAGTTCTCTGTGGAGTGACCTTATTCTGGTCGTAAAAAGTTTCTGACAATGATGATGGTGCTGACCTACAATGCATTGGCATGTCACACTGAGACACTTTGAATTATAAAAAGTACCTACAACACACGTGTCCATCAAGCTTTGTTGCCAAGATACTTCTATCATGAAGTCGTACCCATCAGTGTTATCAAAGGTGCGCGCCGCATGGTGCCTTATGCACCTTGCGATGTGGGGTGGTGGTGAATCGCCCCACATCCGAGGCGACAACGCCTTTTGCACCTCATAAGGGTCCGCATGCAAGGCATAGCCTCATATATTTTTGTGCTTTAACATTTTATTCAGATCTTTATACACAATAACTTATATCCCAAGAAAGAAAAATAAACTCATTAGGCCATTTTAGTAGCCCGATAGAGAATCTTAATTTGTTCTCGTTTACTATTTGATTTTTCTTCGATAAAATTAGTATAGATTTGACCTTTCATTTGGAAAATTATGGATTTTAATACTATGGTGGCTGTGTTAGCAACTTAGCATTATGAATTAATACCTTATTTTGTGATTTGATAGTAAATATTATTTATCTTGACATATTTTTATGTGGAAATTCATTAACATGTTCTTTCATGCTTGATTATCTGTCTCAATTATGTGTACGGTGTGTGCCTCACTTCACTCAAGCAGCACACATCGCATTGCGCCTTCTGCTTGTGTGCATAAAGGGACTTTGCATTGCGCATTGATGATAACACTGATACTTGTACCCGGCACATATTAGACATCAATACATACCAGACACTCCTTGGACACTTCCATCATGTGTCGTACCCCTATTGGACATTGAGACTCCTGTGTCCCATACACGCACCCGTAATGGTATCTGTATCCGTTCTCGTGTCTATGCACATAGCTAACAAGGGTCCAAAAGGACACAACTTCATGATATAAGCACTCATGCCATGTAGGTGCTGAACGACTGCCACTGACAATGAACATTTCTCTTCAAATATTGCGTAATGTCTGGAAAGAATTATACCTTTAAGATTATTTTTCTCTTCATATCACAATGATTATGATTGTGGAAGTACTGATGCAGTTTCTATAGTGCTTAATGTAGAGCTTGAGAGTTTATAGGATTTAAGTGTGGGCTCCATACAATTTAGTTATACACACACATTAGAATCTGGTATGTGTATGTATGTATGTATGTACGTATGTAGATATACATACATACATATATATACATATATGCATACGAACATACACATACATGTATGTACGTATATGGTTTGATGGTGGTTAGGTGGTAGGTCATTTAGCAAAATGAACTACCAAGAGAGTAAGCGATGCGACCCACAACTTTTTATGTGACAATAAGGGTGATCATAATCACGTGTGTATCTATTGGTAGCTCATTTTGCAAAATGAGCCACCACCTTGGTACCCATCGCCCCCCCCCCAAGGGAGGGAGGGACTATTAATAGTGTCCAATGTATTATATTTTGGAAATATCATAGGGCCAAAATCCAAATCGGATAGAAATTGGGGTGTCATATCAAATGATGTTCATACGTAACATAACATTGTAATATGTAATCAAAACATATTTAATGTGTTATAAACATAAGAGAATGCGTCATGAATAAAGATATACATTAGGATGACTAACCGATTGTAGACTTGTTTCTCGATCGCATCATGAAACTTCTCATTGGATATTAGCCCTTTTCATTGGATATTAGTCAATAACCGTTTTCATTAGATATTAACCAATATCAGCCGATAATTCGTCAAGGAAGTATCAGCGGATATTTCCGATATATTGGAAAATTTTGGTGAAAATTGGAAAACGCTATTTTTCATAGATATCGTATCGTGAGGGCATCAAAACTGATATATCGGCCGATATTAGCAATATATCAGTGGATATTTAATACACTGATAGTATCCTACATGTGGATATTTTCAATCCAATTTTTAAATTTAAAACTCAGCAATGAAAATCCAAATCAGTGCATGCGATATACAACACATGAACTACTTAGAAACAAAACTTCAAAAGATTTCGACGAGGTTTGAATCATATATCAAGGGTGAAAAGTAAAGTAACTTTTGAAAATTTTGAAACATTGATTTTAATCACATATTATACATGGATTAATGATGTTGAAATCTTTTGAAATTTTATTTATTGATAGTTCATATGTAGTAGTAGACCAAATCCATCGGTTTGGATTTTCATTTTTGGGTTCTGCATTTAAAAATTAGGTTACTAGTATCTGCATATTGGATACTTAATGTATACTTCATATACAAAGAAAAATTAGTAAACCCACACCAACTATTTCTTATAACTAAACATATTCTGTGTTTCTTGAAACATATATTTTCAAATTAATTTAATGTTTATCCTAATTTCCTTTGGAAGATATAACTGTTCTACTTGAATACTTATCATGTGAGTCATCACTCTTTAGGTTTCTAATCAAGTAGAAATATAATCAGCTAAGGATACTTTATGTAAGTCTTGATTGGCTTTGGTTATTAAACATACCAGCTTATGAATTATTTATTTCTTTTTAAATGATACTTACAATAAGTCTACTTATACCTTCATTGGGTGTCTTTCATGAATCTTCAGTTTTTTAATAAAATTAAGAGCTAACTAGTTAGTTCAAATCAATTAAGGATGCTTAAAATTGTAAGTCTTTCATGAATGCATAAGTCCTATGAGAATTATCATAGTTTTGTGATTGCGATTATAAAATAAATAGTAGTTTATTTATAATTGTTAATTAACTAAGCATCAGAATCCTCTATCAAAATACTAATCATCATAGAACCTTTTAGCAACTTATATAGATTGCTCTAACTATGAGCGAACTTATGGAAGAAAAACATATGCAAAGTTGTATTTTCTAAAATAAAGCATTATAGTCTAGCAAAACATAATGTGAAAAAAAAAAGATTTGTACTCAACTTTTATCCAGAAGAATTTGTGGGACTTGAAAACTTGTGATTATGTATAGTTAACTAGAAGAGTAATCATGTACATACGTGTATGTCGGTTTGTGCGCATGCGTATGAGGGTTAATTGGAAGGGTTAATCATGGACATGCAAACAGGGCAGATCCGAAAGGGTATTTTAGGAAGTTCACAACGGACCCTGCAAACAGGGCAGATCCGAAAGGGTATTTTAGGAAGTTCACAACGGACCCAAAACCCAAAATTTCTTTTATATATATGTAGTTTGTGTACATACAAATATTTATAGATGCATAGACTTGACTACTTCTAGAAGGACATGATGTTGAATCCTTCTCATTCTAAGTCATTATTAGGTCAGTCAAATAGAAGATCCACTAGGTTAAACTTGATTTGAACTATTTGAAGTGTTCATAAACTCAAAATCAAGTAGCCACGCACCATTCAGCATACAAATGAATGCCACAAATTGGCTGTCTGTCAGTCAACTGTTTGGGAATAAAATTATAATCCATATATTGTGTCATGATCTAAAAAATTTAAATCATTGTAGACCAATTTCATTGGGTTTCAGACATTTTAGACTACAAAGTCAACCAACTTGCTCTTTTGTATGTGTTTTTGGTGTCTGCAAGGAAACTTAAAACAACTTTGAAATTGGCGTTTTAAGCACTTTAAAAATAAAAATTAACTTCAAATAAGTGGATCTTTAAAACTTACGCTCTAGTATTGAATTTGAACAGGAGGGATTTGTCTGTTGTACTTCCTTTCTCCTTTTCTTCTAGTATATAGAATTTTACTGTAGCAGTACATGTTTTGTGGACTTTATTTAAACACATCTTATGTCACATGCCAGATCCATAAGCTGCAAGCTCATCTACATTCTCTGAGCCTTAATTTTCTGCTCAGATATTGACATTTACCTCTTATGAGAAACTTTATTTCCTATTATCTTCTTTCATCATCTCCATCATTGATGTTTGGATACTCTTCAATGCACCTGTACATTGGGCCTAGTCTCTCTTCACATTATTAAATCATAAGAAGTTTTCTTTCACTTGCTGATTTGAATTCGTTCTTGTTTAGATGATATGTTAGGTCCTGGTAATTTCATTATTCCTTTTTGCAGATATATTTCCGCACTAATGGAGGATGGCGAGAAACCAGCTTTACAAAAGGCTGTTGATTCTGGCTGGCCTGCTTCGCTACACTTAATAGGCAAGGTTTGGTATTTTTTTCACCTATTTTATCTGTACAACTTTCTTAATTCTTCTCCTTTTTCTAGATATTTAAGTACTCACCTATCCTGTTGATGTATAAAGAACATTCACTTGGTTAACGTGATTCCATATGTACTTGAAATATTCATTATATGTGTACTGTTGGTACATGGATTCTAGACATTATGCACTCTTTGTGTTGTCCTACCATATGGGTGGATGCAGTTCGTGTCGTAATGTTTCTTTTGTTACTTTGACACTTCCTCAACTTTAGAAGCATTGTTGTATGTTAGTTCTAAAAATAGATACACATAACAACAAAGCCTTTATATGAAATTTCTGGGAATTGGTAGTTCTAAGAATACACCATCTCTGTAAAGACTATGCTTTGCTTTCTAGAAAAGTTGAGAGGTATGACCTGTTAAAGATGAGAAATTTGGCCATGTGAATTGAGGTTGATAGTTGGCCAGGTTCAAGCTGCTCTGGTCTTTAGTTGATGTGTTGTTAGGGTGAGATGTAGAGCTACATCCTGTGTTAGAGTGAGGTAAGAGCAACATCCTGGACTGGGTTAGCAAATTGGCATGCTGATCATTAGTAAGTATAAAGGAGATGATACTTCATTGTCAGTGAATGAAAAATATTATTTACACAAGGGGTGATGAGGAATGGGAAACAACAAGAAAATACAAATAAAAGAAAAAAAGGGAAGATAATGATTCACACCTTCAAGGAATATAATTTTGTGCCTCGCACCCAAACAACTTACATGCCAAAGATTAATTGCAGCTCATGTGCAGAGATTTTTCAAAAGAGTTTTATAAGTTTGTTTTCTCTTTACCGAAAAGTTCTATAGCTTATTTATAGGATGCCTCTATGTGCACCACACACGCAAGTGTAATTTAAGTGAAAATATCAAATAAAAGCCTAACTAAACTATCTTAAAAGATAGGCATAAAATCCAAACTAATTTTTCTAATCCTAACTTCCAAATTTGCCCTGCATCAGGCGGAACAACAATAGAGCCTTTATCCAAATATTAGGGTAAGCAATTTAAATAGATGATTATCAAATTTAGTAATCCTTTCGGTGTTTGGATAAAAGTACCTAAAAATTAGCTTAGTTTAATAGTGCCCTGCAACAACTGTTATATTTGATGTAATTCTATCCAATGTGGCACCCACCTATGGGGTTCTATTGACGACTGTTAAAAACTTTAAAATATTTTGGGTAGTTTGATATAGTTTACTAAGAGTTTACTTAATTTCGTATTAGGCCACAACTACTATTAAGATTGATGTAAATCTGTTATAAGTTTGTCCACCTATTGCTAGCTTAAACATACTAAAAAGCAATGTTTTAAATGTCGGATGGGGGTTCATGTCGGATAGTTAAAATTCATGTCGGCTGAAATTAGGGATATGTCAGAGGACATGAAAAAAATATCGGATTGTTATATCGGATGTTGTGCATATGCGTAATATAATATCATAAATGAAATTTAAACACTTAAATAAATTCTGTTGTCTAAACATATATAAAGGTAAATAGCATATGATGCTTAGGGTTGATGTTAAAGGAAATAGGTGAGAAAATAGAAGACCGACGCTGGCAGTTAAGGAGAGAGAAGATCACCTGATATTGATGTCGAAAGAATAGCTCAGAGAATAGACCGATGAGATGTTGGAGTGAGAGAAAAGGAGTGACAGAAATGACTTCGGTCCTTTTTTCCCCTAACCGATCGGGTTGTCTTTGAAAGCAATATCAATTATCAAGTCAGTCAGGAATTTAAACCCAAACTTGATTAGATAAATGTAATAAAAAAATCAACTAATTTTTCAGACTGAAAAACTGGCCGACATAGCAATATGTTCCCTCGAAATATCTGACCGACATAGCAATATGTTCCCTCGAAATATCCGACCGACATATTCGACATGTCCCGTGAGATATTCGATATTAACCCTGAAAACGCAATACATATTGAAAAGCTCCATATTGTATCGGTTCGCTTCTAAATCCTCCATGTCGGATGTCACGTCCCAATTCCAAAATATAATAGTTTAGAACACGACTCGGCCGACAATGTAACCATATAGTCACATTCACGCCTCTGGATCATCCTGTATATCAATATAAAGGCAAAACTACACCATAGAAGCATGTAACCAAGATAATAAAAGAAATGTGTAGTTTAAGAAATCCCCAAAAAGAACAGAGTCTGAATACGAGTTCACAACTATCCACCATGGAAAAGAGTCAAGATTTTTTTTACATCATAGTCAGTCTAGAAAAGTCACATGGAACTCAAGAAAAAGCCTAAACCAAATAACTACTTAAAATAACTGAACTGGAGAACTGATAGAGTGAACGGTGATCACTGCCGCTGAGCCTGCTTCTCGAAATACTCTCGGTCCTGCGAGAGAACCGAGAAAGAACAGTTCCCGAGTCTGGGGCACGCAAACCCCATAGGAGTCAGAAAACTCATAACAAGCATGTAAAATGAAGAAATTGTGCGCGTGTAAGTGTAGGTGACATATGAAGAAAAGATGAATTCTAAATCAACAGTGAAGAAAGAAAATGCTAATCAAGAGATCAAGATAATGTCCATCACCAAGCATACAAGCGTATTATTATTATTATTTTAGATGTTATTTGAATTAGAGAAGAATAGTTTCATATATATAAATCGGTTCTCGTAAACCGTCCCGGGAACACGGTTTGAAGTCAAGTATTGGCCCTTTGGCCCTTGTATCAAGGTTTTAAATGTCGGATGTCGGGTTCATGTCGGATGGCTGAAATCCATGTCGGATAGCAAAAATCGGGGATATATCAGGGGGACATTGACTAAATATCGGATTGTCATATCGGGTAATACGCATATGTATAATATCATGTCCTAAATATAATCTAAGCATTCATAAATTCAATATAACCATACTTTATAAGTACTATAGACTAAACATATAAAAAAGTAAATAATATATGGATTTAGGTTCATAAATTCTTTCTATCGGGTTCATAAGAAACCCTTAAACATGAGAACGGGTCAAACGAGTTTGAGTATTTATTACTAAACCCAAACCTGATAACAAAAAATAGATCTTAAAAAAAGTACCATATCGGTCAATTTTTTAAAGCTAAAAAAAAGGTCGATATGCCCGATATGACCCTGATATTTCCGATTTGGCCCTGAACACCGACATACGAGTTGAAAACGTCCATATCATGTCGGTCAAGCCCTTAAACCGATATGTCGGCCGACATGTCGGACATGTCGGGCGACATTTAAAACCTTGCCTTGTATATATAACTCAGGATATCAGGAATGCGCATGTACCCGTTTATATACATGTTATATTCTCCGTCTAATTCTCCTTTATAAACCTCATATTTTCTGTTTAATCTAAGTGACTATGCATGAAATATTGTGCACTAACCATAAAGTTATCGTGGAACGACTTCTGTAAAACTATGAAAAATAATCGTGATCCAAAACATGTCCAATCAAGATGGGTGCATCGTTTAGTCGATGCTATAATAGTAATAGCCAAGAAAAAAAATCTCATATCGGGATATTGATATCGAGAGCATAGTCATGCTATGAAAGCACGCTTATAAATCATATTTTTAATAGGAGTCGTCTTCATGCACAGTCTGGCTTATTTGATGACATTACTGATCAACACGGATTAACCAATTTGATGACATTACTAATCAACACGGATTAACCACATGATCTATTTCAAAATGAACAAGGTGTAGAGAATGAGCTAACAAGTTCACTAAAATAATATAAGTTAAACAAAAACCGAAAGATAACTAATATTTTGAAAAAAAAATTTAGGGCAACAAATATGAGTTTTAGGGAACCCAGAAACTATATAGGGGAAAAAAATTAATGGTCCAAGGTTTGAACCACAAACCATTACACAGAATACAACCCTCCTAACCACTTTGCCCCAAAACTTTCTAGCGTACATGTTGCTATCCAATATTTAATAATCACACCAATGATGAAAATTAACATACATGACCGTAGCCAATGATAGAAACAATTGGGTCATAGAGTTTTACTATTTACAGCTTATGCCATCAAACTATTTACAGCTCATGCCATCAACTATTTACAGCTAATGTCATTAAACTATTTATAGCTAATGCCATCAAACAATTTACTACGAATGCCATCAACTAATATCATATGTATTAATCAGATTGATAACTGACAAATATTAAAATCATGAAAAAAATGTAACGAGTGGAAAAAAATCAAAAAAAATAATAAGTATGAAGTAATAATACTGAGGAAAAGAATGCTTGCCGATTCATCGAAGAAACGACTATGAACCCCAAATCCAAGAAAAATCCAAATCTCGTCCCTCTCATTCTCTTGTTCTCTGTTGGGGTTTCCTTTCTTTTTTTTTCGTTTTTTTCCTTTTTCCTACGGGGTTGAGGAAAGAAGAGGAGAGAAGATCTATTTATAAGGAAAGGTTAAGATTTTTTTTAGAATCCCTAAATCTAAAGAAATTTCGTTAGTGGGAAAAAGTAGTTGTAACAAAAAAAAAAAAAAAAACTGTGGGGATCTCATGATTGGCTATGGTAAGGATCAAATCACGAAGGTTTGTTGACAAAATTTCCGGAAAAAAAATAAAAAACAAACCTCACGATCTCACTCTCTTGCAAAAGAAAAAAAAACTGCAGAAGAGTGAGGTGGGCTTTCTAGATGGGCTTTGATTGTTTTTTTTCCTCCTCAAATCCAACATCATGTGGGCCTCCTATAAGAAACTTTGCCCATTTGACCTACTGAATTGATTTGCATCAAAAGATATGGATTATTACATCAGACATATAAAACATTGCTTAAAAGGATGTAGGTTGGCCACATTGTTAGGGATAAATATCATGTTTCTGGATATTGGAGGCAAAGTAAGCTAAATTTCAGGAATATCGGGGAAGCCTAATTTATAAGTTTGGTTTTATCATCTTTCTCAAGAGACATGAAGTTTATTTTTACAATCCCAACAAGAGTATTCTTTTCATCTTCCTCTGGTAAAATCAAAATCATTTTTTGACGATATTGGTAAGAACTGCATCTATTTTAAGTAGTTCAATTTGTATGAGATATCTCCCATTATCTTCTATAATTCTCCACTGATCACAACAATAATTTCCCCCTAAGAATCAAACAATAACCTTCAATATTATCTGTACTTACATTTAGCGGGATACTCAATGTTTCATCTGGTTCATGTTCCAGGAGGACCGGGACTGTTGTTGTCTTTTATATGATGTTTTTCTTTGTCAAGTGTGGTACTAGCACCTAATATTTCTCGATTATCTTTTACAGGACATTTTACGGTTTCATGCAGTCTATTGGCCTGCAATGTTAATGTCAGCAGGGATAAGCCTTCCAAAGATGGTGTTCGGTCATGGATTTTTGACGAAGGTAATGGCGCTACATGAAATTGCTTATAGTTAAACTCTTGTGTTGAAATACAGTTCAGCTATCCTACTGGAAACACTTCAAATTAGTTAAAAGAGAATGAATTCATGAATCATTATTGTCTTTTAAAAAGATAAATATTGGCTACATACCTTCATCAAGCAGTTTCTAGAGGCACCCTTGAAATTTTATTACTTGCCACCTTCTCTTCATTATGAGCATCCGGCTTTTTCTTACCACTAATTCTGCTTTCTGTCTACTTAGGTATATAACAAATGGATCTCATTTCCTGTGCCTTATGTTCAGGCCATGTTGTAAATTTGAGATTTTAATTGGAACATTACAGTCTAGAAATTTCTGAAATTGTTTTGTAAATTTGAGATTTTAATTGGAACATTACAGTCTAGAAAATTCCGAAATTGTTCTATAGTCTGAAGTTACATCTGTCTTTTGAACATAATGCCTAAATTGAACGAGATTCTAGACTATTAAAAACATATTCTAAAATGCAGCTTAATGTCACTGTTTTGATAATATGACTGACATACATACAACTAAAAGGTAGCAAAAAAACTCCATACCTGGTGAAGAGTTAAGTTCTTATATTGTTATGCTTTTGTATCCATTCCAGCTCAACACATGTTGCTAAACAGTTGGGGTTGGCAGCAGGCTTGAGATTTGGTTTGAACTATAATATTTATCACTACGAAGCAAAATAATATATTGTAGTAATACAAAAATGATTTTTCCCGGTTATCTTAATTTTTTGCAATGGGATTTAGTATTGCTATATTTCTTTAATTTTTTCATCCTGAAAGATTATCAGTTTCCTAGTTGCAAGTATGCCATTGTCACTTTTGTGCTCATACTTCTTAGTCATTGGGATCCAAGGTAATTACATTCACAGTTTTTTTAGATGGCTCTATTTTTTATTAAAACTAATTTGATAAAAACAAGAACTACAAATGCTCTTATGATTTCACCAGCAATCTAGAAGCTGACAGTGGTAACACTTTATTTTCATGCAGCTTTTCTTTTTATTTTGATTTAGGATGGTATGAAGATGGGGAAATCACTGGGAAATACACTTGAACCAAAGGATTTGGTGCATAAGTTTGGTTCAGATGCTGTTAGGTACTTCTTCTTGAGGGAAGTGGAATTTGGTAATGATGGAGATTATTCAGAGGAACGTTTCATCAATATAGTGAATGCACATCTTGCAAATACAATTGGTATATTTATCTGGGTATTTTGTCTTGAATATTAATATAATATAATATAATATTTTTTTTCTAGAATTTGGATATACCTTTTAGGGATGCTAATTGAATCAAGATAAACTAATGAACTATCAAATCTGACATAGTTATAGCTTTTAAACACAGGAAATCTTCTCAACCGTACCCTTGGACTTTTGAAGAAAAATTGTCAGTCCACTTTAGCCGTGGATTCCACTGTCGCAGCAGAAGGAAATATGCTCAAGGATACAGTTGAAAGATTGGTACCTGTTCTCTATCAACCTACAAACCTCTGAAAACCATAGAATAGTCAAATCATCTGCGGTTTCCTATTTTCTTAAATCTTAGTGGAAATTGACAAGTTATTCTTATGTCTGGCAATTTTCGTATGTTTTTCAATTCCTGCAATTCTCTATAGTTGTTAACTTATCAATTTCCTTTGCTAATCATCTTCTGTGTCAACTTTAAGCCTCTTCTAATACAATGTAGTTTATAGTTTCAATCTGCTCTTGTAAATCACATAATTAGTTGGAAGGAGTTATAGTTTACCCCAAATTTCTAAGTACTACATATTCTCAAATAAGTTTGCTGAGGTTTTCTAGACAATCTCAACTTGATTAGCTCATATAAAAGAATATTTGCAGCTCTCCTATTTATTAAAGGATCTGTTAGCTATTCACTTGACCTAATTTTGCAGTCCTGAAGGATGTTTTCCAGAAAAAATGGCAGCATTATTTAGTTAGCTGTCGCTCAGTCTATCATTAATCCATAAATAAATGTCCACAAGCATATGCTAATGCCATCATTGTGAAAGGTATGTGCATAGGGCTTGAACGAAATCAAAATAGAATGTTTAGGCATTCATTTTTGCACACGTCTAAAATCTTAGGACATGGAACTTGACATTGAATTTCCTTCAACTCTGAGTGCAAATGCAAATTTCCTTTGCGACTATTTTCGTTGAATACTGAACTGTTTTTTTACCTGACTTATTTTTCTTTAGTTCATTAATACCAAATTGTTTGACTAAGGAGATCCTTCCATTTGATTAAGGAATTTGATTCATTTAGTAGTGTTTGACTTCCTAATTGTTTGACGAAAGAGATGCATCCTATTTGGAAATTAGAATTTTGAATGTTTGATTAAAAAGTTCAATTTGAGGATCATTCATTGGGTGGGATTTTAAGTCTCCAAAAAACTGGTTTTTTAAAAGGTGCAAGGACATTTAAACATAACATCGATATAAATAAGTAAACTGACAAGGCATGCATTGACAGATTTCTTAGTCAATATTAAAAGGATATAGGAAGCTATAAGTCTATGATATAACATCAGGAAAAAGCAATTGACGAGATTGATTTCTTGTTGCAAATTCTACCTCTTAAAAAATATCTTTTCAGATAATTTATATTTTTTTGCTGTCAAATGCTTAGATGATGATTTCTTCCCTCTTGCTAGCTACAGAAATTGGACCCTGTTATCTGGGTGCATACAACTAAGGCCATGTATCATATTTCTGCGTAGTCTCTTCTAATCTTGTCTGTAAGTTTTTTTTATTAATAACTAATAATAGGTACTCAACATTGTACTTTGCAATCTATTTGTGTTAATGTTGCTGGTGTTTGTTACTAAATGGAATAATACATCTCTTGTTGTCATCAATCATCATTTAGAAACTCTTGCAAATCACTAAGTGGTCAGCTAGAGGGCACCATGAAAATTTTGAATAATATTAGCAACCCACCATATTTCTTTAAATTGGTGTCAAATACATAATTGAGAAAACCATGGACTAGAGGACTGTTTTCCATAATTTTAAAGGTCTATCTGTGGTGGGTAGGAAAATCAATCTCGTCATTCATGCTGTTGAAATTATGAGAGATACCATAAAAAATTCTCCTAACTTAAGGAGCCTAGAAGCAAAAGACGTATATCTTTTGATATTAGATTCAAACAGAGTATGTTACTGAAAGTTGTGTAAAAGAATATATTTGAATTGTTAGATGGTGTTTGGTATTCATTTGATTGGCGCAACACATTTGCAAACATAGAATGAGTGCCTAATTTTGAGCATTGTTATAAATACTTCATGTTTAAATTCCTTACTTCTTTGCTTTATATCAATTTGGTCTGATGACAACCTATTGAATAGGTGGACACTGCCAGACATCATTACGAAAATCTCTCATTGTCATCAGCATGTGAATCAGTACTAGAGATAGGTAATGCTGGTAATCTCTACATGGACGAACGTGCTCCGTGGTCGCTCTTTAAGAAAGGAGGTGCTGATGCTGAATCAGCTGCAAAGGTGATAAATAAAGCTGATAGGAAGAACTTAATTTGATCAGTTCTTTCATGGTTGTCATTTGTATTCACTCTCTTACTTTTTTCTTCATTAGTGAGGTTATAAGCCATGATTTGTGTTTCCCTGTATATATGTTTTCTTTCCACTGAATGGTTATTGTGGAGAAGATGGGATCAACTTGGGCGTATGAGGGGTCAGATAAATGTGAAAGTTTGATTGTATACCTACATCACAACTCTACACTCTTCCTTGCCTTTCAGTTCATAGTAGCCTGTAAGGAGGTTGAGATTGAGAATGAGATTTTGTGCACTTCTTAGCCTTTTAAACATGAACTGTTTTTTCATTAATTTTTTTTGTACATCACATCATAGAAAACCACTATGCTTTAAATGGAGAAAAGACTTTCAATATTGAGATTATCTTTTATTGGACTGTTTTCTTTAGCTTATCAGTTTGGAAAACCTGCTAGGTCTGAGATTAAAAGCATACAGTTACTAGATGAAAGCGCATCAGATTTTTTTTAACTTAAGATCAGCAGACATGTTGTCGAACCAGAAAAAGCTGACTGTATTCATACAGGATAGACTGACAGTGGAATAGACAGTGGATATGCAAGTAAGTAGACAGTGGAAGAACCTAGTTGAGTTACCTTTACATTCAATAAGAGGTGGCCTTTGATATGGCGGGTCTCCAACTCTGGTTCAATATGTGCCAGATTTGAGTGATTTGTTATCTTGGTTGGTCATTTTGCTCAGCTTGAACCTCAGTTGAACCTCAATGTAATATTGAATAGTCCATTATCCATATATGAATTTGATTGTCCAGTGAGTTCTTATCTTGGTTGGTCATTTTGGAGATCTACATATAGTTTAATTATGATTACTTGTGCGTAAATACATGAGTTTACAGTAGGGGAAATTAAAACCTTAGCAGTTAGAATTCTATGCTCTTGCTTCTGAGGAAGAACTTGGCATCTTTATATTGATTTGCCCTTTTATCTTTTGCTTTATATGCCTTGCTTCCACTGAACAAAAATGTAGGCTTTACTAGTATGGTTATGGTTTTGCCTTCTCCATTTTGTTGTTCAGGCATATAAGCCTTTCATCCTTAAACTGGGGGTGACATGTAGACAGGTGTATACTACTAAATAATTTGTGCAGTTCTAAGCATGCAATATTCTTGAAGAAATTTATGAAATTCTCATTACACATGACAAATCATGTTGAAGCTTAGATTCTCACATCTCTTTTGTTGATCCCAGAAACTTATTTCTCCAGTGTGTAAATCGTAGGTTAATGATAAATGACAGAAAAATATATACTGACATTAATATGTTCCATCCAATTTTTACGACATTTGCGAGCATTGTATAGTTTTCGATTTCAACAGTAATAAATCTGTAAACAATGAAATTTATGCTCGTACTCAAAATATTTCAATAAAACATGAATGGTACTTTCAGTTTTGAGTAAGGAACAGAGACCATATATTCAGATGGGTTCATTTTCTAACTGAGGACCCTTCTATTACAACACCCATGCTTACATATCCATCAAATTACCTGTAGCCAGTTCTGAATCAGATTTCCGTGTGTTTTGACTTTAACATGCAGGATCTTGTCATCATACTAGAGGTGATGAGGATTATCGCAGCTGCTTTATCTCCAGTAACTCCAAGTTTATGTCTGAGAATATACACACAGCTTGGCTTTTCAAAGGATCAGTTCGAAGTAATAACATGGGTAATTTCCTCTCTTGCTGAATTCTTTACATCCCATTAAAACACTTGGTTAATATTACATGCTTATTAAAGCACCATAGGTGGGGGAAGGAGGGGAGTCCCTAAATTTTCACCTTAATCAATTTTATTTTCCTGATTTTAACTTTTACCGTATGTTCTGCTGTTAAATGCACTGTGGCAGGTTAGCATCAATTTTGTTAATAATCAACAGATTAAAGCTCAAAGTGAAAAGTCTTTTCAGATCCCATTTTCCATTTAAAGTACTTGCTGTTATAGTTGATTATGATGCGTTCATCCTGCAGAGTGATACCAAATGGGGAGGGCTGAAAGCAGGTGACGTAATGGCAGAACCAAAGCCAACTTTTGCACGGATCGAAATAGTGAAAGGAGAGGAGGAAGTCCCTCGCAAGGCTGTCAAAAGCAAGAAAAAAATATCTCAGAGTCAAGGACTTGTTGAGGCTTAGTTTTTTCTTCTTCCAGATTTGTTGGTTCATATCATGGATGACTTGCATTATTGGAGATTTTCCTCCATGTTATTTTTGATTTTTATCTCATACTGGGTCTAGTAAGTTAAATGTAAAATTCTTTTTGTCCAAAGAGAGTTCCTCAAGTAAATCTCTTTGTATCATACCACAATAATCTTATTTTTCTGAGATTCTTTTTACCATGATATTGAAAGTTTTTCTTCTTTTCTTGCAACTAATCAGTTCTTCGTATTTCTTCATGGTTATGGGTATTCTCCGTCACTGCGACAAACATTGCAGTGTAATAATCCCATCGCAAAATATATGCTCATTAGAACTGATCAAGTATTGTTTCCGGTTCCGAAATATTGCATCAACTGTTTCCGTGCGGCGTGTTTTATTAAAGCAGCAACAAAACTACAGTAACACATTCAAGATCTAAACTTCATACTTGATACAAAACACACTGAAACTCCTGCAGCTGCTCATCACTCAATCCTAAATCTCAAGAGCCCAATCATCACCCTCATCATCGTCAAACAAAGTAATCAGCCCACCAGTAAGGGCGTCTTCTATAATGCCTGCCCTGCTTCGAGCTCTCCACGTAGGCAACCACAGCATATGGGTGCCTCTTCATGTCTCTTGCTGCCGCCGCCGCCTAATCCCTCTCTCGCTTGATCCGACCCCACCACTCAGCCTGCTCCACCACCTCCATTGCCTTTACAAAACCACAATCTCCTCCACCTTTGCCTTTTCCTCTTCTGCCTTCAATAATGCCTTTTTAATGATATGTTTCAGGTGTTTCTCCATGATATCTGCCATCTCATTGACGATACCAGTTGTCCGCAAATCTTGTACGTCCAGGATGTACTTGTGAGAGGTTGAGGGGAAGGTGAGGTGTAGGCCAAGAAGAGGGCACATATCAGTGACAAACCAATTTGTTAAATTTTTTTTTACATTTTCAAATAAGAAAGAAATTAAAAAAAAAAAAAAATATTAGGAAAAATATGAAACTATAGCAAAAATTAGAGGAATTTTTTTCTTTACAAACGTAAATGATGTTTATATAGATCCTAAGTATGAAATAGATGTGTAACGATATTTATATTCAATAATGCAATATTAGCAAAATATATCACCCTTTGTAACGTGATAATTTAACTATAGTATCACCGAATAGTCAACAATTTAATGTAATTTATTAAACAAACAGCTTTGGGTATCCGCTTTTGGATCTTGGTTCATTTTTTTTTTTTGCCGCGACTGTTTTTAGATGGGGCTTTTGATATCAGTCTGCAGCTTAATTCACTTTATAAAGTTAATCCTCTTTTGCGTCTACTAATTATATGTTAGAACCAACACTCACTAAAATACAATACATACGTGCTCCCGTGTAAGCATGTGCTGCACACAAACATGTCACAGAGTTTCCTTGTCAACAAGCACTGACGTCAACCACTCAGTTGCAAGCTGGGACAAAAGTAGACTCATTCTTCTATTTACTTCTTGATCAACATATAACGCCCTACGGAAGTAACAAATCTCGGAATCTACTAAGCTGTGCTTTTGAATCTCTAAAGAACGATCTCAAATCCACGAAGAAAATATAACAAGTAAAATTTTATTGATCAAAAGTTATGTATTAATTCTAGGGTTACATGTCTCTTATTAAATAGGAAAGCAAAATAGACTCCTAATGAGATTAGAATTACAAAAGATACAGAAAATATCAAATCCTATCCTAGAAAGACCCTCTATCATAGAGAAAATAAATCAGTCTAGCATGAATCAAAATTAAGTTTATTTCCTAATCTAAATTAACTCCAACTTTATTATAGAAAATAAATAGAAAGCCGACTATTTTCGGTTTTTTGGCAAAAATGGTTAACCGATGATGAGATTTTGAAAATTTGACAATTTAGTTGGCTTTGTCTCATCGAGATAGATGATTTACATGCATAATATATCAGAATTCGGCTTCTGGATTGAGAGATATAGTCGTTTCTTTGCGGGCAAGTTAATAATGTATACGTTATCCACATTTAGCTTGTGATAGTCCCGCTCCTCCAAGAAAATTTCCATTATGCGTCATATATCAGTCTCCTCTTATTGAAAGAAGCTCAATCCTGAGCTTATATTTGCTTGAATAGTAGCTTCCTCGATAAATATTTTTGTTCTCTTGCATCGATCAACATCCGTCTTGTACTAAATATTGATTTTCTCTATCTGTTGTTTTACCTCCTTAGCTAGGACTTCTTCTAAAACAAACTTTTGAAAAAATATTTCCCATACCATATGTATGTGATTGGTGGCATGTGGATTATAATTGCTTCTCATATTCTAGTGCACATCTCAACATTATTGTCATTGACAATCATTGCTTTCAAAAAACAATTTTTCTTATACTCCATCCCTATTTCTTTTATTTCCTTTGCTATGAATCTTCTAGCAAGCAAGTTACACATATCATCAATCATCTTTCTCTCTATTCTACCCTTTTCTTCAATCAGAACAACATCAGCAGGTTCAATATTACTCACAATAGCTTTAGAAATTTCATGCATAATATCCATCTTCACTGACATATCACCATCAATATCAAGAATCTCAGCTGCAACAGGGGTTTTCATCTTAGGAGGAATCTCGGGAGGGGCAAGTTCTTCTACTCTGAATACAACCAAGACATAGATCTCTTTAGATTGCTGCAAGTCTTCTGTGACTCGTTGTCTGTCACAGAAAATTTCTTCTTCTTAATAGTCTCTATCTTGAATAGATTCTTCTTTATAAGAGGCATGAGTGTAACTCGACATCCATCCTTCTTGAAGACATAAACATTGTCTTTGCTCCAGTGGTTGGTACTAACATTGAACTATCATGACCTACCTAAAATCATATGCAAGAATCCATCTTGACCATATCACATGACACCTCATCAATATAGTTGCGGATGATGGACAAACGTAGCTAACACACCTCATTGACCTACATATCACTGTCTTGCGACTCCAGCCAAACTTATAGGGAATGTTGTGTTTCTATATCTTCAAGCCTAACTTCTCCATTATATGTTGAGAGACAAATTAGCTATGTCATTGTCAATATTAATATCAGAAGTATTCTATATTACTGTGCATCTCTTGCGGAAGATATTATGAGGTGGTTCTTCTTTCTTCGTTACTTCTTCTGTGCTCTTCACAACTTTAAGGTCTTGCTTGATCTCTTCATGATCATAGTTAAAGTAGGAACCTAGTTATCGATTTGAAACATAATAATAGATAGAAAAAAAATGAGATTAATAATTCCTTCTTCTTCTTCACCCATTATTAAATTTTTTTGCTTTTGTTGATGGGCACATTCCTTGCATAGTTACCGCCACCAAAATAATGCTTTACCCTTAAGTTGATAGGATACTCGGTTTACCTTCTACTATTCTAAATTTCCCAAGTACCTAAAAAATCTCTCCACCTAATCAATCTAATTAATAAAATCTCTACATCAAGTTTATTTTGAAGGATGATAGATCAATTGTCATGTTAAATCCTTCAGTATCATAGATATCCCATTGATAGTTTTGATGACCACAACTTTGATGCAAGGCTTCATACTCATCAATCTCGATGTTACATTTGCGAAGTCCTATCACTTCTTTGGTAACCATCAACATGATCTCAGACTTGTCATAGGTTGAGATGCTCCATTGCCAGTACAAATCAGTCCATATGAGTCTTAATCTGAGTTTAGGTAATACGAGATTAGTCACTTGCAATCAGATCGGAAATAGGCTCGGATGCTAATTGATGCAACGCGAAAGTAAGAAAACTCAGAACCTACTAAGGGGTTCTCTTTGAATCCATAGAGAACGATCTCCGAATCCACAAAGAACTTCAAACCAACGAAGAAAATATAACAACATGAATTTTATTAATGAAAAGCTATCCATTACTTCTAGAATTACATGTCTCTTCTTAAATAAAAAATAAAATAGACTCTTAATAAGACTAGAATTATAAAAAAATAGCAAGTATCAAATTTTACTCCAAAAAGACTCCCTACAATAGAGGAAACAAATCAATCCAACATAAATTAAAATTGACTTTATTTTTTCAATCTGAATTGACTCCAACTTTATTAATAAAGATAAATAGAAACTGTCAATTTTTGGATTTATGATAAAAATGAGTACTAATGATGAGATTTTGGAAATATAAGAATTCAGTTGGTTTCGTCTCGTCTTGATAGGCGATTTACATATATAACATGTCAGAATTTGTTTTTTAGATTGAGAGATATGGTAGTGTTTTTGCGGGCAAGTCAATAATGCATGCATATCCGTGTTTAGCTCGTGATAGTCTCTCTTTTCAATGAAATTTTCCATCCTACATCAACATAATCGTCTAATTTTCTTCTCGACTTCTCCAAACAGGTGGATCCATTTACTCTGAAGTTTACAAATATATCTAATGTTTTGGACACATTTCCCCCTAAATTCGGCCAAGACTTTGGTAGCTTGTCAACTTATGTATGTTGGCAAGCATTGGTGGGTCAGTAGGATTTATTTTTCGCTCATAAAAAAGAAAACCTACAAGTGTAGTCATTGTTTAGTTACTTTCTTATGTGGATTTTTCTTGCTTTTGTAGATTTGCTTGGCAAAACCAAATATCTGAACCAGTGTCTTCTAAGACAAAAAAATACAGAGGATGGAAAGCGTGCTCAATTACCCATTATCTATCTGCATTGGTCCAACAATCTATAGCCAGTCAGTTAAAATAGCAACCCTACAAAATAATTCCTCTTCTTCTCGCTCAGGAGCTGCTCCAACATCTCCTTCAGGGAGTCGATGGTTGCTTGTTGCTCGTCGAGTCTCCTTGATATCTTGTCAGGGACATCGGTCATGTGCACATTTGCGTGCTTGCCCTGAACTGAGCTTGAAGTCTGCGACATTGCCACTGCTGAGCAATCGTCGTCGTCGTTGTCAGAGACGGACGTCAGACCCGTGCAGGCAAACGGGGTGGCCACCCCCATTTGGGCGTGAGCGTGTTGGCGAGGTTCATGCTGGCGAGGTTCGCCCGTCAGGCGAGATTGGCACAGTGTGC
>NC_033801.1:34733795-34739722 GCF_001876935.1 Asparagus officinalis | reverse complement strand
TGCCAGCAAGTAATTTATTATCTGATTTTTATCGGGTGTAAGTTACTTAACTTAGCAATAAGATATCCTGTCCGTGCCTCTGATCTTTTATGCATTAGCACTTTGTTGCATTTTCTATGAGGTGATATGTTATAAGGTAATAATTCTTAATCAACTGTCAGGTGTCAGCTCTGAATAGACACATCCACCCTATCGACGATAATATGACAATAGACATTAATACTCCTGAGCATGGGCTCTGAAGGCTACAAGTTCGTCATTCGCCAGTTGGTCAAAGCTTGAACGTTAGATGTCTTAGAAAGCAATGACTGCCCCAAATTTGACCTTAATACTCCTGAGCATGGGCTCTGAAGGCCATGTAGCCTCTCTCTTCCCTAGGCATCCACCCCTTGAGCTGAGAGATCGAAGACTGGGTCACTTACATCACCAATTCTCCCGTGTCTCCACCCGAAAGGATCACCTTCATCCTTCCTGTCATCAACTCAACTTCCAATGACGCCATTGTTGTCAGAAATTTTGTCCGGGAAGAATGTTGTTCGTGCAATATATCTTGTTTGATCAATAACAAACTCTTATTTGGTACTAATAAATTTGTGAGATGATATATTTAAGGAATAAACTGTACGAAAAAGTTCTGGCTCAAAACGATGCAAAAATCAAGACGAATAATTAATTTCATCCATTAACCATCGATGGTCAAGCACGACCATCGATGGTCCATAGGTCATCGGTAGATTACAACCAATAATCTATATTTTCTAGGAATGAGAAATCAAACCATCAATTACCTATAGTCAACCATCGATGATCACTTCGACCATCGATAATCTACTATCAACAATCTGTGAATTTTAAAAATTAGAATTTGAACGATCTATGGACTATCGGGAACTATCGATAATCGACATCAACCATCGATGATCGTGTCTAACTATCGATAGTTTGGATGCTTTTTGGCAGATTTTCAGATTCAATCTCAGTCATTTGATTATAGATTTGATCTCCTATTTCAACGCCGATTGGAAGACTTATTTCCAATGCAATCAATGTCTATTTAAGGAGGGATTGAAGAAAAGATTAACAATAATAAAAAGAGAGGATATTTGCATAGGTTTGTGAGATTAAATTGTATGGTTTGAGAGAGATTTTGAGTGAGAATTTGATTCTTTGAGTCTCATTCAACTTCTTCTCGTCACGCTAAACATTGGAAGATTGTTTCAACGAAGGAGTGCCCCTTATGTTCAACTTCAACATCACTTCTTCGTAGATCATATGAGAAAAATGGAGAACCTTGGTACCAAGTTGCTCCATTGAATTGGTAGTGATGTGGACTGATCTGGCCCCTATATCATTACTTGAAAATAGAGCCTCAACCACTTTTCACCTACTCTAATGTAGATGTAGGGACCTGATCAATCCACATCACTATCGAGTTCTATGGAGCAACTTGGTACCAAGTTTCTCCATCTCTCTCATATGAGAAAAATGGAGAACATTGATACCAAGTTGCTCCATTGAGCTTGATAGTGATGTGGACTAATTTGACCCCTATATCATTACTTGAAAATAGAGCATCAACCACGTTTCACCTACTCCAATATAGATGTAGGAACCGGATTAATCCACATTACTACCAAGTTTAATAGAGCAACTTGATACCAAGTTTCTCCATCTTTCTCTCTCTATACACTTGTAGGGTCAAAAAATTTAAGGATTGATTGATTCTCTTGTTTTAAAAAATTTGGGTTCAATCACTTGGTATGAAACCCTTACAATCACTCACGATCTCTCGATTACAGAGGAAGAGAAGATTAATCCAGCTTCTCTTTTGTTTAAGATGAGTTCTTGGTAGAGAAAAGATGTTTTCCTCGATGCTTGAGTCGAGATTGCCTCCCGTTGACGATCAGATCAAGGTTGTTGGAGCTTCTAACGTCCGTTGGATGGTCGGAATTGAGATTCGAACTCTGGACCCGTGCACAGAAACTCTGATCTCTGATGCTTCTTGAAGTCCAAGTCTAAAATCTCTAATTAATCAACAACCAATCAACCCTTTTCTCTGTAGTCATCGATGGCTATTTATAGGATTTTAAGCACGTAACTGACGTACTATAATCATGGGTAGAGGGGCGTAACTGTCGCCTCCAAATCAGCGCATGCCGTAACGTGCTCCTAAAGATTAGCCCACGTGGCTAACTAGGTCTTCGGAGCCGTTACAGGTAAATCCCACGTGGATGACGAACCTCGTCTTTAATTGAAACGGAGTCCGTCAAGTAAGACGAGCCTCGAGGTTTGTCTTTAATTGAAACAGAGTTCATCAAGTAAGACCAGCTTCTTCCGACGAATTTTGTCTTCACTGACTTCGTCTGACGAACCTCGTTTTCACTAACGAAATTCATCTTCGACAGCTGAGTCCAACTACGTAGCAAGTCTTGTAAGTTTCCTTTTGACGAGCCTCATCTTCACTAATGAGTTTTACGTCTGGTAATGAGCTTCGAACCTCGTGTCCAACAACGAGCTTTGAACTTCGTATCTACTAGTGAACCTCGAATCTCGTATCTAATGACGAACTTCGAGTCTTGTAGATCAGTTTCATTCAACAATGAGCTTTGTCTTTTGATGTCGAGCTTTGCTGCGTGATGACTCTCGTTCTCGAGGTTGATTTTCACTAAACGACAAGCCTCGTCTCTAATTGAGACGAAGTTCGTTTTCTTGACCATCCTTCTCATATTTTAGAACTTGGCATTTTTAATGCTTACAAAACTCCCTTCAAAGTTTTCAGACTCGAATTGGGTTGTACGTAGTCTGAAACACTTTGAATAGGCATCTCGAACTTGCGGAGTTTATCTTACGAACCTAGTTTTTTTATGAACTTCATGTTCGCTACGAAATCTAACATGAACATTACGTCGTGGTTCGTTCTGGAGTTCGCCCCTTTATACGAACCTTGTCAGAATAATAGTCATCTAACAAATGACACCTTGCGGTTTCGTCAGTAATACTGCCATGCGTCTTTCCCAGGTCTAATGAATGGTTACCAGCTGGTGCCTAGAAATCTCTGTGAATCCCATCCGCAGATCTTGTTGGGGAGAGATTTCATCAAACGATCTCAACCGAAGATCACAACCCTTGATTCGATGTTTTCCCGCCCTTATATATAGAGCATTATCATATGAGAAGTCCTTTCTTCTCTTTATCGCTTGGACTATCTGAACTCCTTCTCTTTCAAAATTTCAATCTTTCTTTCTTCGTGAGCCTTTCAAGCGAAATCAATGTCCCTTCAGACCGCTGTAGACCGAAGCAAGAGCAAGGGCAAGAAGGTTGCTGGCTCTTCATACGAACCCGTCGCTCTACCTACTTTCTCAGGTAATAGATCTTAAACGCATAATTTGTGTTCTAAAAGATATCAACCTTGTCTATTTTAGACTTGGGTTTCTTGAGGAAGATGAACAGTTTAATCTGGACTCATCATAAAGATGGTGTCTTTTTAGCTTGATGAGGCTCGTCATCGATGATGCTCGTCTCCATGACCTGTTTCGTCTTTTGATGAGTCTTATCTGCAAGCCGAATCTCACATGTCCAACATCGTTGGCTATCCTGACGAGGGTCGTCCTCTAGATTTGTTAAACGAAATTCGTTTATATGATGAACTTCGTCTTTTCATCGACCACGTTCGTTGGATTGGCGAACCTCATTTTCCCTGTCAAGGTTGAATGAAGTTTGCTCAACCAACGAAGTTTGACATTTTGTCGTAACACGAGGTTCATCATTTGAACGAAGTTCGTTACTAGAATGACCTTTGTGTTATTTGGCCGTGATTGCTGCTCGAGACTAATCTTGTTTGTCTTTTTGTACAGTCATATATCCCTCTATTCCACTTCCCCAATGTGGCGATCTCAGAGCGGATGATACTCAGACGGCTGCAACTCATCCTCATTACTCTGCCCTTGAGAGTATTCCTCTGTTCGGAGAATAGGGGCCGAAAGAAGTGGATCTTCTCTCGAACCTTTGGTTTCCACATTTAGGCATATGATCACTGATGCTCCCCTAGAGTCTATCAATCGTGAAGCCATTGTGAAACCTGTCCTCTTATTTGGAGACTCTTCAAAGGATCCCGACTTGTTGGATATAGGGACTTATGAATGGTTTAGAACTATGAATGGGCAAAACTTGTTCTTGTCTCGGATGGAGCATGACGTTTCTCTTACTTCTTTGAAGATCATCTTGGCTCCAAGGAGAATGGACTGGGATTCAACCCCAATACAAGATGGGGTCATACACGGCCACTTTTCCCAGAGCGGCGCAAAGATAGATAGTGGTGGACGTTACATCACCGAGTTGCACCTGGGGCTTTTTCAAAAAGAACTCCCTATTGGTGAGACCACTGAGGAGGCTAACACCTTTGGTCATGCATTTTTTAGGCGAAAAGGTCAATTCCCTGCTAAAGACTTTAGAACTCCAGGCTGGTCTCATTAGAGCCCTACACAATGGTGATCTCGTGTCACCGAGTACATCTTGCAGGAGAACTAGGAAGACCTGCAAAAGTTTGGCCTTTATACGCCTATCAGGGCGACACAATTCGGGTTAATCAATAACTCCCATCGGTTCTTTGGTATTTTGGAGTTGTATAACTCTACAACCTATACTTTCTTTACTCCTGATGGAGAGATAAGGATCGCTCTTCATAAGATGGAAGAAGTCTCCGGGCTGCCAAATGGGAATTATCCGTATGAGGAATACATCCCGGGCCAACGGGAGTTAGTTGCTCTTGAGAAAGAACACCCCCAAGTAGTAGAGACCTTTTGGGAGGTAATGTGTCATTATCACATTTGTATGAATGTGGGAGGACGGCTCAATAAGAGGGGTGAGAAACTCCTCAGCCACAACATCTGGGCCCGATATCTCTTCAAGAATTTAGAGAATAAGAATGATCCCGTGGTGCCATTAGGCCCTTGTGACGCGAGTGAATTGTCACGATGGGTATTCGCTCATCCGCCCATGCATCGCATATCAGAATCGGATGAACAAGGTTACCCTGTTGGTACCACCTTTGAGAGTTATTTCTTTCAAGGTGGAGAGCCAATCTCTTCTAAGGCATTGTTGGTAGGATATCTCATGTTATGGCTTCATTAAATTGATGTTGTTTCTGGAAACTTTGACTTGCTGCCAATGGAAGTAGTGTTCCCAGCCGTATGTTTAGTGTACGGCCGTTCTTATGCCCTTCTTCCTACCATGATTGCTCGCATCCACTATGGATTGCGGAGTTTATGTTACCAATTGTTCGCGGGAAAAATCGTAGCTTTCTTCATTGATTCCATTGCACACTTTGTTAACAGTTTTTCGGTTATAAAGATCCGGTCTTTTTTATAAGATCCGGTTACAACGAGATCAAAAAAGGAAATAAAAAATTACAACTTTTCTCTTTTGTCGAACAAATCGCGAGCTCCTGTTTTGCGGCCGTTCGCTTGCGTGGGTTGTTCGCCTGCGCCGGGGTTTATCCGTGGACCACCGCGAGATCTAGACCCGGTCGGATCTACGCAGTACGGCGGGTATTATTTCACGAAGGAAATAATAGCCGGGGGGGATTAATTCACCAAGGAAATAATCGCCCAAATCTCGGGATCAAAGACCAAGCTTTGATCCGGAGTATGCCTGCGTAGATCTGAGATCCGATTTGAGATCCGGTTCCTCTCGAACTCTTGCCTTATTTGGCGTTGACAATCGCCGAGCACCGGATCTGGATAAGCAAGTCTTCAAAGTCCCAAAGCTTGAATCTTTTTTAGATCTGAGTCTTCAATCCAGCAGAGCTTCGCCTCTAAATTTTCCAACCCTCCAAAATGAACCAAGGCCCCTCTATTTATAGGCACTCAATACTGTGCCCGGGCACAGATCTGGCCGGCCACCTATAGGTGGCTCGGTCTTGGCCGAGC
>NC_033801.1:34723087-34733530 GCF_001876935.1 Asparagus officinalis | reverse complement strand
GTCCCATTCTTCGATTGATTACGACGGGATGTTTGGAGTGGCTTTCGTTCTTGATTCCTTCAGTCCCCCAGGCTGTTCGGTGCTTTGTCGAATGTCTGTAAGGGTTCCGGTGCTGCATTTATTGTCTAACCGTCTGTCGGAATTTTGAATTTGAAGTCGATTCCTGCTTTTCTAACTTTAGCTCGTGTTTGTTGGTTCAACATAGAATTGACCATCGATTGTTGGCGTTGAGTTCTCATTTGCGACGCGTTGTCCGGCGTGGTGTTGTTGAGTTATCCTTAAGAATATTTTTAGGAAAAATATTCTCCAGGAACTTCTCAACCAAAAATATAGGGAATAGTTTATACTCTTATACCTTATTGGAGTATTTTCTGTGCCCGAATGAACTGAACCGGCCTGATAATGAGCTGAACTGGCTTGATAATGAGCCAAAAAAGGCAGTGATTAGGCTCAAAAAATTCTCCGATCCTTCCGAATGTATGGGAGAGGCAAGAATAGACAAGGGAATGAACCCTCAGTCGATTTGAAGTCGTTTCGATGTTCGATTCAGCTTCAATTTGAGCTCTGGTTCAAATCTGGTTCAAACTGGTTCAACTTGGTTCAGGACTGGTTCAACCTGGTTCAGGACTGGTTCAGACTGGTTTAGACTGGTTCATTCTGGTCTGGTCTGGTTCAGGCTGGTTTGGCCTGGTTCAGCCTGGTTTAGCCTCTTTTGAACTGATTTGGACTGGTCTGGTTTGGTTCAACCTGGTCCGGTCTGATTTAGGGCTGGTTCAAGACTGGTTCAAGGCTATAAAAGCCTCTTTTCCTTCTCCTTCTAGGGCCGACCCCTTTTTCCTCCTATTTCTTGGATTCCTCTTCCCTCTTGCATTCTCTTTCCTTCAAATCTTTATAAATACCCTCATAAATACCCTAGATCCATCCTTCCTTTGGATCTTAGGCTGAAAAATCCCTCAAAAATCTTCATATAGAAATTCCTCTCAGGCCCCTCGAGCATGTGGTCTGAGCTTCTTTCAAGATTTGATTTTCTGTCGGATCTTCGAGCTTTCCCTCAGGTAAATCCTCCATAATTTTAGCATATTTCATGTTTAATCCAATTTATGAATTTGTGGGGTCGCATGTGAGGGTTAGGGTTTATGATTTGGCGCCTCGAGCTCCTCTTTCAGGGGGTAAAATTTGGGGCTCTGAGGGATTTAATTGCAATAAAAAGAGGGACTTTTTTCTGGATCTGATCCCTAATTTATTTTGCAGATTATCATGTCGCGTGTCCTGAGAGGTCGCTCCCCTGCTGCATCGGCTGATGGCGTGCCTCTCTCGTATGCTGGTGAGCTATTTTTGGAAATTTACAAACTAGTCCATTTTTTATTGGAAATTTGCAAATTGGTCCTTTTTACCCTACGTTGTTCTCCTTGGTGAGGATCGACGCTTTAAAGATATGTCTTGCTTGGTCAAAACCATATCTCAAAATAAAGAGGGCGTTTTGACGCTACATTGTGCCTTATAAGACAGGGATCTATTGTCGATATACCCTATCTTATGAATGCACAACGTGGCCAAATCGTCTCACCCTTTATAAGGCAATGAATCTTATGAATGCACAACGTGGCCAAATCGTCTCACCCTTTATAAGGCAATGACTCTATCTTACCCATTTGTAAGATGACTCACCCTTTATAAGGCAATGACTCTATCTTACCCATTTGTAAGATGAGTTCAATTTCCTTTTATAACTAGAATTAACAAACATTTAATTGCTTGTTTTCAGTTGAGTATCCTTCCGGAGCATTTTCATCTCATGCGGTGAACGAACGTCGTGGGGATGTTTTATCTTCGGTTTCCACCAGGCAGGCCATCAGTCCACTTCCTCGGTCAGATTCCCATGATAGGAGGATGGTGAGGCCCGAAATCATCCTAATATTTGACGATGAAGGGGAAGAGGATCCCATTGCTGCAATTATGTCTGATCAAGAATCTGTCCTCCCAGTCTCCGAATCCGTGCAGGGCATCCTCCAAAAAGTAGAGAAGGTTATGCAACAAACGGCCGCTGCCATTAGTTCTGGACGGGGAAGATTTTATGATTTGCTCCCTTTCATAGCAGATAGTCTTAAAGACATTCAGCGTGTAGGTGGCATCCGGCTAGCTGGACGATGTGAGTTAAGGTTGACTTGCTTAGATGAACTCATATATCGTTTGGAAGAGCTAGTACACTTCGACTCATATGATGAGGTCACGCCGCTCATGATCGATGCTCAGATTCAGAGGATGCACGAGCGTAAGGCCCGGGCGAGACGCATATCAGAGCAAGAAATCATCGTTGCGAACTTGTACGAACGGCAGCGTCATCTGCGGACCAAGATAGATGCTTATAACAGCATTGCTGATAGGAAAGGGATTAGGACCGTCCAAGGGGAGAAGACTCTAAAAGATTTTGAGCTCGAGAGCACCAAAGTTCAAAATGTTTATAGAGGGGAGCTGGAGGTTCTTCACGTGTTGCGCCGAGAAAACGTAACTGCCGATGCTGCCGCCGTTCTTGCTTATGCCAAGCTTCAGAAGGAAGAAGAGGAGAAGGTTCGAGCGGAACACGCAGAGGAACTTGCCGCTGTTAAGGCTAAAATTGCTTCCTTCAGTTTGTTAGATCTGATTTGAGACGTCTTCTTGTATCTCCACTTGGTCTAATTTTATTAATGAAATAAAGTCTTTTCCTTAGCGCACTCCTCTTTTTATCATTATGCTTCTCTATTGATTGTGAACCCAACGGTCATAATACTTACAGCATTTTTGGCAAATCCTCAGCCATCAACGGGTTTGATAAACCTTTACCGACTACCGTTTGAGTCGGGCTAGCATGCGGATTGTCTAAATCCGTTCCGCATGTGACGTTGTGCTAAGAGAGTTAACGCTCTTAGTGCTACGATATTGAATACGTAGACTTCGTCTTTCTCACGGGAATAGACTACCCGGCAACGCGTGTTAGACGTTGACTTTAGGATTTTTGGCTAACCTCCAGTCTTCAACGGGTTTGATAAGCCTTTATCGACTACCGTTTGAATCGGGCTAGCATGCGAATTGTCTAAATCCGTTCCGCATGTAACGTTGTGCTAAAGGAATGAACTCCCTAAGACTTGATGCTACGACCTTGAATACGTAGACTTCGCCATTGTTACGGGAATAGGCTACCCAGCAACGTGTTTCAGACGCTGACTTATCCCTACTTAGGCTTCGGGATAAAATACCCCAGAATCGAACTCTGGTGTCTTTTTCTTCGGAGAAAGACTAAACCGGCGACGCGTGTTAGGCGTCGGCATATCCTTTCTTAGGATTCAGGATGAAATTCCCCGTGCGTGTAAGGCATGGATTTTGGTGTTATTAATAACAACCTGCCACAATGTTGAATATGCGGATGGGTGTTCTTTTTAACGGTTAAAAACTAACCGGTAGCGCGGGTTAAGCGCAGACTTATCCCTGCTTAGGTTTCAGGATAGAATACCCCAGAATTGAACTCTGGTGTCTTTTTCTTCGGAGAAAGACTAAACCGACAGCGCGTGCTAGGCGCAGACTTATCCCTGCTTAGGATTTGGGATAAACTTCCTAGAATGAATCCTAAATTGATAAATTTTGGAAAAGATCAGTGCGGGAAAGGAAGAATTTTATATTCTATTTCCCGGTCTTCGTTTAGGATGAAGGCGAACCCGAATACAAGGAAGGAAGAATTTTATATTCTATTCCTTGATTCTGGAAAGGAAGAATTTTATATTCTATTTCCAGTGCAAAAGAAACTAGGAGTGGGATCTCCACTCCGAAAATCTGGAAGATCTAGATAAATATACCTTTTATAGGACTGGTTATCTAAACTGAAAAATAGGTTCTTCGTTTATCGAAGTGGAATTCCAACTTCGGTTATAACCATGAGAAGGCTTAACCAAAGAGAAAAAGAAGGGAGTTCTTTCGTTTATCGAAAGGAGACTCTGATCTGAAAGGGGATTAAGAGGGACAGAAAGACATTTTTGGTGGACCCACTGTCAAGTGAAATTGATCAGTGAGGGATTTTGGTGGTGAAAAAAATTTTGGGTTATCCTCTAGAATATTAAGCGTAATATTCTTCAAGAAACTTCCCAGTAAATGGGTTATCCTGAATGTACTAGGGGTAGTACTTTTTTAGGAATTTCCCATTTATTGGCATTAATTGCATGGTGCCTTCTTGAGTAATCAGGCGATATGCGCCGTTTGAGTAGACTGTGTCTATCACAAACGGTCCTTCCCATTTGGGTTCGAATTTACCTTTCTTCTTGGAGTTGAGGATTATCGGTCGGCGAGCAGCGAGGACCAGATCTCCTTCCTTGAAGCTTCTCTGTCGGACTCTTTTGTTAAAGGCCCTAGATATTCTGGCTTGATATAACTCAATTTGTTGTTGAGCCCCCAAGCGCTTTTCATCCAACCTCTCGAGTTCTTCGAGACGTTTTTGATGCTGTTCTTCTGTCGTCATCTCAGTTGCGAGAGCGATCCGAAGTGACGGGATTTGAATCTCCAAAGGTAGCACAACTTCACATCCGTATACCAACGAATATGGGGTAGCTCCCGTAGGTGTGCGTATGGTGGTACGATAAGCCCAGAGTGCTTCACCGAGTTTATCGTCCCAATCTCGTTTATTGGTCTTCACGAGCTTTGACAGAATCTTAATGATTGTCTTGTTAAACACCTCAGCTAATCCATTCGCAGCGGGATAATAAGCCGTTGACGAAACATCTTGAATCTTGAACTTGTCACAAAACCTGACAAAAGCGTTGCTTATGAATTGTGAACCGTTGTCATGGATGATCCGTCTTGGCACGCCGTGCCGGTAGATGACATGATGCTTGATGAAATTGATGACGTTGTTCGTCTTCACTTCTCTAAGCGGAATTGCTTCAGCCCACTTTGAAAAGTAATCCGTGATTGCAAGAATGAATCGATCACCTTTGACTGAAGGGGGAAAAATAGGTCCGACAATGTCCATACCCCATGTCTCGAACGGCCATGACGTGGTTGACGTGTGCAACTGTTCTGGCAGTTGATGCATATAATTTTTATGTATTTGACAAGCATGACACTCTCGGGCGTATTCGATTGCGTCACGAACCATCGTTGGCCAAAAATATCCCATTCTCCTGATGCGATCATACAGTTTGGGCCCAGGCTGATGCGCACCACATTCTTCTTCGTGTGCTTCCTTAAGAACTTCTTCTGCTTCTTTGTTTGAAAGGCATCGGAGTAATAAACCATCGTACCCCCTACGATATAACGTATGGGTTTTGGTATTGTAAAAGAATCTTGGCGCTCTTCGGCGAATTGATTCTCTTTCTTTTATGTCCTCTGGCAAAATGCCATATTGGACGTAGTCAATGATAGGAAAACGCCAGTCTCGGGACTCAGACCCAATTTGAGTTGAATTCACCTCCTTGGCGTTTATGTTTCTATCATCTTCCTCTTCAATATCCATGTCGTATATGGGTATGCAAAGCTGATGCGTCCTTACTGTGACTAACAGCTCAGTTTCGGGAGGCTGCGCAAGTGATACCGCTAGTGCTGCCAGTGCATCTGCATAAGCATTTTGGAGACGAGGGATGTATTCAATAAAGAATTCTTCAAAAGATTTTGCCATTTTGATGGCCTCCTGGTAGTACGGGATCAGGTCTTGGTTCCTGACTTCATACTCTCCACAGACTTGGTTGACTATCAATTGAGAATCCCCAAAAGCTTCGAGATATTCGACTCCCAGCTCCTTGGCGAAACTGAGTCTAATGAGAAGCGCGTTGTACTCTGCTACATTATTAGAGCACGGACTAGTCAATGAATAAGCTCGAGGCATCACATGCTTTCCCGGGGAGATTAGGACAACCCCAACCCCGGAGGAAACTGTAGAACCTCCCGGGGTTATTACCCTATTAACTGCCCTCGAAGCACCACCAAAGTATAATTGCCATACTTGTTGGTGCGACGTTGTGTTAACCTTGTGGGTTTCATCCGGCAAGTCATCATATACTTCTGTCGTATCTGTGGTCGGGTTTGCCGCCAGAAGATCACAAATCGCTTGTCCTTTGATTGACTTCTGTTGTTTAAAGTGCAAATCATATTGGGACAAGAGAAGGGCCCACTTCGCTAACCGTCAATTCATAGAGGCTGATTGCGTCATAAATACCCGTACTGGATTAACGTTAGAAATGACGTAGATCGTCTGTCCAACTAAATAATGCCGCATCTTTTGCATTGCAAATACCAATGCGAGACATTCTTTTTTAATCATCGGATATCGAGACTCGGCGCCTATCAATGTCCAACTTAGGTAATAAACTACCTGTTCGTGACCATTATCGTCGGCTTGTGCTAGTAAAGCACTTATCAAGTGGTTCATCGCCTTGAGGTAAATCAAGAACGGTTTACCTGATTTTGGTGCAACGAGAACAGGAGGATTCGTCAGATAGGTTTTGATATCTTCGAATGCTTTTTGGCAGGCGTCGTCCCAAATAAATGACACCCCTTTCTTGTTTAGCTTAGAGAATGGTTGGCACTTCCCAGAAAGGTTTGAGATAAACCGCCGGATGTAAGCTAGCCGCCCTTGCAATCCTCTGAGCTCTCTTAGATTTCTAGGAGGTTGCAGTTCGTGTATCGCCTTCACTTTGTCAGGATCAATATGTATACCTTTAGTGGTGACGACGAATCCAAGGAATTTTTCGCTGGACATTCCAAGGAAGGATTTAGTGGGGTTCATCTTCAATTGATGACTTCGCATGAGATCGAACATCGTCTTCAAGTCCTTGATGTGATCTTCTTTGTTGCGGCTTTTTACAACCAAATCATCGACGTAGCATTCGACTGTTTTCCTAAGGTGTTCCTGGAAAATCTTAGTCATCGATCGCTGGTACGTGGCGCCTGCGTTCTTTAGACCGAAAGGCATCACCGTGTAGCAAAAGACACCGAGGGGCGTCTCCTCTCGGATAAATCCTGATTCGATTAATTTCTTAACCTCTGCCTCGATGTCTTCCATTATCTGCGGACGAAACCGTCTTTGCTGTTGCTTGACAGGTTTGGCATCCGGCTTGATATCGAGGCGGTGCATTGCCACATTGGGGTCGAGCCCTGGCATATCTTCATAGTTCCAAGCGAAGACGTCAATATACTCCCTGATGAGAGCAATTAACTCCTCCTTCTCATTTGGGGGAAGACTGTCGCTGATGAATATAGGCTTTGGGTTGGCCTCGTCACCCATGTTAACTTGGATTATTTTATCTTCAGTGGGGGGTTCTCTCTGTTCGAATCTATCACCATACTGCATGTTCAGGTGATGAACCCACGGGTCTTCCCATGTTGGCATTTGATCGTCGTCTTCCATCGTGGACTGATCAACTGTAGCCATGTTCGCCATTAGGGCTTTGAAAGCTTCCCCTAGACTTGTATCGGAGTCCCATTCCGAGGCATCTGACGAATTTCCATCTTTGTATTGCTTAGATGATTGGTCATTAATTAACCAGCAGCATTCGTCTTCTGAAGAAGATTCATACCCTAACCCTCGTCCGTATTTATAATAATCATCGGGTTTCCCTTTTGGTACATATGCCGCTTTGGCTGGAGTACGAGGACCCTTTTCCATGAGCTTGCACGCTTCTGGACTATACTTAGATAGATGCTGACCAGGTTTGTCATCATCTTCATCTTCGCTTAAGAAATAATCTGGTAATGGGGAGCTTTTTCCTTTACCGTAAATCACTTCTTTTGCGCCTTGCATTTTGTTCAGGATGATCATGGTTGTTCCGAAAGAATGCTGGAGGCGTTCCTTTGTTATATAGGATGATCGAAGCGGCATATACAAATCAGGATTATCGTACAACTCTTTTATCACATCATCAAGAGACAGGGAGTACTCCAAATCGTTATTTATTTCATTATTGGCAAGTTGCCAGTTACAACCTCCATCTGACGATTGTTCATCGTCAAGATTGATTACAAAGGGTACAATGTCATTTAAAACAAAACCACCATTGTAACCAAATCCGGCTTCGGTATCATCTTCTTCTCCGCTATCCGTGCCATGGGCCGATGATTCAGTATCGGATTCGTTACCATAAAGGAGAGAATCAGTGAAATAATTCTCATACCCTTTAAATGGTTGCTTATCCGCGACCACCGTTCTAACCCTATTATCAGCGTCGACATATTTCAAACACTGATGGAGAGTTGAGGGAATTATAACATTACTATGGATCCAAGGCCGAACCAATAGTAAGTTATACGATGTCTCAGCATCAATCACATAACATGTGACTTCTGTCTTCAAATCTCCCATTTGACACTTTACCCGGATCTTACCCAAGGGTCTTGACCCACTAGTGTTGAATCCATAAATAACAGTGCCTGTGGACGCCAACAATGCCGAGGAAATGCATCAAGCGAAGTGGCATAATACTCACAGCAGAACCCGGATCCACTTGGATTCAGTTGACTTTGCTGGAGACAATGTACTCGATGAAATATAGCGGTCGATCGTGGTTCGAATTCTTCGTCTGCATATCTTCTTTGGTAAAAGTAATGCAGGGAAGGTTCTTAGTCGCTATATTGCAGTGTTGACTCAGCGGTTCTGGCCCTTCAGGCACCGGCTTGATTTGAGTCAGAAACACCTCTGAATTGGCCAAAGCTTCTTGCAAGGCCTCCCTGGTTTCCTTGGACAACCGCAGCAACTCATACAGCGTTATCCGTGCTGAAATGTTGGCTAATTGAGCCATTATATCGAAGGCTTGCGGAGTTTTTGAGCTTTCCGGTTTGTCTCTTCCAATTGGGCGACTGAAACGAGACTGCTTCGGATTCTGAACCTCCTGAGGATTCTTCTCTTTCGGTTTATTCACCGGCTGTCGTCGAGCCTCTTCGCCCGGTGTAGGACTTGTAATCACCCCCAATTCCGTGAGAGTTTTGGCTGGTCCCCGTTTATTCACCCCCTGCTCACTAGGCGGCGGATAATTATAGTGATACTCATTTCCGCTTCTAGTGGCAAAGACTTCTTGTTCCTCTTCGGAGAGCGGGAAGGTAGGAGCTTCATCGCCATCCTCCTCAAAGATTGTGGATGTAGCATTGCAAGACTTTCCTTTGCCCTTTTTTCTCGAGGAAGTCGCCCACTGTTCGTCTTCAATTAGATCGGGATGAACCCAGAGGATTTCACCATTTGGGGCTGTGTGTGGCACAAGTCCTTTTTGGCGCTGTCCATGTGGGTCATCGTTCACAGTCTTCATCCCTACTTTGGTGATGCGCTCTGGTTTGAACCATGTTGTGGGCATCGATCCAAAGCTGATTGACACCGCATTCGCTCCGACATTCTTGGACGGCTTCGGGGTTATGACGCCTACATCAATTAGCGCCTGGATTTTATCCTTGAGGTGGTAGCACGACTTGGTAGGGTGATGGACCGCTCTATGGTATGCGCAACACTTCGGATCCATCACTTTGCTAGCCCCTTCTTGATCTACAATCGCCGGCAGCTGGATTTTGTTATTCTTCAACAGGTACTTAAAGATGCCGGGAACTTCGTCATCTTTGAAGGAGTAAACCTTGGGGAATCTTGGCTCTGAAGACTTCTGCTTCTGAGGCCGTTGTTGCCATTGCCCCCGAGGTTGTTGTGGTGCTTGTTGCTGCTGCTGTTGCTGAGGTTGCAATTGGAAAGTTTGATTAGCATCAACTGCATTAGCATGTGCCTTACCTTTCCCTCGTGGGATGAAATTTTGCTGCGGAGCATTCGTCGCTTGTTGGCCTCTCTCCACCTTCTTCCTTCTGAGGAACCGCTCAGCTTGCTCTCCTCGGACTTTCAGATCCTTCCATGTCTTGGATGGTGCTGTCCCCATTGCTTCCAACACGTCCAGCGCGAGGTTATTGTGGCAAGTCTGGAGAATGAATTCCTCGGTGATTGGGTCCCGACAGTTCATCGCCTTGTTTCGGAACCTTTTGACGAAGGTGTCAACCAATTCCCCGTCTTTCTGCTTCTCGTCAAGCAACGACCCGATGGATATCTCAGTGTCGTCATCGAAGAAGTTGGCGAGGAACTTAGTCTCCATATCATCCCAGCTGTTCACGCTTCCTGGCTTGAGACGGCGATACCAATCGAAGGTGGCTCCGCGAAGAGTGCCAACGAAGGACCGTACCATCAGAGGTTCATTACCAGAGATAACCCCCAGGTGCGATTTGAAATAAATCAAATGCTGAGTGGGTGAACCCATCCCATTAAACGGCGTGAAGTTAATTAGGTTGAACTTCGCGGGATATGGGATTGATTCCCACTCTCCTGGGTATGGACAGGGAATGCCTGTTTTCTTCATCTCTTGAGCAGAAATCAATGTATTGATTTTGCTCTCGAGATTTTTAAATTTCAGATTTTCATCTGTGTTTTCTCCAGCATTCTCATTACCATCCCCTGCATTGACGGGAGGG
>NC_033801.1:34700239-34722571 GCF_001876935.1 Asparagus officinalis | reverse complement strand
TTCGGCGTTTCGGTACTGAGCCTTTCGAAAACCGAAACTCTTTCGGGGACCGCCTTGATGCAGCTGCATTCAGACAATACTGCCCGAATGAGTTTGGAACAGGGGCACTGAGTTTCCTGTTCTCGGTGACTCCTTTTCCTGGTTTTGTTCGTACCCCCAGCACGATAGTACAACTCGTCTGCTTGACGATCGGAGTAACCTATCGTGTGTTGGCATGACTTCTCAGGTATAACACTATCGTCATCAGACGATAATGTTTCCTTCTGAGGGGGAATTGCCTTCTTAGGGCTTTCAAAAGTCACGCGCCTCGAAACATGCCTTTTTGGGCGTGAATTGTCAGCGGGCTCCTGGACTTCGATGCGCAAAGTAGTGCGCTTGGGTGCCATGATTTCTTTGTCATGTTGAGGGTTGCGGCGACCCCAGTCATTCTGGGCTTCTTCATCGGGCCCAAACGCTCTTGAACTGGAGCCTTGACTCGCTCATCGGGAAGTGGACCGAGACGCTCCAAAACTGGCTTCTTCTTTCGGGATGATTCTGCGTGATCTCCCGGAGTAGTTGCTGGAATTATCGGCGATATGGGTTGTTTCGCCGGGGGTTGAATTTTGGTTGGAGGCTGCTTTTGCCTCCACACTTGGCGGGTTGATGGCGTTTTTGGCCACTCTTTCTTCCCTCAATTTCTTGGCTCTTGCCACAAGAAATTTTTGCTTGTGCCCGACAGTAACGCGCCGGCATTTGGTGAATCCGCTCTTCAAGTGCTCGAACGGTTCCGTTTTGACCCGGATCCATTTCGGTTCAGTTGCGTGCTCGGATGGAGCTGCCCATTCTTTCAGTTTGTTGAGGCTGTTTGCCTCTCCTGTTCTTCAGATCCGCGTTGTAGCGGACTCCGTCTGTAGACTCCATCATCTTAGCGAATTGTCGTGCAAGGCGTTGATGTCGCCTCTGGCGGGCTCTCTTTGAGAGAGCTACAACGCCCTCAACAGTAGAAGCGTCGACAAGAACATGTTTGACCTCGTTGGAGGTCGGTGGAACTTCACCCGATGCAACTTTGGCGTCAGCTGGGGTGAGAGCTTCGTTGGCGTTCTGAACTTCTTCAAACCAACGAACTTTTCTCCTGGAGGAGAACTTCTTGGACTTGCGGGGGGAGGTGGATCCGGACGAGGATGACAGATACTCCTCGAACTTGGCCTGATCGAACGCGGCTGCGACGTAACGATCTCGGCCGCGAGATCGGTGGCTCCCACTGTGGTCGCCAGATTGTTCGCGGGAAAAATCGTAGCTTTCTTCATTGATTCCATTGCACACTTTGTTAACAGTTTTTCGGTTACAAAGATCCGGTCTTTTTTATAAGATCCGGTTACAACGAGATCAAAAAATGAAATAAAAAATTACAACTTTTCTCTTTTGTCGAACAAATCGCGAGCTCCTGTTTTGCGGTCGCTCGCTTGTGTGGGTTGTTTGCCTGCGCCGGGGTTTATCCGTGGACCACCGTGAGATCTAGATCCGGTCGGATCTACGCAGTACGACGGGTATTATTTCACGAAGGAAATAATAGCCGAGGGTACTATTTCGCCAAGGAAATAGTAGCCTTTAATTCTCGGGATCAAAGACCAAGCTTTGATCCGGAGTATGCCTGCGTAGATCTGAGATCTGATCCTCTCGAACACCTGCCTTATTTGGCCCAGTTGACGATCGACGAGCACCGGATCTGGATAAGCCAAGTCTTCAAAGTCCAAAGCTTGAATCTTTTTTAGATCTGCAGTCTTCAATCCAGCCAGAGCTTCGCCCTCCAATTTTCCAACCCTCCAAAATGAACCAAGGCCCTCTATTTTATAGGTACTCAATACTGTGCCCGGCACAGATTCTGGCCGGCCACCTATAGGTGGCTCGGCTCTTGGCCGAGCCACCCATAGCGCTGGCCTCCGGCTTTGGCCGAGCCACCTAGCTTTGGCCGAGCCACCTAGAGGTGGCTCGGTTTTGGCCGAGTCCCCTAGGTGTTGTGGTTTTTTGCCATTTTGTCCGGTCTCATGGTTGATTCAGACTCTGATTTGTTGATCTGATTTGACAGTAAATTTGATTCCTGATTTGGCAGTAAATCCACTTCTGAGTTCGAATCCGAAACTGATCTTGATTCGATCGTGATTCGTCCGAGTCCGCCCTTGGTTGGATGACTCGTTGACTCTTCAACCCGTTAGCTTGATTCCGCACGCGAGTGGATTTATTCCGTTGTTTGCGTGCAGTTCATTAGCTTCGTAGCCTCGTTAATCCGCTTCGTCGCGTATCGCTTGGCTTCGGCGTTGTGGACTAACAATCGTGTCTGCATATGTCGCCTGATGGTCGGTTCGTCGAATCGGCGTTGTCGAGCTGTGTTAAGGGACCTATAGGCAGTTTTATACGCCTACACCAATTCTGTCGTGGCAATGAGAATCCAAAGGTTGGCTTGTCATACACTTATTTCATGGCATGAGTTGTTCTGCACTATCCAACCCTTATGGGTACGCCCTTCGATCGTACAGAGGGTGAAATCATTTACTTCATTCAAAGGTTGGAGAATTTAGACTGGGAGCACCATTACTAGGCCTTGGTAAGGCGCATTCTCCGCGACCACAAGTGATGGGAATTCAATCGATGTTTTCCTCATTTTCCCGGAACCAGCTATGGATAGACCATCGTGGATGCATCAAATGGTAGGGGTTATTCTTCTCTATCACTTGGCTTCTTCATGTGGCTTATGACCATTTACCCCGGGTATCATATTTATCGTTTCGACCCAGTGTGTGTGTTGGAGCCTTACTTGCCTTGTCGCTTCGCTCGCCAATTCGGCTACACTCAGTTGTACGTTGGTAATCCCAATACTCAACTAATATCTGAGGATTGTAGCTTAATTATTGGGGCCAGAGCTTGGTATTAGACTATTGACGGAGGTACGGGTGCTCGTTTCTTACTTCCGCAACAGAATCCGCAGCTTCAGACCACACTTGCTTATTGTAAGTGGCATTATAAGGAAAACGCAGCGATCCCCAACTACTATGTGAATTCTTCGGGACTACGATACATCTGACATCGATATAGATCTGGAAATGCTTCTAGACGAAGCCATATACGAGGACTCAAAGAGTTCTTATATGCTGAAGAGAGTGCTGAGGTAGAGGAAACCAGTCCTCCTAGCCCTCATGAAACTCAAGAGGAGATAGACACAGCTCTGAATGAGAACATATCTCATAGATCTCCTCATGTTGATGAATACAGGAGCCACATGCCTGCTGCTTCTGATATAGGAAATGCTCTTAGAGATGGAGCAAATCTTGGTGGATTTGAGGATTTTGCCTCCATGGACGAACCTTGTGAGCCTTCTCCACATGAATCTACTGTTGAAGGCTCCCATCGACAATCCCAGGTTCTTGAAGAACCATATCCCGACAAAGGGATCACTGGTATGTCAACTTTGACTTATCTTAATTTTGACTTATTTCCCTCTGATACTTCTTATTTAGAACAAACTGCAAAAGATGAGGCCTCGAGACAAGTGGGGGGAAAAGTCTAAAGAATTTGGGCGGATGCGCAAGCCTAAACGCGTCGCCAAAAGACTAAGGCACAATATTTCTCCTCCTATGACTCCTTTGATAGAGTCACTGAGGGTTGAAATGGATTCGAAACTTGAGGATGAGATTTCTTTAGCTCAACTCCATACTGGACTGTGTTCGGTGCCGAGTACTAACGTCACAGATGTTCCTATTGATCTTGGTAAGATATACATAGTCGTTTACCCTCCTGGATTTTTAAGGTATTAACAACTTTGTCTGCTATGTTTAGTTGTCCCCACAGACTCTGCTGCCTTCACTGATGTGGGTACTGAGGCAGGATTAGCTCTTGGGCACCCTACTGAAAGTAGAGTGCCTCTAAGTTTAGCTATGGAAGCAGGCACAACTGATAGTCCGACTGTTGATCTTGAGGAAGCTGATGGAAATAAATCTGCACCAACCACTATAGCTGAAGATGAGGCCACTATGGACACAGGTGTTGTGTTTAACAGTTCCATTATGATGACTGAGACTTGTGTTGTACTAAGTACTGCAATGGTTGTTGCAGTTATTGACACTACCATCGTGTGCAATGCACTGCTAGTTTTCATAGCAGCTAGAGTTTCTTCAGCCGCTCCTCATGCAACGACGTCCTCTAGCAGTACACACACCTCTCCTACCCTTTTAGTGAGAAATTTAACCATATAGAAAATATTAGAGAACTTCCTCAGCATTCTGAGAGAATCTTCCGCTCAGGTCTTAGTTCATGGAGGGGACTTTGCAGGGGTTAAAGAGGTGCTGGTACCTTTTTTGGACTTGAAAAAGAATTTGACCTTCGACCTTGCAGTATTACCGTATTGGTTGCACCTGACCAAGGTTAAAGATCTTTTCAATCAATGGTATGATCGTCCATCTCGATCTCTTTACCCTTTAGCTGAAGAACGAGCCATGCAAACTATACGACAAAGGGATGACTCCTTATTTGAACTTGACCATTAATTACTTGAGACCAAGCAACGAATTAAGGATTTTAAGGAGATTGAAGATAATTTGTCCCGTGAGGGTAGAATGGTTGCAAACGCTGAACTTCAAAAGCAACGTTAGGTCGACCATCTTCAAGCTCAACTCAAGGCTCTTCAGGCCTAACTAGCGGAGGCTGAAGCAGAGTTGGCAGGCATGACGGATATGAAGCAGACATTGGCTTCAAAATAAGTGCTGCATCAACCCTTGCTTAAAGCAAAAATTGATCGAATGGAGCAGCTAGAAAAAGCTGTAAATGACATGGGCATCTATTCCGATGAGGAGGTGCGTAGACATGCTTTGGCTGACATTGAGGCAGAAAACTAATAATCCATAGCTAAGCTTGCAGGAGAGATTCGTTAGATTTCTGGATCCATTTAGCTCTATTTTTTATCGGACTTTTGTACCCCTCTTCCTCATTTTTTTATAAGTAGAACTTCGGATGTCTTTGTTCAATAGCTCTACTTTGTACCTTAATACATAATCTAGTGCCAAAGTTCATGAACTTCATTGCTTTGTGGTTTAAGACTCGAAGTACAAACCTTATTAGTCAGATACGAGGTTGGATTCCAATTCCAGTTCGTATTTGATATAATGAGGTTCTAGTCTCATTCAATTAATCCTTAGTGTTTGATCCTAATTAGCAGAATTACCTTCGCCAAATACGAGGTTCGAATCTGATTTTAATCGAGTCTCAATACTTGAGTAAAATTAAAGGAACAACCTTCGTCGAAGACGAGGTTCAGATCCAATTTCAGAGGAACGACCTTTGTCGACCACGAGGTTCAGATTCCAAATTCAATCAAGTCTCAACACTTGAGTTCAATTAGAGGAACGACCTTCGTCGAAGATGAGGTTCGGATTCCAAATTCGATCAAGTTTTAACACTTGAGTTCAATTAGAGGAACGACCTTCATCGAAGACGAGGTTCTGATCCAATTTCAATCAAGTCTTAACACTTGAGTATAATTAAAGGAACGACCTTCGTCGAAGATGAGGTTCGGATCCAACACTTGAGTATAATTAAAGGAACGACCTTCGTCGAAGACGAGGTTCAGATCCAATACTTGAGTATAATTAAAGGAACGACCTTCGTCGAAGACGAGGTTCAGATCCTATTTCAATCAAGTCTCAACACTTGAGTCCAATTAGAGGAATGACCTTCGTCGAAGACGAGGTTCGGATCCAATTTCAATCAAGTCTCAACACTAGAGTATAATAAAAGGAACGGTCTTCGTCGAAGATGAGGTTCGGATCCAATTTCAATCAAGTCTTAACACTTGAGTTCGAATAGAGGGATGACCTTCGTCGAAGACGAGGTTCGAATCCACTTTCAATCGAGTTTTAATACTTAAGTCCGGTTTGAAACAGCGACCCTCTTTATTTTTGACTTAGGAACGAGAATAAATCTCATTGAACAATGTGGCAAATTTCAACAGTTCCAAGACTGTTAATCCACAAGAATCCGTCGTTTCATCTCCAGCGTTAAGTCTTGAGTACTTAATGCATTGCTTTGAGCCACGTTTTCTTTGGCGTTAATTACGAATGCAATTGTTGGTGTCGCTTTGTTCACAACACCCTTTGGTGGTTCGGTGCTTAGGGATTCGTGTAACGAATCCCAGCCACTTGATTGGTTCCTTCGTCTATAAATATGCAGTCGCTTTTCGAGAGGATTTATCTTCCTCTTCTGTGCCTTGTTTCTAAAATGATTCAGAGGAGACGACCCATTTTAAGACTCTCACCTTCGCTTCCTATTAGATTCCAAGCTCTGATAATCATTGTCAGTGAGGTAGGCAAAGTTGATGACGCTGTCGCTTCAGGTAACTCTTCTGACCCGATCCCTGATCCCTTGGTCTTTGTAGTAGTTCATTCATTTGAGGATGTCTCAGTGTTCCAGAGTTAAAATTAGGATCTATTTCGGCAACTTGTTAGACTTTTGAATGTAAACCCTATGAGCTATCTTAAGTCCAAATATGCTTACTGTTTTGACATGCCATGCACCCCCAAGCACATAGTCTTTTCTCTGGATTTCGGTCTATATGGCAGCTTCACAGACTTAGTGAAGTGCTTTTTTTGGGAGGAGTCAGCAACAATGTTAGAGCTGCCTTCATGTTCTGCGGAGATGGGAGAAGTGCTGATCCTATGCTCAGAACTTGTGGTGTTTTAATTAGTAGTCAGTTTACCTAAGTAGGTAAACGTGTGCTACAAGTGCCAAAGCTAAAAGTTAGGTATGGGGAAGACTTCATGCCCAGGAATGGAAGATGAAACTTCAACAACAAGACAACGATCTTGTTGCGGATGAGGCTCGTAGCGCAATCTCGAAGGTCATGTAGCTTGTAATTGAACTTCGTATTGTAGCTAAAAGAACTTGCAACTGAAGCTCGTATTGTAACTGAAAGAACTTGTAACTGAACCTCGTATTGTAGTTAGGGTCTTCTAAGTTCAATCTATGTACTTCGAGTTTTTGTACTTTCAATTATATATGAATAAAATTTATATTTTATCCCCATATTGTTCTTTTGCATAACTAAAGCATTCTAACTTAAGATTTTTAGCAAACCCTCAGCTGTCAACGGACTTGAGTTGTTTTTACCAACTGCCGTTTGAGTTAGACTAGCCATACTTTTTCCCTCAGTATGATGAGTTGTCAAAGAGTTTCTCTTAGACTTCAATGCTAAGATTGTTAGACATAGGTGCCCTGCAGGCAATTATTGTATATTGTAACAGGACCTATATGTATATAACATCCTTATTCAAAATGATAGTATGCTATTTTGGTCAGATTTATCTGATGTTCTAAATATACAGATAATGTCCTTAGAATAAATACTAGACTATCAGACATTTCGGATAGTGATCGTAATGAAGAGATCTGATTAGTCGGTAACGTATATTCTAAAATATTCCTAGTTGATGAAGTGTTGAGATAGGACATCATCACTTTGGTTTAGACTAGTGTATGCTTTATTTCTCCTTTTGAAGGAGATGATCAATCTCTTAGATCATTGATGTGAGACATCAAGATACAGTATACAGGTGACTCATTATTGAATGAGTTGACTGAACGACTCGCCGAGAACATCTAGTTGGTAATATACTTAACTGTCAAATAGAAGTTCTCAAGTGATATAGTACATAGTAGTCTCTTGACCTGAGGCATGAGTGCAATATCTTATATGTCAGTAAAGATGTATTTAGACTTTTACCTAACCACAGTTCTTATTGAATTGTGCATAACGGTTCTTGTTGGGTACATCCCGAGACATAAGTAGATATTGAGATGCCAAGAAGGGATTCGTCTCTCCCAGTATAGGGGTTGATGTCATAAGATTGTTTGATATAACTATAGCCTGGAAATCCTTGGCCAAGGTGAATAAGATAAACTGAGTGTCAGTTTGATCTTATAGGTTATGAGTTTAATATCAATAAACACTAATCAAGCTATTAGGGTTTGACAGTTTGCCATACCCTAGGCTCAATAGTTTGACATGGTTTGACGAAGAGACCGGACTGTACGGTATTATCATTGAGTGGTCCTGATAAAATTGGATAAGCATCTTGCAGACCTTTATCACAACTTATACCCGGGTGGTCTTCATGTGTAGCTAGCACCTCTGTTGTACTTATGGATATGATCCACTACCGAGTTTTTTAAGTTGGGCCCTAGAGTCACACCAAGCGCGTACTTGAATCCTATGAAACACAATTTATGGAGTGATGCGTATGATTGATACGCATATATGATTTCTTCCGGATACACATAAACGGTTATGTATATCGGTAAAATCGGAATGCTATGTGCTTAGGAAATGAATTCCAGTATTTTTCCCATAAAGTTAACTTTTAGTCAACTAGTTGACTTTTTGGTCAACAGTTGACTTTTGGTCAACTCTTGATTTATTTGGTCATATAGTGACTAATTAGTTAAAGATTGGAATAATACTATATACCGTATTTATGAAATACTGTATTAGTGATAATAATTTGGTATTCTCATTTATGAAATACACATACCATGTATAATGAGTCATGAGATGAGTCACTTAGTGGTATGGTTTGAGCACATGGTTTATTAGCACATGGTTTTGAAATGTAATGATTCATAAGATGATTCATTGCATGACTCACTTGATTAATCATTAATTTTTGATGATTCATTGCATGACTCATAGGATGAGTCATTCATATCATGAACACATTTCACTCTATAAATATGAGCTCTTTTTCTTATGGAAAGGTTAATGAAAAATTGGCTAAGTGTTTTTTCCATAAGAGAATAAAAGAGAGCTCTCCTCTTACTAAACTTTAGCAATCTTTGAGCAAGAGGAAGTAGTAGGATTTTAAGAACCCCGGGGTGGATATCTTGCCTTGTGTCTTAAGAAGACTCCCATTTTATCAAGCTCACTTGAAGACTTGGAGATCCACTACAAGGAGATTTTCTACTACAAGGAGCAAGAGCTAGGGGTTATTCGATCTTCCATCGAATCACGCTACGAAAGTATGACTTTCTAACTCTTGTATGCTCACTTAATAATAAGGATCATGTTAGATTTAATTAGACGATCCATATGAATATTTCATGCTCTCTACATGCTTAGTATTTTTGTACATACATGTCTTCCGCTGTGTATTATGCATGTAGACATAGCACGATTTCCTTCATGGTATCAGAGCTATGGTTCTATCTAATTGAATCTTAACATGTACATCTAACTCATGGAGGACCTTGTTCTTGCTTCTAATTTCTAGTTTACATGAAACTAGTTAATTAATTCAAGTTATTTTATAAAATAATTAATTACAACTAGTGTAGTTGTATGTTAGAAGCTTGTTAGTCTTTTTTGAGTTTGGATAATCCTTATGCTATCTAGTTTCCAATATGTTGCATAACTAGATAGATGCATATTTCTTAATGTTGATTAAGTTATATGATTTATCATCTTGTATGGATGTTATGTTTATGGATGGTAGTGGACAACTATTCTCTTGTATGTTTTGTATTGATGTAATAAAGTTAGAAATGTAATAATTATTTACGACCTCTTCCCTCCCCGAGCATGGGCTACGCCTACGGGTTTAGGCACTTGCTCACCGATCATGGGCTACGCCTACGGGTATAGGCCCTTGTTCGGGTGTGGGGGGGTATGGTTGCTTAGTTTAGTTATTTCATTTATAGCTTTTGCTTTATATTTAATGCAATATTATTACCCATCCTACGAGATGGTTTTTCCATTATAAATGGGGCTTGCACGTCCTATGTTTATATGATTGTAATAATACAGAGTTTGCAAGGGAACAAGCACCGCAAGGAGTTGCATATGGCTTGCTAAAATGTAATTAGTGTAGTTGCATTTTATTTTCTTTAGTTGTCCACTACCATTCTATATAAGTTTTACATTACATATGTTGATATGTTGGTTGTGCCCCAAATTGTAGATGTCAATACAATTGGGTGCTATTTTTTGCAAAGTTTATATCTCTATCTCACTAGAGAATAGTTTTTATTATAAAAACTTATTTTTTAAAACTTTGTGAGACATGGCAATAAGAGTTTATTGACCATAGAGTGGTGAGATCGACATTAACATAGTGTTAGTGTGAAAGATAAATAAACCTAAAGCAGTTAAAAGAGATGTATTTAGAATGAGCTTTTAACTAGTGTCAAGGAAAGTAATTATGAGATATAGCTCATGGGGTGATGCCCAACTTAAGATTAGGGGTGATGCCCAATCTTTCGCGCTATAGTCTTAAAGAGAAGTGGTTACTTAATTAAGGTCCGATAAATATTCCCGGTGAATAGCTCGGAACCCTCCCACCAATCTTGCGCTTTCCTGGCTAGTTTAATTGTTGCAAGTATAAATATAGAGCATCTTTAAACTATATCAAGTTCGATTACGGTAAAAGATTTGAGAAATCGTCCGTAGCCCTCCATCATTTTAGTTAAATACTATTAAGCTTATAAATACTATGTTTGTTGGCATACGTCAAGGCATAACTATTCTATGGCTAAATAGTATTCATCTGTATATAAGATATAAGGATAGCTTAAGTTGGTTATGCAACTTTGTTGGCATACGTCAAGAGTTTGCATAAGTTAAATTTAAGCCAGTCAAGAAATGATGGGTACAAACTTGACTAGCATTTTATGATTTGTTGGCATACGTCAAGGTCATAAAAGACTAGGGGTAAAATCATATCAAGAATTACAAGAGTGTAAAAGACAAAAGTTGTCTACCAATTATTGAATGTGTTAATTTGTTGACATACGCCAAGGTTGATGCATTCAATGATAATTGGATCTTGATCCCACTTGAAAACAATGAGTTGTTTTCCGATCACCTATTATAAGGTTTTGAGGGACTCGAAAAATAGTGGGAGGCATAACTTAGATAAAAATAAACCAAATCTATTTTATGTATTGAACATCTGCTAAAATACCTTTTCTCTCTCTTTCAGGCCATTATGTCTGGTTTAAAACTCATATTGGAACAGAACAAGTTAACCGGTCCTAATTACAAAGACTGGTTGAGGAATGTTAAAATTGCCCTAACTTATGACAAAGTAGCATATGTCCTCACTGCGCCCGAACCTGTTCTAGGCCTAGAACCCACTATAGCGGAAACTGAAATCCGCAATACATGGGATAAAGATTGTTCACTTGCTCAATGCCTCACCATTGCCTCTATGGATTTGGTCCATCAGAGACAACATGAGAATATGGATATCAGATCCATATTTCGTAATACAGAAGAACTGTATGGCGAGCAACCGCGACAAATGAAGTACGCGGCGTCTAGGAATCTGTTCCAGACGAAAATGACTGTGGGATCTTCTGTTGGGGATCATGTCCTCAAAATGATCGCCTATGTCAATGAGCTTGAACTTTTGAACGTAGGCCTAGATGCAGATAGATATACAGATATCATTCTGCAGTCCTTGACACCAGCATACTCCCGATTCATATCACAGTTTTTGATGATGGATCTGGAGCCCACTCTTCCTGCCTTGCTTAATTTGTTAAGACAGGAAGAAAGTTCTTTGAAAAAGGGACAAACACCAGTCTTGGCTATAGGGCAATCTTCTTCCTCTTCTGGCAAATTGGTTGCTAAGAAAAAAGGAATGAAGAAAACTACTAAACCAAGGAAAGGTGTTAAGAAGGCTGTCAAGAAGGATAAAGGAAAGGCAAAAATGATGACAGCAGAATGCTTCCATTGTCATAAGTCAGGACATTGGAAAAGGAACTGCCCAGAATACCTAGCCTCACTCACCAAGAATAAGCAAGTTGTTGCTTCATCTACAGGTGTGTTTGTTACTCAGAATTGTTTTTCTATAAATCATACATCCTGGGTATTAGATACCGGATCAGGATCTCACATCTGTAATTTGTTACAGGGACTTAAAAGTTATAGAAAACTTGGAGCTGGAGAGATGACTATGCAAGTTGGTAATGGTGCAATAGTTGCAGCACTTGCAGTAGGGGATTTTCATCTAGCTTTACCAAATGGAAACGTTTTGATTTTAAATAGCTGCTATTTTGTACCAACTATGATGTGTAATATAATATCCATATCTTTATTAGATAAAGATGGATATGTATTTAAGTTGGAGAACAATGTTATGAATATCATATTTAATCAAAAGTTGATTGCTTATGGAACATTGTGCAATGGCATCTATATTCTTAATCAAAATACAATTCTGAACACTTATCACACTAATAAAAGAAAGCACTCAGTTATGAATGACGCTTTCTTATGGCATTGCAGACTTGGTCACATTAATAAAGAAAGACTTGGCGAGCTTCATAAGCATGGATATTTAGATCCATTTGACTTTGAGTCTTATGAGACTTGCAAGTCTTGTCTTAAAGGTAAAATGACCAAGACTCCATTTACAGGAACTGGAGTAAGAGTTACAGAACTCTTAGGACTGATACATAGTGATGTATGTGGTCCTATGTCTACAATGGCCAGAGGTGGCTACTCCTACTTTATTACTTTTACTGATGATTTTTCAAGGTTTGGACATGTGTTTTTGATGAAACACAAATCTGAAGCACTTGAGAAATTTATCGAGTACAAAAATGAAGTAGAGAACCAAACGGGCAAGAAAGTTAAAATTCTTCGATCGGATCGAGGAGGTGAATACTTGAGCTCGGAATTCTTAGGTATTTTAAAAGAGAATGGGATTCTCTCTCAGGTTACTCCACCCTTTACACCACAGCTTAACGGCGTGTCAGAAAGAAGGAATCGTACCCTATTAGATATGGTACGTTCCATGATGAGTAACACTGAGTTACCTTTTTCATTCTGGGGGTATGCATTAGAAACAGCAACACACTTACTGAATAGGGTTCCAACTAAAGCAGTGCCTAAACCTCCATATGAGATATGGAGTGGGAAGAAACCACATCTTAATTATATTAAGATTTGGGGATGTCATGCTTATGTAAAGAAGCAAGATCCCAAAAAGTTAGAGGCACGCTCAGTATTATGCAAATTTGTAGGATATCCAAGGAATTCCATTGGATATCAATTCTACCACATCGATGAACAAAAGATAATTGTTTCTCGGCATGCCACCTTCTTAGAGAAGGAATTTCTTGAAAAAGAAATTAGTGGGAGCATGGTAGAACTGGAAGAAATTTCAGAGATACAAAATATTACTGATAAATTAGTGGAACCAGCAAATTCAGTTATACCAGAAGAACCTCAACCACTCCACAGATATCCAAGGCGATCTCATGCACCTAAGACACAATATAATTTTTTAGTTGAAGGTGGCATGTTAGATCACGTCATAGATGATGACGAACCTTTAAGTTATCAGCAAGCCTCTGAGAGTAGGGACTCTGTTGCTTGGCATGATGCAATGAAATCTGAAATAGACTCTATGTACACCAACAAAGTATGGATATTAGACAATGCTCCTAAAGGGGTGATACCCATAGGTTGCAAATGGTTGTTTAAGAAAAAGTTGGGTGTAGATGGAAAAGTAGAGACTTTTAAAGCTAGACTGGTAGCTAAAGGTTTTCGTCAAAGACCTGGTTTGGACTACGATGAAACTTTTTCTCCAGTGGCTATGCTCAAGTCTATTCGGATCCTACTTGCTATAGCTGCTCACTATGACTATGAGATCTGGCAAATGGACGTTAAAACTGCATTTCTAAATGGTGATTTAGAAGAGTGCATATATATGACGCAACCAGAGGGTTTTGTAGTTAGTGGGAGCAGTGGAAAAGCATGTAGATTGCTTAAATCTATTTATGGACTGAAGCAAGCATCACGGAGATGGAACATCTGTTTTGATGATGCTATCAAAGAGTTTGGTTTCATCAAAAATCCAGATGAACCATGTGTGTATAAAAGGATAATTGGGAGTATTATATCGTTTCTTATTTTATATGTAGACGATATACTCTTAATCGGTAATGACATACCGTCATTACAAGCGGTTAAAATTTGGCTATCAAAAAGATTTTCCATGAAAGCTCTTGCTTATTGGTAGGGGGAGCTTTCGCTCTCTACATTCTTTTGTTTTCCCCTTTTTGATGTTGTCAAAGGGGGAGAAATATTGTGAGTATAACCTTTCTTGTTTATATGCATGATATATTATACTTTCTATATTCATTTCCTTTCATGCATATATCCTTTGTGTAAATTGTTTGTCATTATCAAAAAGGGAGAGATTGTTGGCCTTCTTGTTTTGATGATGATTAACAAATAATTTATAGCTAATATTGTTTGTCTAGTGTTTATGGTTTTATATTTATTGTAGACAAACAACAAGTTGGAGGATGGATGGAATCAAGCATTCATGATCATATTCAATGGAGGTTGGCGGAATTGTGGTTGAAGCCTATACAATTCAAGTTAAAGATCCAATTACAAGCTTCATCCAAGTTTACCAAGTTGAGCTACATTGAAGATCAAGATCAAGCTTGGGTAACATTAGTTTAGGTTTATAATATGTGTGTTGGTACTTTAAGCTCAATCATATACACACACACGCATTTGGTTTGTATATATATAGTTATATATATATACACACACAAGTTTTTGGAAAATTGGCTTTCAAGTTTAAATATGAAACAAATATGTATTTATATATATATACATGTTTGGTTTCATATGGTAAAGTCGTTTTGATTTAGTTTTATAAATATGAAACAAATATCACATTAACTTGTTTCATATTCTATTGTATTTTGTGAAAATATTATTTTCTTTGTTTATGGACTTAACAACAATGATATATATCTTTTATAAAGTCTATAAGAACGTTTGAAAGTGTTTCAAAGTTGTTTGAATTCGTTTTCTAAAAATCAAGTTTTAACAAGTTAACGTTCGTGCATGTTCGTGCATGTTTTTTACAAAACAGATGAGTTTTCATAAATGGGAAGTGATATTTAAGAAATTATTTCTCTAACATGTTTATCTACATGTTTAGAAACTTTTCTCAAATTTTTACCATTTTTGGAGTTGTTTTACTGTGTCCAATTGATTTTACAAAATCGTGTATATCAGCAGATTTTTAGAAACTATATATCTATGTTAAAATATTTTATTTCTCTCAACTGGGAAATTCTTTTTCATAAATTCCTTCTTTAACATGTTATTGTTCATGTCTAGAACATTCCCTCAAAATTTTATAATTTTGGGAGTTGATTTACTATTTTTAATTTATTTTACAAAATTGGATACGCAGTGCTATAGTACCACGGTCGACCGCGAGTGTCACCGCGGTCGACCGTGAAATGTCCAGAAAGCTTTTTTTGTTGCTGTGAATAGTGCGGTCGACCAGACGAGGCTCTACGGTCGACCGCCGCAGGTTACCGTTGCACAATAATGGCTAGTTCTGTTTTTTGTTTATTTTAATGTTTTGAGGGTGTTTTTGAATTCAATTCTACAAGAGCTTAAGGAGATCATCTATTGGAGTTTGAGCAATCAACTATTCTCCCTTCATCTCTTGTCATCTATTGAGAAGTTTCCTAAACTCTATTTTTAGCTCTTTTATATATTTGATTATCATTGTTATTAAGCTAGAATTACATTGAGTTTATTTTTGATTTATATCTCTTTGTTCACACACAACCATTGAGCTTATTGTATTTACATTTATAGTATAATTTGGGGTTGTGGGTTTGTAACTAAGAGTGTGAGCTTTCATTTGTTCTCATCTACATTAGAGAACAAATCATTTGTTGTGAGCCCTAGTTGTGTAGATCACTTTGTAATACACTTGTACACCGAGAGGAGTGTGTGGTGAGGACGTAGTCGATACCGAGAGGAGTGGCGTCGGTGGCCTAGTGAGAGGTGATAATTCCGAGCACTTGAGGGAGGCGATACGTGAGGACCAACACTTGAGGTTGTAGCTTGTGTATGTATATTGTGAGGATTTGTGAGAGTTGTCGGTTGACTTGATAACCGAGTGTGTAGAGTTTTCGGTTAGCTAGAAAACCGAATGTGTAGAGAAGTTCCGGCTTCCAAACCGGGTGTGACGATAGTGGAGATCTCCTCGAGGTGAGGAGCGCGCACTTTTATATTCGTTCTTATTTTTCATATTGCCTTTGTCAATTGCTTATTGTTTATTTTATCCACTATCTAGTTTAACTTGTTTCCCCTTGTGCTTGTTTCATATCCTTGCATAGTTATCTTGTTACTTGCTAGGATATTTATTAGTAAGTTTTAATTAGCATTTAAATCGGATTAGATTAGCATAAACCCTATTCACCCCCGTCTAGGGGTTCTTTCATAGCGATGGAGCGGTTCCTTGTAACACGCACCCACTTGTTTGTTCCTGCTTGAGAGGAGGGGCTGGTTATATACCTTTGTTGCTCTTGGCGTTGTCTCGCTTTGAGATCTTCGCTGTAGCGGACCCCATCCATAGGCTCCAAAGCCTTGGCCATTTGACGAGCAAGACGTTGACGCCGCCTTTGGAGTGCCCTCTTTGATATAGCTGGAGCGCCTTCAGTAGCCACCTTCTTAGGGGAGGAGCCCAGATCTGCGATCTTGACCACGTTGGGCAACGCGGAGTCGCCACGTGGTGCAAGTGCAGCGATGGCTAAGGGATCTTGGGTCTTTGAGCCGAGGGTCCCACGAACGACTCTGGAGGAGGATGCCTTCTTTCGCCTACTTGGAGAGGCGGATCTGGAGGAGGAGGAAGAGAGGTATTCTTCGTACTTCTGCTGGTCGAACTCGTACTCGACCTCTTCGTTCACCCGGATCTTGAGGGCCGGTTGCGTCACGACGGCGTCGGTTGCGATGCCGTTGGCTCCCACTGTGGTCGCCAGCTTGTTTTCGGTGAAAGTCGGTGTTTTCATTGCTTTTGAATCTGTTACAACTTCAAACGTTACAACAAGAATGCAACTAAAACAAAGATTACAACTTTATCGAAAATAAACACGAGATCCCGTTTTGGTGCGGTCTCGCTTGCGTGGGTCTTTGGCCTGTGACGGGGATGTTGATATCCGTGGACCACCGGGGCAATCAGATCCGGTCCGGATAAATCGGACAGAGTTTCGTCGATCCGCGTGAGATCTAGAAACTTCTAATCCAGAAATATCGGACAGAACTTCGTCGATCCGCGTGAGATCTAGAAGTTCTAAGCGTATACCTCGGCTAAAGCGAGGTAATAGCTCTTCTTAGTATTAACGCTAAAGGCTAATACTAAGGAAGGATGAGAACGGGTGATGAAGGCTGATTTAGACCTCTCCTCCTCGGTTGAAGTGCTCGATCAGTGTTTGCTGCAGCAGGGCTTCGCCGAGGCTCTCCAAAAATCCAGATCCTTCCAAATGAGGTAAGGGGGTCCTATTTATAGGAAAACAAGAGGGGGGGCGTCCGCACAGATCTAGGACACCCCAGGGGTGTCCGCACAGATCTGGGACACCCTTGGGGTGTCTCCAAAAATCCGAGACACCCCTAGGGTGTCTCGGAATTTCCGAGACACCCTTGGGGTGTCTCGGAAATTCCGAGACACCCCTAGGGGTGTCTCGGAAAATCCGAGACACCCCTAGGGTGTCTCGGAATTTCCGAGACACCCTTGGGGTGTCTCGGAAATTCCGAGACACCCCTAGGGGTGTCTCGGAATTTCCGAGACACCCCAAGGGTGTCTCGGAATTTCCGAGACACCCTAGGGGTGTCTCGGATTTTCCGAGACACCCCTAGGGGTGTCTCGGAATTTCCGAGACACCCCAAGGGTGTCTCGGAATTTCCGAGACACCCTAGGGGTGTCTCGGATTTTTGGAGACACCCCAAGGGTGTCCCAGATCTGTGCGGACACCCCTGGGGTGTCCTAGATCTGTGCGGACGCCCCCCCTCTTGTTTTCCTATAAATAGGACCCCCTTACCTCATTTGGAAGGATCTGGATTTTTGGAGAGCCTCGGCGAAGCCCTGCTGCAGCAAACACTGATCGAGCACTTCAACCGAGGAGGAGAGGTCTAAATCAGCCTTCATCACCCGTTCTCATCCTTCCTTAGTATTAGCCTTTAGCGTTAATACTAAGAAGAGCTATTACCTCGCTTTAGCCGAGGTATACGCTTAGAACTTCTAGATCTCACGCGGATCGACGAAGTTCTGTCCGATATTTCTGGATTAGAAGTTTCTAGATCTCACGCGGATCGACGAAACTCTGTCCGATTTATCCGGACCGGATCTGATTGCCCCGGTGGTCCACGGATATCAACATCCCCGTCACAGGCCAAAGACCCACGCAAGCGAGACCGCACCAAAACGGGATCTCGTGTTTATTTTCGATAAAGTTGTAATCTTTGTTTTAGTTGCATTCTTGTTGTAACGTTTGAAGTTGTAACAGATTCAAAAGCAATGAAAACACCGACTTTCACCGAAAACAAGCTGGCGACCACAGTGGGAGCCAACGGCATCGCAACCGACGCCGTCGTGACGCAACCGGCCCTCAAGATCCGGGTGAACGAAGAGGTCGAGTACGAGTTCGACCAGCAGAAGTACGAAGAATACCTCTCTTCCTCCTCCTCCAGATCCGCCTCTCCAAGTAGGCGAAAGAAGGCATCCTCCTCCAGAGTCGTTCGTGGGACCTTCGGCTCAAAGACCCAAGATCCCTTAGCCATCGCTGCACTTGCACCACGTGGCGACTCCGCGTTGCCCAACGTGGTCAAGATCGCAGATCTGGGCTCCTCCCCTAAGAAGGTGGCTACTGAAGGCGCTCCAGCTATATCAAAGAGGGCACTCCAAAGGCGGCGTCAACGTCTTGCTCGTCAAATGGCCAAGGCTTTGGAGCCTATGGATGGGGTCCGCTACAGCGAAGATCTCAAAGCGAGACAACGCCAAGAGCAACAAAGGTATATAACCAGCCCCTCCTCTCAAGCAGGAACAAACAAGTGGGTGCGTGTTACAAGGAACCGCTCCACTCTTGAAGAGAGAATCAGGAAGCGCCGTGCACTCCTTGCGCATGCCCGAGCTCTCTTGAAGAAAGCAGAGGAGATGCAAAAAGAAGAGGCGGTCAAGACTCCGCCAAAACTCAAACAGACGTGGGTGCTAAAGGCGAACCCAACGCCTAAGACAAAAGTGAAAGAAGTTGCTGCCCAACCTTCACCAAGGCCAAATCCTGTTCCCCTTACCCCGGCACCTCCGGTAGGGTCAGGTATGAAAACAGACCCTTCAACCTCCAAGGTTCCTGTGAAAGGTCGCCTCGGTCCCTTACCAGGGAATCGAGGTAAAGTACCTATCAAGGAGCGCTTGGGTCCATTGAAAGGTCACCAAGTTTCAAATCAAACTGGGGGTCGAATTAATCCCCCCACGAAAGATGAGAAAGGGAAAGCCCCTATCACCGACCGCATCGGATTGCGAGTCGAAATACAAGAGCCCGTTCAATTTTTATGTTCACAAAAACGTAAACTTGAACGGGCCACTTTTGAGAAAACTAACAAAACATCCCATGCCAAAGGGGAAGCACACTCATCTGAGGATGATGGTGTTTTACCAAGGAGCACATGCCAACACTCTATAGGTTGCTCCAGTTACCAAGCTGATGAGCTGTACTATAGAGCTGGTGGTATGGGGAAATCTCGAAAGAAGTATGTGCAGGACATGGAGTCTCGCTGCCCGTGCGCCAACATAATCAAGGCAGTGCTATCAGAATGCTCCTGTGCTCAAACCCCAAGGAGAATTTCGGTGTTTGACAGAATTTCCACCGGAACGTCTGAAGCTAAGCCTAGGCGTTTCCAGCGAAGAAGAAGGATAGTCAAAGACAGAGAATTCCCGAAGGTCACCATCAACATGGCCAGCAAAGGAGCATCGACAGGGGACAATCCCGAGTCAATCCCGTTGGTACCCTGGTATCTAACTCACCTACAGTCCGGAACCATTACACGAGGGACTTATGGTAGGGTTCGGACGAGATTACCATCAGAAGACGAAGCATCAGATGCCGGCTCCGCGATTGCTTCGGACAACACAGTATCTAGCGAAGGACAACCCCGCGAGGTACTCATGATCAGTGCCGAACAAATGAACAAAATGCTTGAAGACGCCCTAGCTCGGCAGAAAGAAGCTTTCAAATTCGAGATGGAAATGACCCTACAGCGGATGAGGGAGATGCACGATCAGCAACTCGCAGCTTTGACAACTCATCAAGAGGAGCCCACTCGACCCAATCATCAGAACCAAGAAGAGAATGAACGGGAAGGGAATAATGTCATCATTCCCCCTGTCAACAACGACAACGGAAGTGGTCCGGTAGATGATAATGCCAAAGAAGACCACATTACCTCTCCCCAAAACCACTCGAAAATAGAAACGAGTGAAGACAAAAAGATGAAAGACTTGGAGAGCAAAATCAATGCATTGATGAATGCTCAAGAGGTAAAAAGGTCAGGTATACCGTGTCCATATCCGAGGGAGTGGGAATCAATTCCATATCCGGCAAAGTTCAATCTCATTAACTTTACGCCGTTTGATGGAAAGGGTTCCCCTACCCAACATTTAATCTATTTCAAGTCTCACCTAGGAACAATCTCCGGCAACGAACCCTTGATGGTACGGTCATTCGTTGGCACTCTTCGCGGAGCGGCCTTCGATTGGTATCGTCGCCTCAAGCCGGGGAGCATCAGCAGTTGGGACGACATGGAGGACATGTTCTTGACTAACTTCTTTGATGATGACACTGAGGTCTCGATCAGCACTCTGTTTGAGGAGAAACAGAAAAATGGTGAGACAGTCGAAAACTTTGTGAAAAGGTTTCGAAATAAAGCTATGAATTGCAGGGACCCGGTCAGCGAAGATTTCATCCTCGAGACCTGTCACAACAATCTCACCTTGGATATCCTTGAATCTATGGGAACGGCGCCATCAAAGACCTGGAAGGACCTGAAGGTGCGAGGGGAAAGAGCCGAACGATTCATCAAAAGGAAGAAGGCGGAAAGGGGCCAAATACCAAATAACGCTCCGCAACCGAACTTCACCCCTAGGGGTAAAGGAAAAGCGCATGCGAACGCCGTGAACGCAAATCAAACGTTCAAGAGCTTCGGTTCTGTTCCCTTAAACTGGTTCCAACATGAACCAGTAATAAATGCAGCTGTGAAGATGGTGAACGATGATCCTCACAAGCAGCGCCAGAAAGGACTCGTGCCACACACAGCCCCTAATGGCGAGATTCTTTGGGTTCATCCAGATCTGATCGGAGACGAACAGTGGACTGGGACCTCTTCCAAGAAGAAATCAAAAGGGAAAGGCAAATCTTGTTATGGGGTGTCCGCTATTCCAGGAAGAGACGATGACGGAATTCCGACCTTCCCACTTTCTGAAGATGAGCAGGAAACCTTCGCCACCCGGAGCGGGAATGAGTATCACTACAAGTACCCAGATGCTTCCGAGCAATTAGGTACCAAAACCCCTCCTAAACCAAGACATTGGCAGAACTGGGAATAGCAGCAATTCCCCCGACGCCTATAGCCGCGGAAAGAGTCCAACAGAAGGAGAAAGGAAAAGAGCCTTTACGCCAGGAGACCCAAAACCCGAAGCAGTCTCGATTCAATCATCCGATTGGGAGAGACAAACCGGGAAATGCGAGCTCTCCACCCCATTTCGACATCATGGCGCAGTTGGCCAATATCCCGGCTAGGATAACCCTATACGAGTTATTGCGTCTGTCCAAAGATACAAGGAAAGCATTACAAGAGGCCTTGAGCGATTCTGAAGCTTTTCTAACTCGAATCAAGCCGTCGCCTGAAGGACCAGAGCCATCTGGAGCCGTCAGCTCAGCATTGCAATCTCGCGGCGCATCATTTTCCATGCATCTCTTTCACCAAGGAAGACATGCAGACGAAGAACTCGAAGCATGATCGGCCTTTATATTTCACAGGGCACATTGGCTCCAGCACAGTCAAACGGATCCAAGTTGATCCGGGTTCTGCTGTTAGCATCATGCCATTCCGATTGATGCATCATCTCGGAATCCCGACTAGCAAATTAGCCTCCACCGGCACTACGATTTACGGATTCAACACCAGCGGGTCCAGACCCTTGGGGAAGATTTGAATCAAATGCCAGATCGGGGATTTAAAATCAGAAGTTACTTGCTATGTAATTGATGCAGAAACGTCCTATAACTTACTGTTGGGTCGACCTTGGATCCACGGTAACCTTATAGTTCCGTCAACTCTGCATCAATGCCTCAAGTACGTGGACTCAAATAATGAAGTCAAGACGGTGGTCGAGGATAAGCAACCGTTTAAGGGATTGGAGAATAATTTCACCGATTCCCTTCTATACGGCACTGAATCCGATACTGAATCACCGGCCCAAGGAACGGACAGCG
>NC_033801.1:34698566-34699239 GCF_001876935.1 Asparagus officinalis | reverse complement strand
TCGTTGGTTCGTCGGTTTGTGCCGAGCTATGCTAGGGGACCTATAAGCAATTTTATATGCCTACAGTCTCTAAACTCAAGACGGTCGACCGTGGCGATCGACCACAAACAGATACATGAATTTAACAGGTTTTGAAGCAGTTTTTTGATTTTGAAACCCTATTTAAAAATATCAAACAAATTCTAAAAATTATGAAACTTTGGGAAATAATTGTAGACATGATAATAAACTGGTTTTCAAAAAGGACCTCCCAAATAAAAAATATCATCATTTTATAAAATAGTCCAAAACACAAAAATGTAAATGCATGAGTTTTGATATTTTAGCTTAACCATGTTTTGAAACATTACAAAATGATTTTGTAGACTTAATAAAATATGTATATGATTATTGTTAAGTCCAAAAACTGAGAATACAATATTTTCACAAAATTGTATATTTTATAAATTTTTCAAAAATAATAAATATGATTTCATTGAACAAAATAAAATTAATATTGATGAAATCATATATATGCATATAAGTATGAAACAAGAAATGTATTTTCAATTGTATTCAATTGTTTCATATTAAAACTTGAAAACTATCAAACCAAAATATATATGTATATATATAACTATATATATACATAGAAACCACAATTAAGGTGTGTGTGTGTGTATATATATATATA
>NC_033801.1:34670209-34698361 GCF_001876935.1 Asparagus officinalis | reverse complement strand
AAAATAAAATTAATATTGATGAAATCATATATATGCATATAAGTATGAAACAAGAAATGTATTTTCAATTGTATTCAATTGTTTCATATTAAAACTTGAAAACTATCAAACCAAAATATATATGTATATATATAACTATATATATACATATAAACCACATATATATATATATATATATATATATATAAACCAAAGCTTGTGTTGTATATATATATAACTACATATATATACAAAGAAACCAATAAAATGTGTGTGTATATATAATTGAGCTTAAAGTACTTAACACACATAATATAAACTTCTAAACTAGATTACCCAAGCTATATGTCTTCAATAAGCTCCGACTTGGTACACTTGCGGATGAAGCTTGAACTTGAATCTTTAACTTGAATTACGTAGCTTCACTCCACTATTCCACCAACCTCCATTGGATTTGATCGTGAATGCTCGATTCTATCCATCCTCCAACATGTTGTTTGTCTACAATAAATAGATAAGCATAAACACTAGACAAACAACATTAGTGGTAAATTGTTTGTTAAACATCATCAAAACAAATAGGCCAATAAGATGGACCATAATTATAAAAAATGAAGGAGGGAATATTACTTCCATATTGCATAGAGTAACTCAGACCTCGGCTTCAAATTTTTTTAAATTCATCTACATCTATGACTTTAGAGCATAAATTTCTAAATAATCCACAATACTCAATAATAATCTTCGATGCTTCTTTCTCCATTTTGTTACGGATTGCAACAGGGAGCGACTGATGGAGAAGAACGTGATAATCATGGGTCTTTAGACCTAAGAGTTTTTTCTCTTATACCTAGACATTATTTAAAATGTTAGCAGAGTAACCATCCGGCGACTTTACCGATTTAAGAATTTTACAAATTTATTGCATCTGCTCATTTGACATTGTAATACGAGACAGAGGTAACTTTAATTTTTAAGACCAATATCTTGAGTTTGCAAATCATTTCGAATATTCAAAGTAGTTAGATCTTGGCACGCCCGTAGGTCATCCTTCGACTTGTTTGCATCTTGTAGGAGAGTTGATACTATGTTATCACATATACCTTCGACTTGTTTGCATCTTGTAGGAGAGTTGATACTATGTTATCACATATATTTTTCTTAATATGCATGACATCTATCTTGTAGGAGAGTTGATACTATGTTATCACATATATTTTTCTTAATATGCATGACATCTAAGTTGTGTCAGATTTTAAGATTTTGCCAGTAAGGTAACTAAAAGAAGATATTAAATTTAGTCCACCCTCTAGGTAATTTTTCAGCTTCGTCCTTAACTTTTATTTTTTTGGGCCTTTTGCTTACGCTTCAATGGCTTTTTTGATTTTAAGTAATCTCTTACTCCGAGCGGGTTAAATTTAGAATAGCGATTTTTTCCAAACACAACTTTTGGAAACCCCTTAAGTAATTATACGATCTCATTACTTGTTAACTGACGCAGCTTCATTCTCTTCTCAACTGTGCCATCAACATAGCTGATAATTTCCTATACTTATGACTCAAGGGCGACCACCTTCAATTAAATCAATAACAACTCTTTCGGCTATGTGGTAATTGAAGAGCTTCAAATTCTAGATCACATACAGGACAAGCACATTTGCCCTTCGTAGAGTACCCGGATAGATTAGCATAAGCTAGAAAATCATTAATCGTCCATAATAGAATAGCACGTAATGTAAACGACTCTTTTAAATGGGCATCATATGCTAAAATACCCTCAGACCATAATTATTTTAGCTCATCAATTAGATGCTCTAAGTAGACATCAATATCATTTCTCGGTGCATGTTTACTGGGTATAAGTAATGAAAGTATCATAAACGGCCGTGTCATACAAAGCAATTGAGGTAAATTATATAGCATTAATACAACTGGCCACATAGATCATTACCCTAAATGTATTGAATCTGTCGTTTGATAGACCAAGTCTTACATTTCTACGATCTTCGGCAAAAATTAGATAAATTTTATTAACATGCTTCCAAGCTAAAGCATTAGCAGGATGTCTCAATTTACCATCATCTACTCGATCTTCCTTGTGCCACATAATATTCTTTATCGTTTCCTTGTTCATGTACAATCTTCGCAATCTAGGAGCCAATGGAAAATGTTGAAGCACCTTGGCTGGAATTTTCTTCTGTGTTATCCCTCTCTCCGTTGTAATCCTTGTTGAAGGATTTGTGCATTGCTTCCACCTAGAAACTCCACATGCCAAAAACTCTTGAAGATCTTTATTGGCTTTGTGGAACAAAATACAATCATTCGGACACGCATCAATCTTATTATAATCAAGACCCAGAGCAGAGACAATCTTCTCAGCTTGATAAGTTGTTTGGGGTATGATATTCTCTCCTACAAGAATTACAGTCCGAAGCAAATCAAGAAGCATTTCAAAATAATTATCTGACATACCGTTAAGTGTCTTAATATATAGGAGTTTCAGCATAAATGAAAATCTGGAGTACTCGGTACATCCCTCATATAAGTCCTTTTCACTATCTTCTAGTAGCTCCATTATTTATTTTATTTCTACGGAGGAATGCACATCATCAATATTTTTGGCACTTTCGACACCTCCTACCTCTTCAGCTTCAACTTTGATATCATCTTCACTTTTATCTCCAATATCATCCTCGACATTATCATCAACATCATATTCCATAGGTCAAGAAAAAATATCATTCAACATTGTTTCTGTGTCATCTATTCATTGGCCACCGGACGTACAAACACATACATTTGGATCCTCATCTTCACTGATACCTTCCCCATACCAGTTCCAATATTTATATTTTTCATCAAAACCTGATTTCATTATGTGGATCCGTATATCATTTCTATTCAGCAGCTTCATATTCCTATACCTACAACAAGGACAATACATAGCACCGCTTCTTAAATTTCTCGAATTCATTTCAGCATAACGCATGAAGGCATCACATCCCTCCTTGTATCGCGTGTCATGTAATCTATGAATCCGTGGGATATCTATCCATGATTTGTTAAGAATTATCCTCTTCTGTGAATTATATATAATTATTAACTACGATTAATCTCACAACTACTAGTACATCCATGACTCTTATACATTCAACACACATCAAACATACGTTCATATATCATTTAACAATATGAATATTTATCTATATAAAATATATATAAAACGTTCGTAGAAACTAATTACACTAATCTAGCGACTGTTATAGGAAGGCTTCTATCCATTAAGAATATAGTAGTGCTTACATCCAACTTCTTATACTTTGTATATTTTTATTTTTTAAAAATTTAGGCAGCACCTACCCGCTATTCTCCCTGTACACTGTGCAGATGTTATTATGTGTATCAGCAAGAGCCCGAAACACAGAACAACATACACTTATTGTACACAAAGAATAACAAAAACATGCTGCCAAAACTTTCAAGAATGAAAATATACAAAGTATACAAAGTTGGATGTATGTACTACTATATTCCTAACCCGTCCGAGAAGGACAAATCCAATAATTATGAATTTAAGTACCAATTCTTTATTCATATAATATAAAATAAACACTCATTTTTGGGAGAAAATTTCGTCTCCTACCGAAATCTGAGTCGTATATCATATATTATAAGTCTAAAGAATTGGATGTAATTATTAGACGGAAGTATAGGGATAACGTTATTTTTTTATTCACCTAAATTAGATTATAACACATTATAGAAAATTATAATGTGTTATATATCACTCTATTATTTAAAAAATTTTATTTCACATATTTTCACAGCACAAACTAAAATAATCACACCTATTTATAGCACGAATGAAACTTAATTGAGTTAGGGTTTATAAGTGTTTAATTAAATTTATGATTACTAGTGTTGTTCAAATGAATTAACACGTAGTTGAGTTAGGGTTAATTCATAACTAATATTTTTTCAATTAGGGTTTTAAGAATTGAACTCGTTTATTTTTTTATCGTAAATTAGTATTTTAAACAAAATTCAACAATAAATAATAATGAAATTAAAAATTCTAAATCTTAGTAGAAAAATCATACATTTTAAGCAGATGAAACAACGGACACGCCGATGGTCGAAGTTGGAATGCTAGATGAAGCTAGGTAGCTTTTTTTAAATTAAAGTGGAATGGGGGCGGGGTTTGGGGAAGAGGGTATGGAAGGAGGGGGCGGGGTTGCGGCAGTGAAGGAGGGCGGGAGGGGAAGGGGTAAGGGGGGATGTGGGGAGGGGGGCGGGGGGGAAGGGGGTGGGGAGCGGCTCGGAGGAGGGGGGGAGGGAAAGGGGTAGGGGAGGGATAGGATAGGGAGGGGGAGGGGAGGGGGAAGGGTCCGAGAGGGGAGGGGGAAAAGAGGGAGGCTAGGGAAGGGGTAGGGGCATAGGGGAATGGGGGACGAGAGGGGAAGGGTACTTAAGGAGGGGACGGGAGGGTGGGGGGGGGGTGGGCAAGGAGAGGGGGCAGGAGGGGAAGGGGTGGGGGCAGGGGTGGCTAAGGAGGGGGTGAGGGGAGGGTGGGGGGCTAAGGGGGGGAAGGGAGGTGGAAGGAGGGGGTAGGAGGAGGAAGGGGGTAGGCGGGAGGGGTGGCTGATAGGAGGGGGTGAGGGGGGAGGTGGGCGACAAGGAGGGGAGGGGAAGGGGGTAATAGGAGGGGTGACTAAGGAGGGGAGGCGGTGGCTGAGGAGGGGAACAGAGATGGAGCTGGGGAGGGCGGAGGGGAAGGAGGCTGGGGAGGGTGGGGAGGCTACTGAGGAAGGGGGGTTGGAGATTGGAGGTGAGAGAGAGAGGGAGAGGATAGGAAGTGAGAGGGAAGTGGGAGGTCGAGGCGGGGCGGGAGGAGGTTAGGAGGTAGCCTAAACGACAGCTAGACGGAATTCCGTCTAGCTTGTTGTTAGACAAATTCCGTCTAGGTTACTACAGCAACCTAGACAGAATTCCCTCTTGGTTGCCTTTTCTGTCTAGTTTGTTAAACTAGACGGAAATTTCTGTCTAGTTTGACCCAAACTAGACAGAACAATCTAGAAGAAAAATTTTCGTCTAGTTTGATTCAACCTATATGGAATTATTTTTCGTCTAGGTTGTTCCGTCTAGATTGGTGGTTTTTCTACTAGTGAATACACACTGATATAACATATGTACCCACAAATAGATTTAAATCCAACAATCTTCCACTTGGGCACCATATGTTTCCTTAAAGTGTGTATAACCTTATAATCTCAAAAATTACTATCATAAATAAGGGTATTTCCAAACAATCTCGTCCATTTACTATATCAAATAGGATCAAAGTGGCCTTCATCACATTTATCGTGACTCGACCCATCAATGGTCACATATACCAATACAATCAAACGACGTAGATCAATTATGGATGTGCACCATGAAAATTACATGCAATGTGATCAGTACATGTCTATTTTTAACTGGTCCTACCTTAAACTTTAGTGAGGTCATTCTCAAACATAATGTACCAGAGTGTATGAACTGAAAACTTTATTCTGATCAGACAATATAACCTAACATAAAGTACCACAATTATAAACTCCCATTAAATCATGATATCCTCAAATAATACCACACGCATATGAGCAGTGTGCTCATGAAAGACCTTAGGTGGCAATCCTTTAGTAAGAGGATCAGCTATCATGGAGTTTGTCCTAATATGCTCTATGGATATCTATCCACTCTGTACCCTTTCTTTCACAACTAGGAACTTAATGTCAATATATTTTGACTTAGTTGAGCTCCTGTTATTATTAAATACATCACTGCGGATTTATTGTCATAATATAACCTTAGTGGTCTTTCCATATTTTCTAGAATGCGTAGTCCCGTGACAAAATTTCGTAGCCATATTCCCTGATTGGATATCTCATAGCAAGCTATAAATTCTGTTGCCATAGTGGATAAAGCTACAAGTGTCTGTTTGATACTTTTCCATAATATAGCTTCTCCTATTAACATATAAATATAGCCTAATGTAGACTTACTGCTATCTTGGCATCCAACAAAATCAGAATCAGAACACCCAATGACCTCCAACTGTTCTAATTTTCTGTATGTGAGCATATAATCTTTTGTTTTCTAAAGATACCTCATAACCCTTTTGACTGCTATCAAATGATCCATATCAGGGTTGCTTAAGTATCTGCCTAACATCCTAACAATGTACGCAATATCCGAACACGTACACACTTAAACATACATTAGACTTCCTACAGCTAAAGCATAAGGAATCTTTTGTATTTCTTAAATTTTAATGTTGCCTTTAGGGTACCGATTAAGACTAAACTTGTCTCCTTTAGCAACAGGGGTGTCTCCTGGTCTGTAGTCTTGCATGCCAAACATTTTAATTACTTTATCGATATAGCTCTTTTGTTATAATCCAAGTATACCTCGAGAACAATCTCGATGTATCTGGATTCCTAATATAAAAGAGGCATTCCCAAGATCTTTCATCTCAAAATTCTTTGATAGAAATCTCTTGGTTTCGTGTAACATGCCTATATCATTAGTGGCAAGCAATATGTCATCGACATACAGAACCAGAAAAATATACTTACTCCCACTGAACTTATGATATACACAGTCATCAACAATGTTCATCTCAAAACCGAACAAGATAATTATTTGTTGAAACTTATAATACCATTGGTGAGGAGCTTGCTTAAGTTCATAGATGGATTTTCTTAATTTACAAACCATATTCTTCGAGTCTCCTGACACAAAGTTTTCTGGTTGCACCATATAAATCATCTCATCAATGTCGTCATTAAGAAATATAGTCTTAACATCCATCTGATGTAACTCAAGATCAAAATGAGTAACAAGCGCCATGATTATTCTAAAAGAGTCTTTTGATAAAACCGGAGAGAAAGTCTCTGTATAATCAATGCCTTCTTTTGAGTAAAGCCTTTAGCTACAAGACGTACGTTATACCTCTCCACATTACCGTTTGCATCCCGCTTGGTTTTAAAAATCCATTCATAACCAATTGGTTTTGCACCTTCTGGCAATGGGATAAGTTCCCAAACCTTATTGTATTACATAAACTTGTACTCTTCATTCATGGCATCAATCCACTATTAAGGGTTAGAACTTTTCATGACCTGAAGGAAGTTGATTGGATCATCTTTCAATATTTCATTATTATCCTCATGTTCTTGGAGAAATACAATATAATCATCCGGAATAGCATTTCTCTTTTCTCTCATGGATCTTCTTAATGGCACTGGTTCTTAAGGTTGTTGAGTTTGTTCTTCTAGAATAGGGAGTTATTCAACATTATTATCTTGAGGTTCCGGATTTACTTCTTGAACAACAGGTATAGGAACCTGAATATTATCAAAAGTAACTGTATGGATTGGATCTGAAACCAATTCCTCCTCAAAAATAATGTCTCTAACCTTATTTCTCCCCCCAAACTCAACATCCTCAAAGAATATTGTTGTTCCCATCTTAAAAATATTCTTGAGTGTGGGATCATAAAACTTATAGCCCCTAGAGCATTCAGATTACCTAATAAAGTAGCTGCTAACTGTTTTGGAGTCCAATTTCTTTTCATTTGGCCTATAAGGCCTTGCCTCGGGTAGACATACCCAAATATATAAGTGCTTTAAACTAGGCTTTCTACCAGTCTAAAGCTCATAAGGTGTTTTAGCAACTGCTTTACTTAGTACTCTGCTTATAATGTAAGCTGTTGTCTTTAGTGCTTCTCCCCAGAGTGACTCTGGTAAAGAAGAATGAGCAATCATACTTCTTACTATCCATAAGAGTCATGTTTCATCTTTCAGCTACACCATTCATGTTAGATGAACCCGACATAGCATACTGTGGGATGATACCGCATTCCTCTAGGTATCTAAAAAATGGTCCTGAACGTTGTTCACTTGAACCATCATATCTGCCGTAGTACTCACCACCATGATCAGATCTAAAAGTTTTAATTCTTTTGTTGAGTTGATTCTTAACTTCAGCTTTATAGGCTTTGAACATGTCCAGAGACTCAGATTTCTCATGAATGAGATATAGGTACCCATAACATGAGTAATCGTGTATGAATGATATAAAATATTATTGACCATTCCAAGATGTCATAGGGAATAGCCCACAAATATCTGTATTAATTTGAAGACGTTTGAAGATCTTTTGATACCTAATTTCTTAACTTTGGTCTGTTTTCCCTTGATACATTCAACACATACGTCGAAATCTGAAAAATCAAGAGAATCTAAAATGCCATCAGACACAAGACGCTCAACTCTACCTTTTCAGATATGACCTAAGCGCTTATGCCATAATATCCCTGAATTTTTCCTTATTTAATTTACGCTTAGTACCACGTGATTCCACATACAAGGATTCATTATAAGAAGCAATTCTTATTTAATTTACGCTTAGTACCACGTGATTCCACATACAAGGATTCATTATAAGAAGCAATTGTATCAAGCAAATATAGGTTGTCAATAAGAAGCAATTGTATCAAGCAAATATAGGTTGTCATAAGTACTCAAGTAACCGGTTCCCACAATATTTAAATTTAAAGATAAACTGAATTGGTTATTTCTGAATGAACAAAGATAACCTGATTTGTCCAATACAGAAACAGAAACCAAATTCTGTCTAAAAGATGGTACCACAAAAGTATATTTTAAGTCCAAATATGAACCAAATCCTAATAACAACCTAAAGTCCCCAATTACTTCCACGTCTACCAATTGTTCGTCACCCACAAAGATGTGTCTTTCAACATCACTTAGCTTTTGATAGCTCAGGCAGTCCTGTATAGAAACACTTATGTGAGTAGTAACACCAGAGTCTAACCACCAAGTGTTTCTAGGTACTAACCTCATAACAGACCAAAGTAAGGAACGTACCCTTCTTAGCACGTCAGGTGTGATATTTGGTACAATCCTTCTTTACGTGTCCATATTTGTTACAAAAGAAACAACCTTGATCATCCTTATATTGTTTCTTCTGAACAGGACCCTTAGCAGCTTCATTATCATTCTTTTTTATTTTTGCCCTTATCCTTAGAGGCATAAGCCAGATGAGCATTTTCTGTCTTATCTTGCTTCAACATATCTTCTTCTTGCTTACAGTATAAAATAAGCTTATTTAGAGTTCATTTCTCCTTTTGGCAGTTATAACTGACCTTAAACTGATTGAATTATGCAGGAAGAGACAGCAAAACCAGTTGCACCAATAACTCATCACAAAGGTCGAGCTTAAGTGTCTTAAGTTTTGAAGCAATATGAGATATTTCCATATTATACTCCCTGATATTTCATTTGCCCTTATACTTTATCAAAATCAAGCGTGCTAAAAGCGTGCTTGTTTCTACCTTATCGTTTTTTTGCAAAACGCTTCTTAATGTTGGCAAGGAAATCTTTGGCCTTAGTAATCCCTTCAGATTATATGCCTCTGAAGGCTTCCGGAATGCCATGCTTAATGATCATAAGACTCATGCGATTTGAACACTCTCATTTCTCATACTCCTTATTAATATCAGGAGTGCTATCCGCATTGAGAGGTTAGGGTTGTTCAGTTCTTAATGTAAGGTCTTGATCCATACAGCCAAGAATAATTAATATGTTCTCTTTCCAAGCATTGAAATTTGTCCCATTGAGCATGAGAATTGAGTTGATGTTAGCAAAAATTATGGCAGCAGATGAATTAGCTGAAATAAATAAAAGATACTCACATTATTAACTATAATTAGTAATCAATAAAATTTAAATAATGACAAATCCCATATTAAGATATCTGGCACAACATTAATATCAAGTCCTTGGTCAGTAATATTAATCTGTAAGTGATACCTTGTTGCAATGGTCAAAGACTGACGATAACTCATGTCAAATAATAAAACTATCTTTGGATCGATTTATTATTCATATGTAAACCTTATAATTGTCACATGTTTATCATCACAGATGTGTATGCGGTCTAAATAAATATTAACCTTCCTTTTGGCTGGTTAAATATTTACACGAAAACCTACACACAACCATCTACCATCCCTCATGAACAATTTACACAAGAGAGGTTACTTTGATAACATCTTGTTTCAATTAATTATTTGGAATGAGAGACAAATATATTACCTTAGTGTCATATTATTTGAATTAAATAATTGATTAACTACCAAATTTAATTTAATTTAATTTAAACAGAATTTCCATAACTTAATAGGGCCCATAAGCTTTTAAATCAAGCTTAGAAAAGGCCCAAATCAATAAAAGAAACTTAAATGGGCTTTGGCCCAAATCATTTCTTCTTAACTGCACACACCTGAAATGTATTGATTGCAGGCCCAGAACTAAAAGAGCTTAAGTGGACTTTTGACTTAAAGAAGAAATTGAAGGACCCTAGAGGGGGGGTGATTAGGATCAAGAGGCTCTAATATGCAATTAAAATACAGTACAAACAAACCACAGTAACAGAAGTGCAATAATAAAGAAAGAGATAAAGTTAGGAATCGTTATCCTTGACGCGCGATGTGTTAACGAGGTTCGGCCCGCTGACCTACGTCCCCGCTCCCCACTCTCGAGGAGAAATCCACTAACACATCCGGTTTGGAAGCCGGAACTTCGTCTACACAATGATCCCACAAGATCTCTCTCTCACTACACAGTTGATCTCACAGATCACACTCCCTCACAGTCGATCTACACAAGATCTCACTCACAGCAGCAGAAGATAAATGCAAGACACTCTCTTTACACAAGCCCCTATAGCAAAGAGAAGAGTACTGAAGCTGGGAAGTGAAACACACACAAGAACTCAGAAGAACAAGTTTGATTTGTTCGGTCGACCGGAAAAAGCCTTCGGTCGACCGAAAAAGTGCTTCGGTCGACCGACCGAAAAGTTCGGTCGACCGCGAGCAGCTAAGGAAAATATGGAAAACAAGCAGAGACTCATCGGTCGACCGGCGCGGTCGACCGATTTAAAGATCGAAATTTCGGTCGACCGTACCGGTCGACCGACGACTCTCTGGAAAAATACTGATTAAGGGTCATAGGATCGGTCAACCGTACCGGTCGACCGATTTCTGATATTTTCTTGAAAAAGGATTTTTGACCAACTTGAAATATTTGCAAAATATTCATTTGACCTCTGAAAATTCTGAAACTTTGTAAAATGTTTTTAATACTAAAAACAAATTGCTTGGAAAAAGAATTTTGTAGATAGGTACTCATACTTGTGAAAAATAGTATTTTGTGAAAAACGCTTAAAAGCACAAGTTTAAAAACGTGTGTGTGATTCCCAATAGCTTCAAGTAAACTCAGTAACTCTTTGCCTACATTCTAGCACTAGAGAGAGAAACAAAAGAAAGCTAATATCCTCATATATAAAGATCAATACTTGAGCTTTGATATAGCTTGAATCGGATGAAGCTTTTATATGACTTTGTTGTTCTTGAAATAACGTTGCTTCATCTCTTGGCCTCCTCCTCCTTTAGATGTCTTCGTTTTAGCGTATATTCCACCCATCCTCCGTTAATGGCACTAACGAGCTTGATAAATGATTTTACTACATTTACACTCAATAAGCCATTAGTACCGATAATGGTGGTTGTAAGAACATCATCAAAACATAAGGGCTAACATAAATGCATTCTCTTAATTCATTAACTATTCCCTAACCCAAAGAAGAAACTGAAGCTCATCTTCAGCTTCTATCTGACAAGATTTGAGCTCGCCCAAAATTACGAAAGCCGAAGCTCTCGTCTGAGGCTAGAGGATCGAGCTCACCATCGAGATTGGGACTTAACCTCGAAGGTCGCCTGAGAATGAGCATGAGGCTCACCTGAAATAGGGCTCTTTGAGCTTACCTTCAACAGATCGAGCTTTGCCTGAGTCGAGCCGAAGCTCGCTTGAGTTGAACACGAGGTTCACCTGAGACCGAACGCGAGGTTTGACTGAACTTCAAGATCCGAATGTCGACAGAAGCTTCGAACACGAGGTTCGACTGAAGTTTTAAACACGAGGTTTGACTAAAGTTTCGAACACGAGGTTCGACTAGAATTTGGAACATAAGGTTTGATAGAAGCAAACCGAAGTTCGCTGGAATCGAACCGAAGTTCGTCTGAAGTTCGAACCTCGATCAAATACCTCAGGTAAGAACTCAAGCCCTAATTTCTTTCACCCCTTAGGGTTTAGATCTGAAACGCCGCCACGGCTTGGGCTGCAGCAATGAACACCCATAGGGTTTCGTTCTGAAAACAGCTGTTCCCACTGTCTTCATTTGACAGTAGGGCCACCGTCGATAAAACTCCGCCGAGGAGTTAGAGAACGTCGACAAACCAAAAACAAAAAACTATTTTCTATCAATTTTGAACTCAATCCAGATCCAAAATATTGATATGTTGAACACACTTGATCTGAATCTGAATCCATTTTAGATCCAAACATCCGAAAAAGAATCAAACCCAAAAAAAAGATAAACTTTACAGTTCATGAGTGCAACAAATTTAAAAAAACAAAAGAAAAATCAAACAAAAAATGAACTTTTACTGTTCATCCGTGAACAATTCTTAATAATCCACAGATTAAGATCAAAAACCCAATTTTAAATCTTAAACCCCTAATAAATAACCACGGTGGCTCTGATACCACTTGTTGGACTTGATCGTGATTAAATCATAGAGATTAAACATCAATTAGAGCGGAAGCTATACCTGAATCCATTGCTTTGATCTGAATTAGGTTTTTGATGATCTTCTAATCTTAGGGTTTCTCCTTTAGTATCTCTTTAGATGGGGATAAGAGAATAGAGTTTTTGTTAACCCTAGTTTAGGGACCATAACCTCATATATATAGGTGTTGTACATTTATAATTTGGCCCCTCATTAAATTATAGTTAAAACTTGGTATTTGCACATTTAACCCGTAACATATTTAAATACTCATTAACCCAAATTGATTGATCACTTTATGCGGGTTATCCTTAAGGATAGCAATATACACTGATATAACATATGTGTCCACAAATAGATTTAATTAGATTTAAATCCAACAGTCAAACTAACCATGTTAATGTCAGCCATACGGAGCACAACCTAAAAAATAGAATTAAAAAGTCAGAGTTAGAAAACAATAATTTATATTCTTAAGAAAATATTAATTTATCCACATGTCAGATACAAGTCGTACAGACAAAATTATTTAAAATCATGAAGAAGAAATGTTAGCCCTTATGTTTTGATGATGTTTTACAACCATCATTATCGGTACTAATTACTTATTGATTGATATTGTAGTTAATATATATATTAAGCTTGTTAGTACCATATATGAAGGATTGAATGGAATATGAGCTACAACGATGATATCCAAAGGAGGAGGAGGCATAGTGATGAAGCAATGTTAATTCAAGAACAACAAATGCAATGAGAAGCTTCATCAACTCAAGCTATATCAAGACTCAAAGAATTGTAATTCTATGTAAGGATATTAGCTAGTTTTTCTTTTCTCTCTAATGTTAGAATATAGGCAAGTAGTTTTAGATTTCACTTGAAGCTATTGGGATATCACACACACATTTTCATACTTATATTTTAAGCGTTTTGATAAAATATTATTTTTCACAAGTATGAGGACCTACTCGAAAAATTCCTTTTCTAAACAATTTGTTTTTAGTGTTTAAAACATTTTACAAAGTTTCACAATTTTTGAAAGTCATCCAAATATTATACAGATTTTTTATAGAGTCAAAGATAGGTTTCAAAACAGTGTCAGTTTGTATCAGTTTGTGATCGACCACCACGGTCAACCACGCCTATGTTCTTTTTTAAGTGGGCAGCAGAAACTTTTACGGTCGACCGCCACGGTCGACCGTCAGCTCGAATATTCCCACGGTCGACCGCCACCGTCGACCGCAAAAGTTTTTAGAATTTTAGTGAACCTCGAAAGTGGCTCCCCCCGTCTTTTTGGTACAGATTTCAGGCGCCAATTTTTCCAGGCTTTGGCGGATTTGGGTATGGGTTTAAACTGATCTGTTTTCTCCTATTTAAACTCTCATACCCCTCTTCTCTCAAGTGCTCTTGTCCATTTTGAAATATCCTGCAAACTTGTTTACTGTTTTCAAAAGAGCCCTAAACTTTCAAACTTGTTCTCTATTTTCATACTCACATCCCAGCTTCTGTGTAATCTTTCTCCTTGCTATAGAAACATTGTAAAGAGTGAGTTTTTACACCATTATTACTATTGTGAGCTTGATCTTGTGGAGATCAATTGTGTGGGAGTTAGATCTTGTGGTGATCAACTGTGTAGTTATGAGATCTTGTGGAGATCCTTGTGTAGAAGAAGTTTCAGCTTCCAAACCGGGTTGTGTAGTGGATTCTCCTCGAGAGTGGGGAGCGGGGACGTAGGTCAGCAGGCCGAACCTTGTTAACACATATCACGTCACTTGGATAACGATTTCTAACTCTATCTCATTTATTATAGTTGTTCATTTTATGGTTTGTTGCTTGTCTCATTTTTATTGCACTATTATAGCCTTAAGACCCTAATCATCCCCCCTCTAGGGTCTAACAATTGGTAGCAGACCTTGATCTCTATATTAGTTTTTGGTTTAGCCATCTTAGAGAAAAGATCTTATGGAGGCTTCAATGAATGTGCATATGTTAGAGGGACAATCCACCACTAGACCATCACTTTTCACTGGTAGTAATTTTGCTTATTGGAAGGCTAGGATGAGGATTTACCTTCGTTGTATTGATCTTGATATTCTAGAACTCATAGAGAAGAAATATGTAGAAAAGCCCAAAGTCAGGAACATGACCGATAGAGAAAGGCACCAAGTCAATCTCAATGCAAAGGCCATGAACGCCTTAATTTGCAGTCTTTCCGCCAATGAGTATAATAGGGTTTCTACGTGTGCAACCGCATACGAAATATGGGTGAAATTGTGTATTACACATGAAGGAACCCCCCAAGTTAAGGAATCCAATATTAGTGGGCTTATGCATGAATATGAGTTATTTAAGATGCTTCCTAATGAATCCATTGATGCTATGTTTTCTCGCTTTACTAACATAATCAATGAATTGTATGGTCTTGACAAGAAATTGACTATCCAAGAGACGAACTACAAGATCCTTCGTTCATTGACTCCGGTATGGGAACCCAAAGCTACGGCCATAGAGGAAGCTCATGACCTTACCACTCTAGCTCTCGATAGCCTCATTGGCAAGCTTAAGGTTCATGAGAAGAAGCTCAAGAGAAAGGACAAGGAGGAAGTGCCCCCACGGGAAGTTGAGAAGCAATCACCAAAAATGAAGACCATAGCTCTCAAAGGAGCTAGTGATAACTCCTCATCATCATCGGAGAGTGAAGTTTATTTTTCTAGAGAAGTGGCTCACCTCTCTAGAAGAATTTCTAGACTCATCAAAATGAACAAGAAGTTTAACCCCCGATCTAACAACAAATTTTCTTCATGTGTAGGAAAATAATCGCTAAGGATTGCCCCAAGCTCAAGGAGAAATACTTGAAGTACAAGAAGAAGAAAGCCATGTATGCCGGATAGGAGGAATCCGAACCAAGTGATTCGGATAGCAATGAAGAAGGAGCTAAGTTTCCTCTTCATGATCCCAACATTTGCTTCATGGCTTATGAAAAGAAGGTAGTTTTTGATACCGAAAGTGAATCCTTTTACATGCAATGTGATCTAGCTACCACATTAGAAGAATTAAACATTGAGTTTAAAAGGATGTCAAAAGAATTTTCTTCCTTTAAAAAGTTACATACTTCTTGTGATGCCAAACTAGAACAACTACAAACCTCTCTTACTTTAAAAGATGAATTGCTAGGGGATCTTGATTTTGAAAACAAACAATTAAGATCCAAGATTGAAAGACTTGAAATTGAGAGTGGTAGGATTAGACCCACTCATGCTTATGCTAATTATCATCATCATGAGAGAAATAGATTTCATAGATCTCATGCCTCTACACACAAGAGAAATTTTGTGTGCATATATTACATGAAATGTGGTAATATTTCTACTCATTGTAGGATTAAAGATAATCATGATTTTTATGGAATGACATGGGTACCTAAAGATACCAAGCTTACTAACCACCAAGGACCCAAGATTTGGGTACCTAAAGTTACTACACCTTCATCTTTTGTAGGGAACATCACGAACATGACGTAGAGAGATGTGGTACCTTGATAGTGGTTGCTCACATCATATGACGGGTAACAAAGAGCTATTTGTAACCCTATCAAGGATTGAAGGAGGTAGTGTCTCCTTCGATGGTGGAGAGAAAGGTAAAATCATTAGTATTGGATGTATTGGTAAGACACCCTCTCCCGTAATAGAAGATATTTATTTGGTTAATGGCTTGAATCATAATTTTCTTAGCATTAGCCAATTGAGTGATAAAGGTTTTGATATTTCTTTTAAACCGGACAAATGCATTGTTAGCTCAAATGGAAAAACTATTTTATTGGTAATAGAAAATCTAATGTTTATATTTTTGAGATGAATGAACTAGTAGATCAAGATGTCAAGTGCCTTGCGGCGGTTGATGAAAACCCTTGGATTTGACATAAGAGGCTTGGACATGCGAACATGGAATTGATATCTAAATTATCCAAGAGGAATCTTGTAAAAGGGTTACCAAACTTGCATTTCATCAAAGATATCATATGTGAAGATTGTGCTAAAGGTAAACAAACTAAGTCTACCTTCAAATCCATTAATGAGGTATCAACTTCTAAACCCTTGCAATTACTTCATCTTGATTTATTTGGTCCTATGCGTGTTACCTCTCTTGGAGGCAAACACTATGTTTTTGTTATCATTGATGATTTTTCTCGTTTTACATGGACAATCTTTCTTGCAAGTAAAGATGAATATTTTGAAGAATTTTCGAATCATGTTTAAAGAATTGAAAATGAAAAAGATTTGAACGTTGTTAAAATAAGAAGTGATCATGGTGGTGAATTTCAAAATATTTCTGTCTATAATTTTTATGCGTATCGTGGTATAACTCATGTGTTTTCCGCTCTAAGAACACCACAACAAGATGGTGTTGTTGAACGAAAAAATCGTACCATACAAGAGATGGCACGAACTATGTTAAATTCTTTTGATTTGCCTAAGTATTTTTGGGCGGAAGCCGTCAATACGGCTTGCCATGTTTTAAATCATGTTTTGATTAGACCAAAGCTTAAGAAAACTCCTTATGAACTTTTTTATGGCAAAACTCCTTTTATTGGACATTTCGTATCTTTAGTTGTAAATATTTTATTTTAAACACAAAAGATTACCATGATAAATTTGATTCTAAAATTGATATTGGCATTTTCCTAGGATATGCACCTCGAAGTAAGGCTTATAGGGTTTTTAACTAACGAACTCTTGTTATTAAAGAATCTATAAACATTACTTTTGATGAGACTAATATTGGTTTACAAGTTGGTTTGCCCAGGAAAGATGATGATGATGTTGAGGGAGGATTAGAATTTTTGCAAATAAATGAAACACCATCAATAGATGTTCAAAAGGATGGGGATAGCAACAACATTCAAGAGAAAGAACAAGAAGAAAATATATGTTGATGATATCATTTTCGGTGCTACTAATGAATCTCTTTGTAAGGATTTTTCTAAAGTTATGCAAGATTATTTTGAGATGAGCATGATGGGAGAGCTCACATTCTTTCTCGGGCTCCAAGTCAAGCAAACTAAGGATGGTATATTCATTTCTTAAAGCAAGTATGCTAGAGAATTAGTGAAGAAATTCAATTTGGAGAATTCTAAGCATGCACCAACTCCCATGAGTACAAGTGTCAAGCTTGATGCGGATGATAGTGGTGAGGATGTGAACCAAAAACTATACCGAGGTATGATAGGTAGTCTTCTTTATCTCACCGCTAGTAGACCCGATATCATATTTAGTGTGTGTGCATGTGCACGTTTTCAAGCTTCTCCTAAAGCATCTCATTTGATTGCGGTTAAGAGAATTATTAAATATGTTCATTGAATAATTGATCTTGGTTTATTTTATCCTAAAAGCACCTCTTTTGATCTATATGGTTTTTGTGATGCCGACTTTGCAGGTTGTAAGGTAGATCGCAAGAGTACGGGTGGTACATGCCAATTCTTGGGTAATTCCCTTGTCTCTTGGACTTCCAAGAAACAAAATTGTGTTGCCTTGTCCACTATGGAAGCGGAATACATTGTCGCCGGCTTATGTTGTGCCTAAGTTTTGTGGATGAAACAAAGTTTAGTTGACTATGATTTGATTTTTCAAAATATAAAAATCTTTTGTGACAATACTAGTGCTATCAATATTTCAAAAACTTCGGTTTTGCATTCTAGAACCAAGTATATTGATGTGCGCCATCATTTCTTACGCGATCATGTAGAGAGGCAAGATGTATCCTTTGTGTTTGTTGACACAAAATCTCAATTAGCGAACATCTTTACCAAGCCTCTTAGTGAAGATGATTTTTGTCGCATAAGAAATTGTTTGGGTTTACGCACTATGTGAAAGTTCTACTTGCTTGCTTGATTAATTACATTTCACATGCATTTTTGTTTACAATTTTTTACCTCATTTTGATGGTGACAAAGGGGGAGAGAAATCTCCTCATTTGTGCACATAGTAAGGGGGAGCTCATAGATAGGGGGAGCTACTATCTATAAGCTATATTTTTTTTGCTCCTATATAATGGTTGGTTGTCATCATCAAAAAGGAGGAGATTGTTAGCCCTTATGTTTTGATGATGTTTTACAACCACCATTATCGGTACTAATTACTTGTTGAGTGATATTATAGTTAATATATATATATCAAGCTTGTTAGTACCATGTATGGGGATTGGATGGAATATGAGCTACAACGATGATATCCAAAGGAGGAGGAGGCATAGTGATGAAGCAATGTTAATTCAAGAACAACAAATGCAATGAGAAGCTTCATCAACTCAAGCTATATCAAGACTCAATGAATTGTAATTCTATGTGAGGATATAAGCTAGTTTTTCTTTTCTCTCTAGTACTAGAATATAGACAAGTAGTTTTAGATTTCACTTAAAACTATTGGGATATCACACACACATTTTCATACTTATATTTTTAAGCGTTTTGCCAAAATATCATTTTTCACAAGTATGAGGACCTACTCGCAAAATTCTTTTTCTAAACAATTTGTTTTTAGTGTTCAAAATAATTTACAAAGTTTCACAATTTTTGGAAGTCATCTAAATATTTTATAGATTTTTTATAGAGTCAAAAACAGGTTTCAAAACAGTGTCAGTTTGTATCAGTTCGCGGTCGACCACCACGGTCGATCTCGCCTGTGTTCTTTTCTGAGTGAGCAGTAAAAACTTTCGTGGTCGACCGCCAAGGTCAACCGTCAGCTTGAAAATTCCCACGGTCGACCGCCGCTTACTCAAACGGTCTTTTTGGTACAGATTTTAGACGCCGATTTTTTTAGGTTTTGGCGGATTTGGGTATGGGTTTAAACTGCTCTGTTTTCTCCTATTTAAACTCTCATACCCCTCTTCTCTCAAGTGCTCTTGTTCATTTTGAAATATCCTGCAAACCTGTTTACTGTTTTCAAAAGAGCCCTAAACTTTCAAACATGTTCTTTGTTTTCAGACTCACATCCCAGCTTCTGTGTAATCTTTCTCCTTGCTATAGGAACATTATAAAGAGAGAGTTTTTACACCATTACTACTATTGTGAGCTTGATCTTATGGAGATAACTGTGTGAGAGTTAGATCTTGTGGTGATCAACTGTGTAGTTGTGAGATCTTGTGGAGATCGTTGTGTAGAAGAAGTTTCGGCTTTCAAACCGAGTTGTGTAGTGGATTCTCCTCGAGAGTGGGGAGCGGGGACGTAGGTCAGCGGGCCGAACCTCGTTAACACATCGCGCGTCACTTGGATAACGATTTCTAACTCTATCTCATTTATTATAGTTGTTCATTTTATGGTTTGTTGCTTGTCTCATTTTTATTGCACTATTATAGCCTTAAGACCCTAATTACCCCCTATCTAGGGTCCAACAAGAAAAACAAAGAGTATTAATCATCTAAAGAAACTCTAAGAAAAATAATCTAAATAAAAAAATCATATACATATTAATACACTCTCAGTATGTAACACAAGCAAGAGTAGGAAATAGTAGTAATAATAATAATAAAGTAAGCAATCCAGCATATAAATTGCAGCCAACAAAAAGAGTAAAATTGAACTAAAACTTAGAAGAATTGATAAAAAAAGAAAATTGAATAAAGCAAATGGAGCAGTTCTAATATAAAATTCTCTCTATATAAAAATTACCTTAAATATGATATCTCTGTTGAATTTGAAAACTTAAGCAGAAAGAGAAATGAGTGTTTTGGAATTCTTCTTCACTTTGTGTATGTTCGGCATAATTGAGTTTTCACAAATTTGAGAAGGAAGAAGTTGAAACATGATGGTGCACTATTAGGATTTGCACATTTTGCATACTGACCCATTTCTTTTTCCTTTTACATAACATTTCTAATCATTTCTGGTTACTATATGTAAAACCGGTTAAAGTTCTCTAAAATAGCAACCAACCGCAAGATGACACATCGCGGCAGCTTAGAAAATCCCTAAGCTGCCAACTCTCTCTCTCTTCCCCCCTTCCCCCATATCTATATATACATACACACACATACATATATACATACATGCATACATATATGAATGTATGGACATGTATATGTATGCATGTATGTACTGTTAGATCTCATGTTTGTGAGCCTATTGTCTAATCTGGTTTTGATGATTAACAAACAATTCCTAATATCATTTTCGAGTATTTGCATTTTCTCACTAGGTATCCTACATAAACATCCTATGTTGGAGGTTGGATGGAATTGCACTTTAATGATGACATCCTATTTGAGGTTGGTGGAAATTGGAATGAAGCCTTCGCCATTCAAGTCTCTTATTTTCATTTATTCTTAGTTTTGGAGTTAATATTTAGTGATTCACAATTTGAGACATATGGTATATACATGAGGATTTTCTTATTTGGATTATTTCACTCGACGTACCAGTCTCGTGTTGTGAGTTTCTAAGTATTAACCCCAGTTGAGTACAGGGTAAATGAACTAGGTACACTATGCACTTATATGTAGAACCTCCATCATACCTAGTACCCTTCCCCTGGGGGCAGATGTAGATGATCTTGCTAGCGCTCTGACGTGTGGTTTTTACTTCTTTTCAGGCAGCGGAGCAGAGTTTCGAAGAGTCGCAGGTTGACGGATTTTTAACATAGTCGCTGTCATATATATTTAGTAGTTCTGCTCCACAGATATTTAGTTTATATTTATAGTTAATATTTAGATTTGTATTACATTTTGAGAGCTGAGAGAACTTATGTACTTTTCAGTTAACTCTTGTAGTTGAGATTTTGGATCATTTATTTCAGATTGTTGGACATATTTTTTTATATCTGTTGAGACCTGATTATTTGGAGATTTATCAAATATTTCTATGTTATATTTCTTGTCTTCATCTCTTTTATATCTTCTTATACCTGTACTATCTTATTTGATTCCACTAGAGGGATATTTTTGTGATGATGAAACATGTCATTGCACAGTATAGGTGCATGACAGGTTTGACATCATTGGTTTTACCTTGGACTGTAGCCTTGTGTGAACCCAAGGGCGTCACATCGAGCCTTCTTCAAGACCAACCAAGATCTCGAATTGGTGGTCCACGGATCAATACGTCTCCGACACAAGCAAAGATCACATACAAGCAGTGATTGATAAACGTTCTCTGTATGTGTTTCTAGAAAAAAAATTTCATTGTAACAAAAAATCTTATAAAAAATTAACTCTTTTGAATTTGTGTAAACGATAAACGTTGTAATTGACTCTGCAATGAACTTGATTTTTGACACAAACAGAAATATGAAGAAAATTATACTAAAAGTATAAAATAAATCTAATCTACCAAACATAAAATAAAAATAAAATCCTAAAACATGCAATTCTAAAATAAAAAATAAAAGAAAAATAATGCAAGGGCTAACCCCTTGAAGGAAAATCTTCATCTTCATCATAAAAAAAAGAAAAAAAAAGAAAATGAGGAAAAAATTATTTATTAGAAACAAAATATAGTTTATAATTTTGAGAAAGTCTTCTCAATAAAGAGTAACCTCCTCTCCAAAGTAGAGTTTTTTAATAAAATGTTTCACTCTTAAGAATCTCACAACTCTTAGAGTTGTCATGGCCCCAAAGTAACCTTTACAACCATAGGATTTAGCTTAGGCCCAACTAGCCCTCGTAACCATAGGATCTCTCAAAATAATTTACATCCTTGATCAATACTTGAGAGATGGACTTTGTGAGCTTCATTTCTCTTGTATTTAATTCACTAAAGACTCTTGGGCTTCTCTTGAATGTTCTTAGGGCTTAGATTTAGCTCGGCCTTCAAATAATTAAATATATATTAATTAAATTAGGATTTCTATCATAACATGCTAATACTGATGAAATTTCTAAAACCTATTAATCTCGATAGTGTCATCTCATCGAGGTAGGCGATCTTCATATATAATATATTTAATTCTACTTTCCAGATTGGGAGATAACACATTTATTTACGGTTGACCATATTTACGGTTGACCATTCTAAGCACTAATTTGACATACTTTCTTTTTAAATTTGATTTGATAGTCAATTGCAAGCTAATTATTGATGATTACTCACTGCAAAAGTAATTAGTATTGATATCTTGCCTCTAGACTTGGTAATGGGCATTGGACTTAGGCATTTTGGGCTACATTAAATATCTTTTGGCTCTTATTAATTAATCCCTCATTACCTATAATTTAAAATAAAAACACATTTGTTAATGTTAAATAATCAAATAGTCAGATGAGGGTGAGATTGATGAGGGGTTGTTTACTTCTCCGAATATCTGGTTCTGAGTTGAGCAGCTAAAGCCTGCACAAATAACAGTTTGTGAGAGGACGGGGACTAGTTCCCGCATGATTCCTCCGACAATCAAGTCAATTGATAAACTTGAGTAGGGAAATAGAGAACTATATGAGTTCTTAAGTGTAGAGTAGTATAATTATCAGATATTTCTTGGAAATGGCATGGCCAGAATCCTTTTATGTTGAGAATAGTACCTCTCTTTATACTGGTGGTATAAGGGATAGAACTTTTATTTCGGCTGAGCACAGGATGGCGGTAAATAAGTATAGAGTGGAAGCTGCGTCAACACCTACTTTACACATGCCGGTCAGTGAGTGGAAGAGAGATCACCTCAATATTTAATGTGAAGTGATAGGGGGCAGGGCGGTGCTAACATGGTCCGATGAGTCATGAAAACTATTGGGGCTAGAGGTACGATTGCACCTGCCAAGCATTAAATATGATGCTGACATGTTATCAGTGGAAGAGGATCGAGGTCGAAGTCTGTTAGGTCTTATATTTATGAGCCTACTATTTGATCGGGTTTTAATGATTAACAAACAATTCCTAACAACATTTGTCGAGTGTCTAAATTTACTTGTTAGGTATTCTACACAAAGATCCCTCGTTGGAGGTTGGATGGACTTGCACCTATACAATCATATCCATTGGAGGATGGAAGGAATTTTGGAATGAAGCTTTGCATTTCAAGTCTAGTACAAGATCAAGCTTCATCCGCAACCAAGATGAGCTATATTAAAGACCTATAACTTGGGTATAATATTTTTGGTTTATACTTTGTGTGTTGATACTTAGAGCTCAAACATTATACACACATACACATTTTCATTTTATAGCTTTTGAGTTTAAATTGTATAAATATGAAACTAATAGTCATATACATATACATATATACTAGTTTTCTATTTATCGATTTTGTTTTAGAAAATAATGCGTTTAGCTATATAAATATGAAACCCATGAATATAATTACATACACACATATCCGTTTCATGTTTATATGTACTTAAAATAATTTCATTAATTAACAAGTTTAAAATCAATAAAATCATGTTTATTTGCAAAATTATGTGTTTATGGATTGAAGACTCAATTACATCATATTACATCTTTTCCTAAGTCTATAAATCCAATCAAAAGATTTTAAAACTTCATTTAAGTCATTTCGTCAAAATCATGTGTTTTTGAGATTTCGTATTTTGAACAATTTTACAAAATGATGAGTTTTCACAAATGGAAAATGCAAATTGAAAAATTATTTTTGTAACATGTTTATTTTTATATTTATAAACATTTCCTAAAGTTTTATATTTTTTAGAATTTATTTGATATTTTTAAAGAGGGTTCAAAGTTTATTTTTTACTGTTCAAAAAACCCCTATGCACGTTATCAGTCGACTCATAATTGTTATCAATCGACTGATGAAACGTACTTGAATATGCATTTTGTTTCTGCTCAGTTGACTGATGAACCATCAGTCGACCGATGCAGGTTATCAGTCGACTGATGAGTTCATCAGTCGACCGATAGCGAATAAGCGGCCTATAACGGTCAGTTCATCTATTGACTGATGAACAGTATCAGTCGATTGATGGTATTGTAATGGCTAGTTTCCAGATTATGTGATTTTTGGGGTTTTTTTTTTTGTCTTTTTGCTTAGATTTTCTTGGTTTTTAGGATTTGCTTTGTGAAACTATATATATCACATTCCCTCTAACTTCTGAAGTAACTAAGAAAGTTTTAAAAACAACTTTACAAAGGTTTCAAGTTTGTTTTAAGTGTGTTTCTACAAGTATTTTTGTGAAGAAAGTTTCACAAGAGGAGGAGATATTTTCATCTACTGTTTGAGCTTCAATCTCTCATCTTTCTCACTCTTGTTTTTCAGAGAAGTTTTTGTCTAAACTCAATTTCTAGCTTTACATTTATATATTTGTTGATTAATCATTTTATTAAGCTAGATTTTATAATTGAATTTAGTTTTAATTATTGCTCATTGTTTATACACACACCCCTTGAGCTTAAGTATGTTCACATATAGTATAATTATTGGGTTGTAGGGTTATAACATTGAGTGTGAGCTTAATTGAGTTCTCATCTTGTTAGAGAACAAAATCATTTGTACTTGAGCTTAATTGTGAGATCACATTGTAATACATAAGTACACCGAGAGAAGTGTGTGGTGAGAGAGGGTTGATTCCAAGAGGAGTGGCGTCGATAGTAAAGCCTAGGGAGAGATAGTAAATCTGAGCACTTGAGAAAGGCGACACGGGCTAGGCCAATACTTAGAGGGTGTATTGTATTATTATAATTGTGTGAGTTGTGAAAGTTTTTGGTGAGCTAAAAAACCAATTGTGTAAATGTTTTTGGTGAATGTTGAAAATCGGTTGTGATAGTGGATATTCTCCTCGTGAGTGAGGAGCGAAGACGTAGATCGAGGGTGACCGAACTCCGTGATCATATTGTGTGTTTGAGTTTGCCTTGGCGTATTATTTGTGCTCATTGTTTATTGTTTTCTATATCGCCATTGTCTCATGTTTATATCACCCTTGTTTTAATTACATATCATTGTTTATATCTTGTTAAATATCATACTTTCTAGGATATAATTGTTAATAAGTTTTATTTCGGTATTAATATGGAATTAGATTAGCATATACTCTATTTACCTCCCCCCTCTAGGGTAATTTAATATGGTATCAGAACTTGGTGCTCTTTGATTTGAGGTTTAACCGTCTAGAGTTAAAGATCCTCGTTTTGCTATATTGCTAATCTAGTTTTGAGATTTATTTCATCTTTCTTGCATTTATATATCATGGATGTGCATGGTACACCTAGTTTAGGTTATGTCATTAATGTTTCTCCTAGATTAGATGGTTTGCCCTATGCCTAGTGATGTGTTAGATTTAAACTTTTATTAGATCTAGACACTTCGATTTATGAAAAATTATCGATGGTGTTTATATTGTGCCCATACTGGAGAAATCCAAGTGGAGCAAACTTGATAAGAAAATGTTTACAATGAACAAGATCTATTTAGAATTTTTACTTAATGCTTTTGACTCATCCTTATCTAACAAGCTTGATTCTTTTGATAGTGCTTACACATTGTAAAAATTTATAGAAGCACATCAAGAAAACATAGAGGAGATTCGACATGCTTTGGCGGAATCAACTTCAAGTAAGGAGGGAGCATCATCATCATGCACTCGGTCGCTAGCCGATAGCCCTAGTGAGGTATGCGTTTCGGATTCCAAAAGTGAATTATCCATTAGCGAACTCACATGTGCATATGATAGGTTAATGCATGCCTACACAAAGTTACATAAAATTTTTATTGACTTGAAAAGCAAACATGTAGAGTTAAAATTCGATCATGAATTGCTAGTATCTAAGATTAATTTAATTTCCAAAGAGAATGTGATCCTAAAAGAAAATAATAAAAAATTAAAATTGGATCATGATTCTTTAATTTCAAATGTTGCTAGTTTAACTCATGAGAAAAATAATGTTATTTTAGAAGTAGAAACAATTAGAAATGAACATAATTCTTTCAAAGATAATCATATTTGTTCTACTTCTACTACCAATGCATTTGTGAAAAATAAGTTGAATCATGTAAAAATCGCAACCTTAGATTCAATATTAAAAAAACATGCATTGCAAATAATAATAAGCTTATGGACTTATGTGCAAAGTTTCATATAAATACTTCCAAAATACCTACACACTATGCACATATGTATAACAAAATTTATAAGTGTTCCATTTGCGACCGTAAAGGCCATCTTGCTAAGTTTTGTTATAATGCACAAAAATTCATCAAGCCTAATAATATTTGTGCTTCCTATCAAGCTTCATCACATTATACACACACACACATGCACACAGAGTTTGTCATAAGCATGCAAATGTGTATAAATGTGATTATTATGGTAGATTTGATCATTTGATCAAGTTTTATTTTAATTTAAGAGGAGTTTCTCATTTGAAAAATGCTTTCAAAGAACCATCTATATTTGCAAATGCTTATTGTGCACCATCTCAAGGCCAACATAAATAAATGCACCCATTTTATTGCACGTGTTGCAATCGGAAGGGCCATTTGCATTATTATTATTATGACCAGATTCGTGCAGCACATGCGCCCAATTGGGATCATAACCCAATAGAATTTAACTTTATTGATAGGGGTCATGTCCCTAAACTCTTCGGTACCAAGAGTGCTTAGGTACCAAAACATTTTTTATTTTAAAGAACAAACTCTTAGAATTTTCGTTTTTCGTGTTCTTTAAAAGATGATTTTTTGGATTTTTAAACAAATTTTTGATGATCTTTTATAAAAAAATATTTTTATTTGTACAATTCCTTTTTAAAATGTTTATAGTTTCTCAAAAATTGGTTTTGAATTTGTATAAGAGGTTTATGTTTGAGCAACCCCCCGGATTTATTAATCTTTCATTGGTATTCTTTCATATCATGTTTACCGGGTGTAAATGTTTCTATATGGGTTGAAAGAAGCTCCAAGGGCTTGGCATGAATGTTTATCTAGTATTCTTATCAAAATGATATCACTGATATTTATTTGTTTTATCACAAACATAATTCTTTTAACCTTTGTGGATAAAACATATAAATGTTTTGACATTACAAATTGCTTGATCTCTTGTTCTTCAAAAATGATAATTTGTAAATTAAGCATGTTTGCATATTATTATGGCTTATATTTTAATTTATGATTTCATTTGATTGATTTGATTTTTTATTTGGACTTTCTTGATTGTCATGATTTTTTATGGTTCTCATGATTTGTTTTCATTTGAAAATATCTTTCATGATCCGCATATTTTTCTAGTCTTTTGATTTCATAAATCTATATATGTTTGTGTATTGAGACACAATTTTTATGAAAATATATTTATATGTGTACTCAATCAATCATGATTTATGTTTAATGATTTTTTATCTTTGGAATATTTTTTATTTATGTTTAAGATCTTCTAGTCTTTTGATTTCATAAATCTATATATGTTTGTGTATTGAGACACAATTTTTATGAAAATATATTTATATGTGTACTCAATCAATCATGATTTATGTTTAATGATTTTTTATCTTTGGAATATTTTTTATTTATGTTTAAGATCTTTGTAACACTTTGTCCTAATGA
>NC_033801.1:34621881-34662739 GCF_001876935.1 Asparagus officinalis | reverse complement strand
TATATATATATATATACTAGTTTCCTATTTATCAATTTTGTTTTAAAAAATAATGTGTTTAGCTATATAAATATGAAACACATGAATATAATTACTGTAAAACCCCTTGAATTTGAAAATATGTTGAATATATATATATACTAGTTTCCTATTTATCAATTTTGTTTTAAAAAATAATGTGTTTAGCTATATAAATATGAAACACATGAATATAATTACTGTAAAACCCCTTGAATTTGAAAATATGTTGATAAATAATAATAAATGTGTTATATGGTGATAACAATATTTATTGATGTTTGAGTATGCTAAAAATTGATTTGAGATCAATTCAATGTATATATGTGAATATAGGAGTGAAATCATGCACTATATACACGAGCTTGAAATCTGAAAAAATAACTAGTTAAGAGTTTATATATTTTACACTATGATTTAGTTGAAATCTAGTAAAACTCAAAAGACAAGAGTTGTAGGTCTCTTCAACATCGTTCCAACAAATCTTAAATCACCACATTCTGAGGTCGTATGAGAAATATACAACCAAAATATCAAAAATAGTTTTACAAGTCAGATTAGGTTTCCTGGTTCGGGTCAAACGGGTTTATTTCGGATTTGCCTCTATAAATATATGTGTTTTTCATAAAAAATTCCTTTCTTTTATCATATCTCTAAACCCTAGCAGCCACCCTCTCCTCTCAAAAATCCTAGATCTCTTTCTTATGAATTTTGAGAGCTTTGAGAAGCACAATACCGACACGAGGGCGAAATCATCAACGTGTGGCAAGTGAGAACGGGTTGTTTGTGCTTGTAGTTTGCTTGTTGTTTGTTTAGAGGCTTTCACATGAGATTAAGGCAAGATCATCTTCATCCAAACATGCATCCTTAGTTAATAAATGATTTAGGATGTTTAAATCAGTGTTTTACATGTTTAAGCTTAAGCCTATGTGAAAAAGTTGAGGTTTTTGATGTTAAAACTTAAACCAATGTTAGATCTATTTTTTCTTACTATTTATGTTAGTAATATGATCATGATCACTAGGGTTGAAATTATTTTAGTTTTTATCTTGTTAATCATTTAGTAATATGATCATGATCACTAGGGTTGAAATTATTTTAGTTTTTATCTTGTTAATCATGCTCTAATCATGTTTAAACCCTAGATTTACAAACTAGTTTTTATCTTGTTAATCATGCTCTAATCATGTTTAAACCCTAGATTTACAAACTAGTTGAGTTTTCATGTAAGTTAATTATGCTTAAACCCTAGGTTTTTGAAACCTAAGTAAGATGAACATGTTTAAATGAATTTTCCTTTTGTTCATGCTTATATTTTTTTATCATGTTTTAATGTTTCATGCTGTTTAAATGAGATTTTATAAGTTTAATCGTCATAGTGATATTTCATGCATGTTTAAAGGTTTTAGCATGTTTCTTTTTGCAATTAATCATGTTATTAGTGTTTGATAATTTCCAGAATGATATTTTGATGTTCATAAGGTTCCATATATGTTTCAGTATGAATTAAACAAGTTTAAATCACAAAATCATGACACAAACATAATCTGTGCAAAAACCTGCACATTCTGTAAATATCGTGTTCGATCGACCGCCGCACACCTTGCGGTCGAGCGCGAGCCAGATCGAGGCCTGGGAGGATTTTGGTTGTGGTTCGGTCGACCGTAGTCGACCGCCACATACTCTGCGGTCGACCGCCAGTCTGGCAGTGGCATGTACATGTTTTGTGTTACACTAATTTGATTTTCAAGAGAGTTTCTCGATCTTGTATTGTTATATTATGATGCTTAAGAGTTGTTTAATACCTGAAATGATGGTGAACACCAAATATAGACACGCATACCGAGATATGTGCACGTACACTTAGTTTATTTTGTTTTGACACATGTTGAGTTGATGAAAGTGAATTAATATATGTTAAAGTATTGCTCATCAGTTATGGATGCTCAGTGTGGAGGTTTGTCCCATAATGAGATTTTGATTATACCACACCAGGAGTATTTTGATATTTTATCGTAACCAGACCTCGATTGTACCAAATACTCGAAGATGATCGGTGTATATTTTTCGGGTTAGGCTGAGGTGCCTATTCACCTTTGTACGATCATTTGGAAGTATATCCAGAAATAGGAAGATAAAACCTATTATCGCTGGACTAATGAGCATATCCGGAAATAGATAGATAAAATCAATTTGCCGTAAGGATGATTGAGTAAGGAGGATTGTATCTGATATCCACATAGTATTGTGCGAGCCTTACAAAAGTATCGTTATTTTGTGTATCCAAAATAGAGAGATAAAACCTATTGTCACAGAGCGATTGAGTAAGGAGGATTGTTTCCGATATCCTCATAGTATCGTGTGAACCTTACAAAAGTATCGCTATTATACGTGGAGATGTACACACATATATTTATCTTACAATTGTAGTTTTGCTCCCATATTAGATTACCCATGAGTAGGGTACATCCTTTGATAGATGACATACATGATATGGCCCATGGTGTTTATGAGTTGGGAGATATTCTTTTATTATAGCGCCAACTACTCGAGGGTAGTTCGAGATGTGATATTGGTTCTATATAGTTGAGGTTTGGAGTATTTTCTTTTGATTGTTGTTTTAATGTATAGAGTTGGAATTGGTATTTAAGGACTCACAATTTGAGACATATGATATATACATGAGGGTTTCCTTTTTTGGATTATTTTGCTCGACGTACCAGTCTTGTGTTGTGGGTTTCTAATTATTGATTTCCTTTACATTATTTATCTCTAGTTCGGTGTTAATGTTTAGGTATATACAAATTGAGGCATATGGTATATACATGAGGGTTTCCTTGTTTGGATTATTTCTCTCGATGTACTCCATCTTATTTTATAGGTGTCTAAATATTGATTCCATTAGATACGGGGAAAATAATCTAAGTAGACTGACTATGCTTAATAGGTAGAGCCTCCACTTCATCTAGAAGCCCTTCTCCTGGGGCGGATGGAGGTGATCTTTCTGTAGTGCTCTGACGCTCTTGTTGTTGTTCTTTTTATTTAAATTGGCTCTTTCAGGAAGCTCGGTGTTTCAGAGAGTCGCATGATAATGGAGTTCTAGCATAGTCACCATCGCACAGTCTTATTAGCTGAAGCTCCACTTTATAGTTACGTTCATGGTTCAGACTTTAGAGTTGTATTCATTTTATAAAGGCATAGTGCTTTAGTATGAGATTTAGTTGATTCATGTTGAGACATTTTATTATTTTAGATATCAGGTGTACTTCAGTTAAGACATGATTCTTTTATTTATAAGATCTCTCCTTCTATATCATGTCTATTATTTTTACTTCCTCATTTTGCATGTTTTGTACATTCACTTCTTATTGATTCCACTAGAGGATGTTACTGTGATTGGTGAAACGCGGTAATGCACTGTGTGGGTGCATAGTAGGTTTGACAATCTAGGTTTCACCTTAGATTACAGCCTTGTGTGAACCCTGGGGTGTCATAATTACATACACATATTCGTTTCATGTTTATATGTACTTAAAATGATTTTATTAATTAACAAGTTTAAAACCAATGAAATCATGTTTATTTGCAAAATTATGTGTTTATAGATTGAAGACTCAATTATATCATATTACATCTTTTTCTAAGTCTATAAATCCAATCAAAAGATTTTAAAACTCTGTTTAAGTCATTTCGTCAAAATCATATGTTTTTGAGATTTCGTATTTTGACCAATTTTACAAAATGATGAGTTTTCACAAATGAAAAATGCAAATTAAAAAATTATTTTTATAACATGTTTATTTTTATATTTATAAACATTTTCTAAAGTTTTATATTTTTTAGAATTTATTTTATATTTTTAAAGAGGGTTCAAAGTTTATTTTTTACTGTTCAAAAAACCCCTATGCACGTTATCAGTCGACTCATAATTGTTATCAGTCGACTGATGAAACGTACTTGAATATGCATTTTGTTTCTGCTCAGTCGACTAATTAACCATTAGTCGATCGATGCAGGTTATCAGTCGACTAATGAGTTCATCAGTCGATCGATAGCGGATAAACGGCCTATAACGGTCAGTTCATCTGTCGACTGATGAACAATATCAGTCGATTGATGGTATTGTAATGACTAGTTTCCAGATTATGTGATTTTTGGGGTTTTTTTTGTCTTTTTGCTTAGATTTTCTTGGGTTTTGAGATTTACTTTGTGAAACTATATATATCACATTCCCTCTAACTTCTGAACTAACTAAGAAAGTTTTAAAAACAACTTTACAAAGGTTTCAAGTTTGTTTTAAGTGTGTTTCTACAAGTATTTTTGTGAAGAAAGTTTCACAAGAGGAGGAGATCTTTTCATCTACTGTTTGAGCTTCAATCTCTCATCTTTCCCACTCTTGTTTTTTAAAAAAGTTTTCTCTAAACTTAATTTCTAGCTTTACATTTATATATTTGTTGATTAATCATTTTATTAAGCTAGATTTCATAATTGAGTTTAGTTTTGATTATTGCTCATTGTTTACACACCCCCCCCTGTTTCCCCCCCCCCCCCCCTTGAGCTTAAGTATGTTCACATATAGTATAATTATTGGGTTGTAGGATTGTAACATTGAGTGTGAGCTTAATTGAGTTCTCATCTTGTTAGAGAACAAAATCATTTGTGCTTGATCTTAATTGTGAGATCATATTGTAATGTTGGCCTCTTTGTTTTGATGATGTTTAACAAACAATTTACCACTAATGTTGTGTGTCTAGTATTCCTATTTTCTTATTTATTGTAGACAAACAATATGTTAGAGGATGGATGGAATTGCGTATTTACGATCATATTCAATAGAGGTTGGCGGAATTATGGAGTGAAGCCTATGTAATTTAAAGTTAAAGATTCAAGTTCTATCTTCATCCGCAAGTGTACTAAGTTGAGCTACATAGAAGATCCATCAAGATTGGGTAAATTCAGTTTTAGGTTTTATATTATGCGTGTTAGTACTTTAAGCTCAATCATATACACACATACACGCTTTGGTCATATATATGATTTCATCAATATCAATTTTATTTAGTTCAATGAAATCATGTTTTAGTGTATTATATGTGAATTTTGATAAAATACTATATTCATTGTTTATAGACTTCATAACAATAGTTTACATCGTTCTTCAAGTTTATAAAATTATTTTGTATTGTTTCAAAACATGGTTAAGCTAAAATGTCAAAACTCATATGTTCACATTTTTATGTTTTGGACTATTTTGCAATATGATGATAATTTTCATTTAGAAGGTCCTTTTTGAAAACCAGTTTTTGTAGAATGTGTATTATCATGTCTACAACCATTTTCTAAAGTTTTACATTTTTTGGAATTTATTTGATATTTTTAAACAGGGTTTCAAAATCATCAAACTGCTTCTAAACTTGTTTTTCTCATATATCAGTTTGCGATCGACCACCGTGGTCGACTGGCCCTGAGTCCAGAGACTCAGGAAGTTTTTCAGAGGCTCGCAGTTGACCGTGACGGTCGACCGGATGCTCTCGCGCTCGACCACCACGGTCGACCGGATGGAGTCCAGAGACTTTCCTCTGTTGTTTTGTTGCTCGCGGTCGACCACGATTTTCCCACGGTTGACCGCCGATCGCCCAACGGTCATATTTTGTACAGAATCAGATTTTTGATTCGTTGGGGTTTCTGGTCTTTTGTTTGGGGTTTTTGCTGTTGGTTTCTCTTTCTATATAAACCCCTCAAACCCCCTTCTACCAGAAACAACCGTAAGAGTGTTTTAAACAAGTTTAAGAAAGTTTTAACAAGGGTTTATGGTTGGTTTAAGTTTTTTAAAAAGTTTTTAAGCATTTGAGAATTTTATTTTGTGAAAACAATTTCACAAGAGCTTGAGGAGATCATCAATTGAAGTTTAGGCATTCAACTCATCTCTCTCTCACTCTTGATCTATAGAGAAGTTTTCCTAAACTCATTTTAGCTATTTATTGTTTTGATTCTAATTTCCATAAGCTAGATTTATTTGAGTTTAGTTTGTTTTATTGTATCTTATTATTTACACACACAGCCATTGAGCTTATTGTATTTCATACATAGCATAATTTGGGTTGTAGGGAGTGTAACTTAGAGATTGAGCCTACATTGTGTTCTCATCTATTATAGAGAACAAATTATTTGTATTTGTGAGCTTCATTGTGAGGATACACTTTGCAATACACTTGTACACCGAGAGGAGTGGTTGGTGAGAGATGGGGTCGAATCCAAGAGGAGTGGCGTCGGTTGACGAACCTAGGGAGAGGTCGCATCCGAGCACTTGAGGAGGAGGACACGGACTAGGCTAACACTTAGAGGGTGTAGAGTGTGATTGCAAGTGTGTAGCTGTAAAGTTTTTGGTTAGCTAGAAAACCGAGTGTGAGGTGTAAACGTTGTTCGGGTATGCGTAGAAAACCCGGTTGTGATAGTGGATTTCTCCTCGGGAGTTGGGAGCGGAGACGTAGGAAGGAAGGTCCGAACTCCATGATCATATTGTGTGTTTGCATTGTTTATTTGCACACTATCACTCTTGTTTTGTTTATGTTTATTTCACCCTTGTGTTAACTTGTATATCCTTGCATATATCTCATAGTATATCTCATTGCTCAGATATATCTCTTTGTTCATATTACTTATCCTAGCTCATATATCTTGTTGTATTTCATACTTGCTAGGATCTTGTTCATATTACTTATCCTAGCTCATATATCTTGTTGTATTTCATACTTGCTAGGATAACTTGTTATTAGTTTTAATTGGTATAAAATCAGATTAGATTAGCATAAGACCCTAATCACCCCCCCTTCTAGGATCTAACAATTGGTATCAGAGCTTGGTGCTCTTTGATTTAAGGTCTAATCGCCTTGAGTTAAAGATCCAAGTTATCTTTTGTGCTAATCTTGTTTTGATTACATTTGTATCTTGCTTACATATTTTTACAAATTATGGATATGAATGATGCATCTTGTTTAGGCTATGATTCTAGTATTGCTCCTAAATTCAATGTTTTTCCCTATGCTCAATGGTATTTTAGATTCAAAATATTTGTTTAATCTAAAAATATCGATTTATGGGAAGTCATTGATTGTTCTTATATTGTGCCCATGTTGGAGAAATCCAAGTGAAGCAAACATAATAAAAGGATATTTATAATGAATAAGATTTTGTTAGAATATTTACTAAATGCTCTTAATTCATCTATGTCTAACAAGTTTGTTCATTTTAATAGTGCTTACAACTTATGGAAACTTATTGAAGCACATCAAGGGGACTTGGAGGCGATCGACAAGCTTTGGAGGATCCGACTTCAAGTTCATATAGAGCATCATGCACACGGCTACTAGGCGATAGCCCTAGTGAGGTTTGCGAGTTCGAAACCACTAATGATTTATCTAGTGATAAACTTGCTTGTGCTAGTGAAAAATTGTTGCATGCCTATAACATATTGCATAAAAATTTTATTAATTTGCAAAGCAAGCATGAAGATTTAAAATCCGATCATGAGAAGTTAGCTTCCAAATTTGATATCATTTCTCAAGAAAGTATTGCTCTTCAAGAAAACAATGATATGTTAAATTTGAAAAATAATAATTTAAAATTAAATATTGCTAATTTGACTCATGACAAAAATAATACCATGTTAGAAGTAAAGAACATAAAAAATAATACTGCTTCTTTTATAAATAACTATTTATGTTCTACTTCCAATAAAAATGTATATGTGCCAAATGATGAGTTGAATGTTGTTAAAAATCGCATTTCATATTTAGACTCAACTCTTAATACATGCATTGATAATCATAAGAAACTTATGGACAAGTGTGCTAAATTTAGTGTTACAAAATCACCTACACACTATGCACACTTGTATAGCAAAATTTACAAATGCTCAATTTGCGATCGTAAAGGCCACATTGCTAAATTTTGTTATGCACACAAATCTTCTAAGGTTGATGCTTATTGTGCATCTCATTAGGCTTCTTCATCACACACATATGTGTATGCACACACTCATAAAGCTCATCATAAGCATGTTCATGTGTTTAAATGTGATATATGTGATCGTTTTGGTCACTTGGCAAAATATTGTTTTGATTTGAAAAAGAAATCTCTTTTGCCAAATGTTTCTAGTAAACCACATGTTTTTAAATGTGATCTTTGTGGACGTTTTGGCCATTTGGCAAAATTTTGCTATGATTTGAAAAAGACTTCACTTTTGCCAAATGATTTTAAAAGACCACAAAAGTTTAAGTGTGATCATTGTGGTAGTTTTAGTCATTTGACCAAATTTTATTTTGATTTGAGGAGAATTTCTCGTTTGCAAAATAATTTCTAAGATAAATCTATTTTTGCAAATGAGTCCCGTGCACAACCATTTGGTCAACGCAAATTATTTCAACCTTTTCATTGCACAAATTGCAATCGTAAAGGTCATTTATACAATTTTTGTTTTGACCGTATTCGTGCACCACATGCGCCCAAGAGGGTTCATAACCCTAGGGCTTTGAGCTTAAATGATAGGGGTCATGTCTCTAAACTTTTTGGTACAAAGAATTCTTGGGTACCAAAACAAATTTGATTTTTTAAACCAAGAATTTTAGTTTTTTTTCTTTTTTCTTGGTTTTGAAAAACGTGTTCTAAACTTTTTATATGAAAACAATTTTTAATTGATCAAATCTTTTGTTTTCATGATTATTTGTTTCGATTTTGATGAGAGGTTTGTGTTTATATAACCCCCCGAATTTATTAGGTGTTTATTCCCAAATCTTGTTTACCGGGTAATAAAAGTCCTTATATGGGTTGTTACAAGCTTAAGAGCTTGATAAATTGTTGATTCTCTTGCATTTTGTCAAAAATCTTGTTTTGATTTGTTTCTTTGAATTCATTATACTTCGCTTATATGATGATATTTATGTGTTTGTGCTTATGGATCATCTATGTGTGCTTTTTAATGCATTCTATATGTGGTTTGATCAAGTTCTTCAAAAAAAAAAATTTTATTTGATCAAACATTGTTTTTGGATATAAACTTTGATTTATGATTTCTTTTGGTTGATTTGTTTTCATTTGAAAACTTTTTGCATGATTCTCATGTTCTTCTTCTTTTGATTTCATAAATCTATACATTATTATGATTTATTTTAAAAATATCCATTCTTGATTTTGTTTCCTTTTCCCCCTACATATAAGCAAATTATTTTCCTTCATGGATCCTCCTTCATAAATATTTTTTTAATGATGCCTTTTTGGATCCTCATTTCATCTCTTTGGGGGCAAGTATGATAAATATTTGGTTTGTATATATACAACTTGAAATCTTTGTAACACCCTTCATGATTGTTTTCGCTGAAAGTCGCATTCATCATTGATTTCATTAAAACTTTAGTCTTTACAAATGAATTCAAATAACGAAAATAAAAATTGCAACTCTCTTAAAAATAAACACAAGATTCGTTTATCGTCTCTTGCTTGCATGGGTTCTTCGCCGGTGCCGGGGTTTATCCGTGGATGACCGCAGATCGGATCCGGTTGTCGAAAAATTGATGGATCTCCTACCTCACTAAGGGGTATTTGATTGAAGCGCTGAAATCAACCAAGCGAAATCAGTAGCTCTTCTCGAGATTAAGACAAAGCCTAATCTCAAGGAACGGAAGTACGGCGCTTTGGATCCTTTGAATGACTTCTCCTTTGTGCTGAAGTTCGCCGAGATCTCGTTGGCCTTTGCTAAAATTTCGTGCTCCTTGACTTTTCAATCCAGTAGCACCTCGTCCTCTTGATAAAATTCCAAATCTAAGGTTTACAAGAGTTCGAATACACAAAGAAAGAATCACAAGTTTTTAGTTCTGTATGATCTCTTTCTCACTCATTACAAGGATTAGTTACAAACTCTCAGTTGATTACAGTACATGAAGAAAGCTGTTGAGGACCCCTTCACTTTTTGTGAGTTCTTTGCTCTGCTGGGGATATGTCTGAGATCCGTGGATGATTGGGACAGGTTCAAGGTTAGAAGTTTTGAAGAAGAGTCTAAAATCCGGCAGCACTTCGTCTAAGGAGATGGAAAGCTGAGGGATTTAACGTCAAGCTCCTTGGCTAAGCAAGCAACAAGATGAATCGGGGTTACCGCTAAGGATAACAATGATTCTTCCAAGAAAAGAGGCTAGGCTCAATTCTCAGGATTAGGGGATAATTGGGATCTCAAAGAGGCTTTTAAGCGGCTTTGGATTGAAGAAGAGAGCTCTTGATTGCTGCAATTTACGCCCCAAGTCTCCAAACCCTGCTACGTAGCATATGAAGGGGTATTTAATTATATCTTTTTTTTTGGAATAGGTCGTCTAGGGTCCATATGTGGATTTCGGCCTAGCTCTACCTTTATCCAATGACGCATGATTGACGCGTTTTCTAAGGAAATTGAGTTGTTCTTCTATTGTGCCCAAATCTTATCTTTCCGGCTGTAAATAGAGTTTTGACTTTATCCAACTCTAGGAGGAGATTTGATCGCATATTTGACGCTTTGAAAGTCAAAACTTCAAGCTTCTAGAAGGAAGAGAGGACCCAGGGTCCGTTTATAAACCTCGGTCGTGGCCGAGCAACTGGCTTTGGCTGAATCGTTTTGACGCGATTCGGTCGCCAGGGGCTATTCTGAATCGTTCAGGTTGGACTTGTTTTGTCATTTACACGCATTCTGTCGTTTTGTTGACTTGTACGCTTTACCGATTCACTTCATGTGTTTTGTTAACTTGGAGGTGGTCGGTAAGCGTGTTGGCCACTTGGAGTTGGCCGGTGAGCACGCGGGCCACTTGGAGCTGGCCGATAAGCACGCGGGCCACTTGGAGCTGGCTGATGAGCGTACGGGCCACTTGGCGGTGGCCGGTGAGCATGCGGGCCACTTGGTTTGCCATTCTGGTGGCTGATGAGCGTGTGGTTTGTCGTCACGTCATTGACGGTTCGCCGATACGCTTCATGTGCTTGTCGGTGTTAGATGATCCTCTTCGACTCGAATAATCCTCTTCGACTTGGCTAATGACGTTCATCGCCTTCTCTTTTTCTTGAGATGTGTGCGGATGTAGAACCGTGTAATTTTTTATATGAATATATGTGAATTATTAGTAAATAATTATTTCTTTCATGATAAATAGCTTGAGGTCATTGATGTACATGATAACAAGTTATTTGAAATGATATGAGAATATGGGTGTAGAGTTTTATGCGTTGGTTTTGCAAATAAGCAAAACATGCATAAAAACAAAAAATTTTCAGATCGGTCGACACATCAGTTGACTGACTGTATCAGTCGACACATCAGTCGACTGATACGCTGATCTCCAGTTTTTACAGGTTTCGGGTCTGTTTTGTTTTGGTTCGGGTTTGGGTCGGGTTTAGCTGTTCATATATATTATTTTTCACCCGAATTCACCCCTCTCATCTTCAGATCTGAGAAAACCCTAGCCCCCTCTCCTCTATCTCAAACCCTAGCCTTGTTCTTGGTGATTTGGGGAAGAACTTGGGGGATTTTCGTCGAAATCTTCACATTGCAGCCAAGGGGATCCACTCTCTCTTAGATCCAGGAGTTGTTCATCACCCAGAGGCGAGTAACATCTTGCCCAACTCTGTCCCTTTTGTTTTACACGAATTTATTGAGTTTAATGAGTTTTGATCTAGCCAAAAATGTATTTTTAGTACAAAGAATGAATCTTTATGGTATATGAGGTGGGGTATTGAGCATCTCAGTTTATAAAAGGACCAACAATGTTTTATTAAAGGGATCTAGATCTGAAAACGTTTGACAAGAGTTAATTCATGATTTATTGATTTCAAAACGTATCAAACATGTTTTTATGTGTTTAAGGTTTTTGATAAATGTTTACATATGGATCTTTCATTCCAGTTTGGTACATATATGTTGATATCAGTATTTTTCATGCTTGGGATTGATGGGGATGAGTTTAGATCAACTTTTGGGTGAAAAACAAACCTGTGCAGAGTTTCTGCAGTCTATCGGTCGACTGATCAGTCGACCGACGGGCAAATTTTTAGTCATCAGTCGACTGATCAGTCAACTGACGAGCTGATTGTCTTCTCAGCTTCTCAGTCGACTGATCAGTCGACTAGTGAGCTGAGGCTGTGCTACCTGAGCCTTATCGGTCGACATATGAGTCGACTGACGTCATCAGTCGATACATCAGTCGACTGATGAGGTGTTTTACAGATTTTTGATCTGTTTGAGTTGTTTTTCGGGGTCGCCTCGATAACCTGATCCTAGTTCACCACGTTAATGATTTATCTGTACATGTGGGTTGACTTTTGACACAAGTCTAGATATGTACACCGAGACGCATGTGAGTATAGAATATGTATATCAGTCCGCATATACTTTTCACAGTTACACAGTCCTCGTGTTGGACTATAATCCATAGAAGTCCTCGTGTTGGACTATAATCCATTTTTTTGTCCTTGTGTTGGACACTTGCCACTTATTCCATGTGTTTGGAAACCACAGTATCTAGTTCCTGTATCGGACATATTTCTTGACCCTATATATGACTTTCTCACAGGAGTTTTATAACATGACACTTATGTAGATTATGACACGATATCATGATACTCATGTAGACTATGACATTGCACGGTATTTATGCTCTGAGGTTTGTTGTATTTCTTTTATTACTGTTCCTGTACTAGAACTTCGGGTTTGGTGTTCAGAAATTTACAATTTGAGATACAAGGTATATACATGAGGGTTTCCTTGTTTGGATTATTTCGCTCGACGTACCTATGCTCGTGTTGTAAATTCCTAAATACTAAAAATCCTCTTTAGTAAGATCAATGATTTTAAATCTATTATGTATTATCTATATTTTCTTATACAACGAGCCCTGTTCCCTTGGGGTTGGTTGTGATGTTGCTCGCTAGCGCTTTGACGCTCGTTGTCCCTCCCCTTTTCAGGTAACGAGCCAGGAGCCCGGAGAGTCGCAGGTTGATGGCGACACACTTTAGTGTTCAGCTGTCTATTTTAGCTATGTTTTATTTTGGAGCTCCACTGTAGATTTGTTTGACATTTGAGGACTATTCTCTAGATGTTGTAAAGGTTGTATGCCTTATTCTCTTTACTCAGATATTTGTACTTGAGACTTGTTGAGTATTCCAGTTATCTATTCAGACATTGGCTATGTATTTCTGTATGTTGGATGATGAGATGTTTATGTGATCACTATCACTTCATCATTTATTTCTTGCACTATCTTTTACTTGCTTTTGTACCTACACCTATTGTTGACTCTGCTAGATAGATATTAATTGTGATGGTGAAACATGTTATTGCACGGTGAGGTGTAAGGCAGGTTTGACATTCTTGGTTTCACCTTGGACTGCAGCCTTGTGTGAACCCAGGGGCGTCACAGCGGACACCTATAGGAATTTTTAGACGCCTACAGATACCCCCTCCAAAGTATTTCAGACTCATTCTTTTATAGAGGAGTCTGAAATGCTTTGGATAAGATACACCATGTTTGAAACCTCTTCGGTATTTTTTCGAGGAGATTGTGTAGAAGGACCTGTAAACTGCTTTAATTCTTGACTTCTTCAGCCTTCAATCTATTCGGTATTCTGTCGAATGGATGAAGTTCTTCCGGTGCTGCGTTTATCGTCTGACCATCGTCAAAGTCTTGAACTGAAGTTGATGCGTAAGTTTCTGAATTTATCTCTTATCATTGAGTTGACTTAGAACTGACTATCTTTGTCACAATATATTGACTTAGGGCTACGCGTTGAGCGGCATTGTTTCGAATCATCCGGCGTTGACTTTCATCGCAACGCGTTGACCAGCGTTGACCTAGGGTTACGCGTTGACCTTAGGGTTTCAGATCGTCAGGCGTTGACTTTCATCGCAACACGTTGACTGACGTTGACCTAGGGTTACACGTAGACCTAGGGTTACACGTTGACCGACATTGACCTTAGGGTTTTGATCGCTCAACGTTGATTTTTCATTGCAACGTGTTGACTGGCGTTGACTTAGGGTTACGCGTTGACCGACGTTGACCTAGGGTTTCGGATCGCCCAATGTTGACTTTTCATTGCGACGCGTTGACTGGCGTTAACCTAGGATTACGCGTTGATCAGCGTTGACCTAGGGTCACGCATTGACCGACGTTAACCTAGGGTTTTGGATCGCTCAGTGTTGACTTTTTCATCACAACGTGATGCCTTCCGTTGACCTAGGGTTTCGGATCGCCCGGTGTTGACTTTTCATCGCAACGCATTAACTAACGTTGACCTTAGGGTTTTGGATCGATCGCTGTTAACACAGTTTATACTCGTACGCTTGCTGGAGTATACACAGTTTAAGCTCTTAAGGTATTGGAGCATGACGATCCCAAATGTCGGAGCTGCAGGACCAACAATTAAAGCTGATTCATCTGCAGATATGGATCTTATCCCGAAGTTGTTAGATGCTCCAGTCATGAGACCAACTAATGGAGCTGGTGCGTCAATGACTCTTGCATATATAGGATTTTTGGCAAACCCTCAGCCATCAACGGGTTTGATGAGCCTTTACCGACTACCATTTGAGTCGGACTAGCATGCGAATTATTTAAGTCCGTTTTATATGTGACGTTGTGTTAAAAGAGTTAACTCTTTTAGTGCTACGATATTAAATATATAGACTTCGTCTTTCTTACGGGAACAGACTATCCGGCAACGTGTGTTAGGCGTTGACTTATCCCTTCTTAGGATTCGGGATAAAAGTCCCCAGACTTGGATTCTGATGTCTTCTTCAATCGGTGAAAGACTAAACCGGTAATTAGGCGTTAACTTATCCCTACTTAGGATTCGGGATAAAATTCCCCGCACGTATAAGGCACAGATTATGGAGTTGAAGGACGGTGTCGAAAAATAGGAGAGGAAGAATTTTATATTCTATCTCTCAAAACTGAAGAGGAAGAATTTTATATTCTATCTCCAGTTTCCAAGAAAACTCGAAGTTGGATTTCCACCCTAAGAATCCGAAAAGGTGAAACTAAGAGTGGTATCTCCACTCCGAGAATTAAAAGATTCGGATAATCCTAACTGTCGGAAGGTTTAATTACCGAACTAAAGGTGAATTTCTCGTTTATCGAGAGTAAATTGTGGTTTTGGCCCTAACTGTAGGAAGGTTTGACCAAACGGGAGTTTAAGGTGATCCTAACTGTAAGAAGGTTTGATCATTCGATTTGAAAGTGGACCTCTCGTTCATTGGAGGAATCGAGAGGGGATTTTGGTTTTGGCCCTAACTGTAGGAAGGTTTGACCGAGTGGGAGGTTTGAGATGATCCTAACTATAGGAAGGTTTGATTGCTCGATTCGTGAACCTCTCGTTCATTGGAGGAATCGAGAGGAGATTTTGGTTGTGATCCTAACTGCAGGAAGGTTTGACTAGGTAGACAGTAGGAGTGGGAGTACAAATCGCAGTGAGAGTGTTGACTTATACAAATCACTCAGAGGGGGTTCTTAGTGTTAAGTGACAAATATTTAACACGGAGGGGTTTGACAATCGTCAATGATTAGGATATTAAAATTCTAAGTACTATGTCCAGACTTTAACTATGGGAATGTTAAGTGCACAGACGCATCAAAAGTTTGAGAGGATTTAACCGAAAGGAATTTTGGTGGTCTCATCGTTAATTAGTCTGATCAATGGGGGATTTTGTGGTGAAAGATTGTGAGTCGTCAAACACCAATGAGAGTTTTGTGAGGGAAGATTGATCCAATGAAGTGATCGAATCTCGTCTCAGCAAAAGAGTGTTCGGAAATCATAGTGGGGGTTTAGTGTTTATCACTTTGTTCATAATGATCGGGTTATCCCTAAGAAAATTATATGTAGCATTCTTCCGGGAACTTCCCGTTACATGAATCATCCACCCCCAGCTTCCTTTACGGAACTGGGTCTGACATTATACTCAGTTACATGACCAGGTTATCCTTAAGAATATTACGTATAAAAATTCTCCAGGAACTTTCCATCAAAGGTAGGAAACAATTTAGACTCATATACCTATTGAAGTATTGAGAAGCAGTTTATACTCGTATACTCTTTGGAGTGTAGGAAGGAGCAGTTTATACTCTTATACTTGTCGGAGTCTTCATTCGACTTAATTGAGCATTATGACGCCAGCTTCAACCAATGTTTGGGTGCTATTCTTGAGAGCGAAGCAAGCCTTGGTAGGATGAAGGATCCTCCTGTGGTACGCACAGTACTTCGGATCCGTAGTATTATCAGCTTCTTCCTGATCTACGATAGGTAGTAGCTTAATCTTGTTATTTTCAAGGAGAGATTCAAAAATGGCTGGAATGTCTTCATCCTTGAAAGAGTACTCTTTTTGGAGTTTCAGATCCGAAGTCTTTTGCTGTCTTTGGGGTTGTTGTTGCGACGTCTGATTAACATCAACAACTGTTGTGGGTGCCTTCCCCTTACCCCGGGAGATGAAGCTTGAGTTCGGAGGATTAGCCATCGGTTGGCTTCTCTCAGCTTGCTTCCTTCTGAGGAAGCGTTCGGCCTGCTCTCCTTGAATCTTAAACTCTTTCCAGGTATTGGAGGGTGCTACTCCCATAACTTCCAACATGTCCAAAGAGAGGTTGTTATGACAGGTTTGGAGGATGAAGTCCTCTGTAATCAGATCTCGGCAGTTCATCGCCTTATTCCGGAAGCGTTTGACGAAGTCGTCGACCGTCTCATCGTATTCTTGCTTCTCATCAAAGAGTGTCCTGATTGACACCTCGACATCATCGTCAAAGAAGTGAGCGAGGAATAGGTTCTCCAGGTCATACCAGCTATTGATGCTTCCAGACTTGAGACGGCGGTACCAATCGAAGGCGGGCCCACGAAGGGTGCCAACGAATGACCAAACCATTAAGGCTTCATTGTCGGAGATCATACCTAAGTGGGACTTGAAATAGATCAGATGTTGAGTGGGCGAACCCTTCCCGTCAAATGGCGTGAAGTTAATCAGGTTGAACTTCGTCGGGTATGCTTTTGAATCTCACTCTCTTGGATAGGAACATGGAATGTTGGTCCTTTTCACTTCTCGAGTAGACATCAGAGTGTTGATTTTGCTTTCGAGATCTTTCATTTTCTCATCCTCGCTCGTATCGGGCCTTGGACGATTCTTAAGAGGAATAACAGGGCCACCCATAGTGTTGTCATTTTCAGTGAGACCACCCCCAACGTCGTTGTTTTTAGTGGGGCCACCCCCAGTGTTCTGGTCAACGGGAGGGTTATCAGCATTAATGTGTTCATCCTCATCTGAATCACTAGCTGCTTGGTTAACATTGTTGTGAAGACTGGATTCACCTATCTGATTCGATAGGGCTTGTATCTGTTGGTCATGCATTTGTCTCATCTCCTGCATAGCCATTTCCATTTCGATTTTGGATGCTTGCTTCTACTTGGCTAGAGCATCCTCAACCATTTTGGCTACTTCCTCGGTGTTAATCATAAACACTTCGCGGGATTATCCCGGACTGGATACTGTATTATCAGAAGCGATTGCCGAGTTAGCATCTGATGCTTCATTATCCGAGGATAACCCTCTCTGCATTCTCTGGTAGTCCCTGCATCTAGTGGTTCCCGCGCGTAGCCGAATCAGACGATACGATACGAGGGGGTCAGAACTAGAAGGTCGAATCGACTTTCCCTTATCAGCCATGTTAATTGTGACTTCTGGAAGTTCGTCACCATGAACAGCCGATCGCTTCTTACGGAGACGCTTTGGTTTGGACTTAGCCATTCCGTTGGAGATCCTCTTGAATACTGAGACCCTCTGCGGAGCGGTCTTGGGACAGCTACATTCTGATAATACTACCCTGATAAGTTTGGCACACGGAAAGTGACAATCCATCTCCCGGGTACTTCTTTTTCAAGACTTGTTCGTACCCCCAGCCTGATAATACAACTCGTCGGTCTGATGACCGGAGCAACCCATCACGTGTTGGTACAAATCCCTAGGTGTAACGTCATCATCGTCAGACGGATACATTTCTTTCTGGGGACATAACACTCTGTCAGTGTGCTCAAGAGTCACATGTTTAGATCAACGCTCTCGTGAGCGCGGGAACTCAACAAGCTCCTAGATTTCAACACGCAATCCCATGCGGTCGGTTACGGGAATTTTCCCACCATGCGGTCTCTTCTACTACTTAGGAGGGCGATTACAACCCCCAGCCTGATGAACTGCTTGGGACTCATTCAACGGGTCTAAGCGTTCTTTAACCAGGGCTTTATCTCGACCCACGTGCGAAGGACCAAGACAATCCGTGATCTTCATCTTAAATCGAGACAAATCCACACTATCGTGGTGCTCCACCAGAGGTGCGGAATTCAAAGGGATCAGCAAAACAGGTGCAGAACGTCTTCTGTCTTGACCCTGGCACGAGTCAGACTTGAGTGACCCGCGGGTTGGAGGGTCGGATCCGGGTGACCCATGGGTTGGAGGGTCAGATTTGGGTGACCCGCGGCTTGGAGGGCCGAATTTGCGTGACTCGCGGCTTGGATGGTCGGATTTGGATGACCCGCGGCTTGGAGGGTCGGATTGACGTGACCCGTAGTTTTTGATCTTTTCGGCCGCTGTTTTGGACTTTGGCCTCCAAATTTGATGCAGTCTCAGTTATTTCTTGGCTATGTCCTTCTTCTGCATCTTTTGTACTTTTTGCATAAGAATTCGCGCCTACGCAAGCAGTGCGTGACGCTTTTGGATTCGCTCCTCAAGAGTTGAATGGGTCCTTTTGACTTGGATCCATTCACCTGTTGATGATTTGGAGGAGGAGGGGTTGTTCACTCAGTGTTGTGGCGGTTGATGTTTTCTGAACTTTAGATCCGCTTCGTTGCGAATCCCGTCAACCGGCTCCAAAGCTTTAGCAAGTTGGTGCGTGAGTCATTGGCGTTGCCTTTGGCGTGCCCTCTCCGATATAATTGGCGCGCCTTCAGTACTCAACTCACTAATTGAGGAGGAGTTCAGATCTGCAGATCCGGCCTTATTAGAGGCTGGAGGGGCGTTGCAAGGTGTAGCTACCGCATCAACGGGGGCATTGATCTTCCTGCGCTTGTGAGTGAAGGAGGATCTGGAGGAGGAGGATGACAGATACTCCTCGTACTTCTGTTGGTCGAACTCGTACTCGACCTTTTCTTCAATCGAGAAATGGATCCGAGGTTACGACACGTTAGCCTTCGCAGAAAGGCTGTCGGCTCCCACTGTAGTCGTCAGTTTGTTTTCGTTAAAAGTCGCCTTCATCATTGATTTCATTAAAACTTTAGTCGTTTACAAATGAATTCAAATAACAAAAATAAAATTGCAACTCTCTTGAAAATAAACACAAGATTCGTTTATCGTCTCTTGCTTGCGTGGGTTCTTCGCCGGTACAGGGGTTTATCAGTCGACGACCGCGGATCGGATCCGATTGACGAAAAATTAATGGAGCTCCTACCTCACTAAGGGGATATTTGCTTGAAGCGCTGAAATCAACCAAACGAAATCAGTAGCTCTTTTCGAGATTAAGACAAAGCCTAATCTCAAGGAACGACGTACGGGGCTTTGGATCCTTCGAATGACTTCTCCTTTGTGCTGAAGTTCGCTGGGATCTCGTTGGCCTTTGCTGAAATTCCGTGCTCCTTGACTCTTCAATCCAGCAGCACCTCGTCCTCTTGATAAAATTCCAGATCTAAGGTTTACAAGAGTTCGAATACACAAAGAAAGAATCACAAGTTTTTAGTTCTGTATGATCTCTTTCTCACTCGTTACAAGCGAATACACAAAGAAAGAATCACAAGTTTTTAGTTCTGTATGATCTCTTTCTCACTCGTTACAAGGATTAGTTACAAACTCTCAGTTGATTACAGTTTTAGTTCTGTATGATCTCTTTCTCACTCGTTACAAGGATTAGTTACAAACTCTCAGTTGATTACAGTACATGAAGAAAGCTGCTGAGGACCCCTTCACTTTTTGTGAGTTCTTTGCTCTGCCGAGGATATGTCTGAGATCCGTGGACGATTGGGATAGGTTCAAGGTTGGAAGTTTTGAAGAAGAGTCTGAAATCCGGCAGCACTTCGTCTAAGGAGATGGAAAGCTGAGGGATTTAACGTCAAGCTCCTTGGCTAAGCAAGCAACAAGACGAATTGGGGTTACGGTTAAGGATAACAATGATTCTTCCAAGAAAAGAGGCTAGGCTCAGTTCTCAGGATTAGGGGATAATTGGGATCTCAAAGAGGCTTTTAAGAGGCTTTGGATTGAAGAAGAGAGCTCTTGATTGCTGCAATTTACGCCCCAAGTCTCCAAACCCTGCTACGTAGCATATGAACGGGTATTTAATTTTATCTTTTTTTTGGAATAGGTCGTCTAGGGTCCATATATGGATTTCGGCCTAGCTGTGCCTTTATCCAATGACGCATGATTGACGTGTTTTCTAAGGAATTTGAGTTGTTCTTCTATTGTGCCCAAATCTTATCTTTCCAGCTGTAGATAGAGTTTTGACTTTATCCAACTCTAGGAGGACATTTCATCGCATATTTTATGCTTTGAAAGTCAAATCTTCAAGCTTCTACAAGGAAGAGAGGACCTAGGGTCCGTTTAGGGGGGGAGCCACTGGCTTTGGCTAAATCGTTTTGACGCGATTCGGTCACCAGGGGCTATTCTGATTCGTTCGGGTTGGACTTGTTTTGTCATTTACGCGCATTCCGTCGTTTTGTTGACTTGTACGCTTCACCAATTCACTTCATGCATTTTGTTAACTTGGAGGTGGTCGGTAAGCGTGTTGGCTACTTAGAGTTGGTCGGTGAGCACGCGGGCCACTTAGAGCTGGCCGATAAGCACGCGGGCCACTTGGAACTGACTGGTGAGCGTGCGGGCCACTTGGCGGTGGCTGGTGAGCATGCAGGCCACTTGGTTTGCCATTCTGGTGGCTGATGAGCGTGTGGTTTGTCGTCACGTCATTGACGGTTCGCCGATTCGCTTCATACGCTTGTCGGCGTTAGATGATCCTCTTTCACTCAAATAATCCTCTTCGACTTGGCTAATGACGTTCATCGCCTTCTCGTTTTCTTAAGCTGTGTGCAGACACCTATAGGCATTTTTAGATGCCTACAATGATATTATATATACACATGTGTTCTTATTGTTCTTTTGCATGTGAGTTGTTTAGCAAATTTTTTGCTTGCTCACATATTATCATGTCTACAATCATTTCCCAAAGTTTTATATTTTTTGGAATATCATCAAACTGCTTCTAAACCTGTTTTTCTCATATATCAGTTTGCGGTCGACCGCCACGATCGACCGCCCCTGAGTCCAGAGGCTCAGGAAATTTTTCAGAGGCGACTACGATTTTCCCACGGTCGACCGCCGATCGCCCAATGGTCATATTTTGTACAGAATCAGATTTCTGATTCGTTAGGATTTCTGGTCTTTTGTTTGGGGTTTTTGTTGTTGGTTTCTCTTCCTATATAAACCCCTCAAACCCCCTTCTATCAGAAACAACCATGAGAGTGTTTTAAACAAGTTTAAGAAAGTTTTAACAAGGGTTTATGGTTGGTTTAAGTTTTAAACAAGTTTAAGAAAGTTTTAACAAGGGTTTATGGTTGGTTTAAGTTTGTTTAAAAAGCTTTTAAGCATTTGAGATTTAAGAAAGTTTTAACAAGGGTTTATGGTTGGTTTAAGTTTGTTTAAAAAGCTTTTAAGCATTTGAGAAATTAATTTTGTGAAAACAATTTCACAAGAGCTTGAGGAGATCATCAATTGAAGGTATAGAGTGTGATTGCAAGTGTGTAGTTATAAAGTTTTTGGTTAGCTAGAAAACCGAGTGTGAGGTGTAAATGTTGTTCGGGTAAGCGTAGAAAACCCGGTTATGATAGTGGATTTCTCCCTGGGAGTGGGGAGCGGAGACGTAGGACGGAAGGTCCGAACTCCGTGATCATATTATGTGTTTGTATTGTTTATTTACACACTATCACTCTTGTTTTGTTTATTTTTATTTCACCCTTGTGTTAACTTGTATATCCTTGCATATATCTCATAGTATATCTCATTGCTCGGATATATCTCTTTGTTCATATTACTTATCCTAGCTCATATATCTTATTGTATTTCATACTTGCTAGGATAACTTGTTATTAGCTTTAATTGACATAAATCGGATTAGATTAGCATAAGACCCTAATCATCCCCCCCCCTTCTAGGGTCTAACATGTAATACACAAGTACATCGAGAGAAGTGTGTTTTGAGAGACATGGTCGATTCCAAGAGGAGTGATGTCAATAGTAAAGTCTAGGAAGAGGTAGTAAATTCGAGCACTTGAGGAAGGCGACACGGGCTAGGCTAACACTTAGAGGGTGTATTGTGTGATTATAATTATGTGAGTTGTGAAAGTTTTCGGTGAGCTAGAAAACCGATTGTGTAAATGTTTTTAGTGAATGTTGAAATCTGGTTGTGATAGTGGAGATTCTCCTCGTGAGTGAGGATCGGAGACGTAGATCGAGGGTGACCAAACTCCGTGATCATATTATGTGTTTGAGTTTGCCTTGACGTATTATTTGTGCTTATTGTTTATTGCTTTCTATATCGTCATTGTCTCATGTTTATATCATTCTTGTTTTAATTACATACCCTTGCTTATATCTTGTTAAATATCATACTTGCTAGGATGTAATTGTTAATAAGTTTTATTTTAGAATTAATATTGGATTAGATTAGCATATACCATATTCACCCCCTCTCCCTCTAAGGTAATTTTAAAGTCGTCCTTTAGCTTGGCCAAAAAGTAAACGTCTTTCGAGTCAACATCACAAGACATCAAATAACTGGTCGATTGGGCTCATAGCTAGTCATCTTCGATAAGAGGACCGATAAGTACCGCCATTCGAGTCGACCCGAGAAGATGTCGACTCGGCAAGTCGGCTAAGTCGGGATCCTTGCTTTTGACCGTCAAATTGGTTTGAGTAGTGCATGTAAGGGACATCTGTCTGTTGCTAGAAAATGGCTATACATTTGGCGAATAGGAACACTATAACAACATTATTAGAAAATATTTTATTCAAAATAAAATAGAGAATGATAGTATAAAAATATAATAATATGTGATGATCACATATATCGAGACTGAAACTTACACAAGATATAACTTTTAACTTGGTTATCGAAATCACTATTATAAAAACTTTTCCAAAAGTTCTCTATCTAACCTATGGACCATCATAGTGCTAAGAACCAATAATGATGAAAATGTCTAGAGAGGTTCAAATCGTCGATGGTTACAACTTAACCATCAATAGTAACAACTTGACCATTGATGTTTATCGATGGTTGATCGCTGGATTTGCTATTTTTGATCTACTTTGGACTCAGTCTTAGTTGTTCACTGTCGGGGAAAAATAGGCTCTTTCCTCATGAATTTTAGAAGAGTTCTTGACCAATGAGAGAAAGAAAAGCGAAAAGAGTGGAGCCAGACAATGGGGAGATTGCTTCAACCTTGAAGAAATAATCCCGCTCAGTCTTCTCAGAAAGTATTCTCGATGTCATTCTTTATTATCTGATGATCTACCATTCCAAGAGTGTTATCCTGGAATCTCAATTCTATCCTCGTTCTTCCAGATACATGCTTCAATCATTTCTAGAACAGTTTGCATAACCAATAGGCTGTAATATCTTTCTATATTGCGCTTAATTAGTATTTAATATTTTGTATTAAACTTATTTTTTCAGTGTCTCAAGCGGAGGTGAATTGAGGGTTTACAACGTACTCAAATTGGGTTAAATTGAGAAATTGATCACTAGTTAGGGTTAGGGGGATACTCATATATGAAAAGTTTAGGTTAGATGACTAGTTTGGAAGAAACTAGAATTTGGGTCTTGTAAGTCTACTAAATCGGATTTATAATTTAGGAGAACTTTCACATAATGAGGAATCCTTTTCAAGAAAAGGAATAGTGAATGTAGGATTATTTATCCGAACCACTATAAAATTATTGTCTATTCCGATTTTGTGATTTGTCTAAGTTAAGTTGTTTTGTTTGCTATTTTTAGTTATTTGTTTTCTTTTTGCTGCATATTATTTGTGATATTGAAAAATAGTATGCAATCCTATTCACTCCTCCCTCTAGGCTTGTATCTCAGATCCAATAATATTTGACTAATAGTTTCCTTAGTTTATCTTTTTTAGTTTTCTCCTCATTGAATAAATCTATGCATCGCACGAGTCTAAAACTAGTCCCCAATTATTTTTAAATGCTCAATTGCAGAAAGATTTTTCTCTATAATCTTATAGTTTTATCTTTACTTATGTTAAACCCACACACTTCTAAAGTCACTATTAGTCTTAAAATACTTCAACAAATTATTTTGAAATTCACTTTGTATTTTTGCTATTTGGTTTAAAAAGTAAGTTTCTATATTGTGTTGTAATTAGTTGTGTTTTTATTCTCTGTGTTTAGATATATTTTATCTTTTTAAACCACTATTTAAATCGTCATATATATTTTTTAGTTTTTCATAGTAATGCCTTGTCATTGACAAATGGAGATGGGTATTTTTCCTACAAATTATACAAAGGATTTACCTACATTTATTTTCAAACTCACCTACTTAAACAAAAAGAAAAAAAATAAAGACAGACAAAAAGAAAAAAAAAATCTTAGCCAAAAATTCATAATTTAAATTCACATTGTACTATACCAATTCGATATACAACGTAAGTTGTTATGTTTTTATGTAAGTGGTTAAATACACAATATATTTGTAAATTAAATATTCACATCATTTAGCCTTTTTGTTTTTTTTTCCATGCAAATACCGCAGCACTGAGGTGCTCAATTTTGGTCCTTATTTTTAAAATCAATGCACAAAATCTCATACGTAGTCCCATAAAATTTTGATTTTGGGTTTTCTACGAGCACGTTGTTTTTGGAGATAAAACTAGAAGATAGTAGACCGTAATCTTTGGGTTTTGAGCTCTTTAGTTTATTCCCTGACAAATATATGTCCTGTGACTTTCAAAGTTCAAATCTTTTACGGGTGTTGTTGCCCAACTAAAGCAAAGATTGGTATCTTCATATTTGTCCCTTTGTGTTCTTCTCTTTTAAAGCTTTGCTCAAATATATTCAACTGTTAATTTATCCAATAAATAGAACTCTAAATCACACATTATCTTTTTTTTTTGTTTTTCTCCTTTGGCTAGTAAAATCACAAATATACATTAATACATTTTCCCATAAATAATTTGAGATCAATATCACATATAGTTACTAATACCATTCTTTGGAGTCCTCATGAGAGTTCTTCGCCCTAAAGGTAGCGAAAAACACTGTTTTCTTTGTGGATAAAGTGCGAAACTTTTTTATGGTGAATCACCGTAGAAACTCTTTTTATATAAAAAAAAATTACCATAGAAACTTAATAGAATGAAAATAATAACTATATATAGACTTAAGGAGTTAAGATATCGGTTAAAGACTTCGTAGAAGTGTCAGAGAATTGTTAGGAGCTGCTCTAATTTTGAGTTCAAATAATTCGGAAGATGTTTCGTAACAATTTCAGCTCTTAGTTCAAAATGATAATTTTGATCGTCATTGGACTACGAAACCTTAGAGAACGACCAATTAGCCATTCATTAAAAAAATAGGGGCCATCAATCAAGAAAACTGCCCTTTTCCCATGATCAGGCTTTTCAGTGAGTCCTCGGTGCTTAAACCTCCAATTAATTAATTAATAGTTAATTCAACAAACTAAGCGCCATCAGAAACAATCTACGGAAGTTTGGATCCCTGCCAACTTTTACAAAAGAAAACCAAAAAAAAAAATAAAAAAAAATAGCCTGCTCCTCCCTCTCTCTCTCTCTCTCTCTCTCTCAGTTTGACTTCAAACATTCAGATTGCCCAAATTACCTTTTTCGTGATGGGAGCAGGGACCAAAGAGCATTAACTGGAGGGGTATGGGTTGGGCCCAAAGCAGGTAAAAGAAATGCATCTTCTTGATCAATGCATCCCTTTTCCAATCCTTTTTTAAGGAAACAACTCATAAATCCACTTCCCTTTGCTCCCCCTCCTTCCTTTCTCTTTGCCCCCCTTCCTTGTTTCTGCTTTGGCATATTTACTACTCTTTTATCGACTCATCTCTCCTCTCCTCTCGCTTGGAAGGAAAAAAAGTACACCCCCAAATAGTATATAAATAAAACAAAGAAAAATAATGTAAAAGTAATAACACTATAATTAATTCCCTCCCTTGTCCTGAGCTCAGCATCTCTTTACCCACATCCTTTCTGTCTGCCCCGTCCTTTTTTTCTTTTCTCTTCTTTGATTCTTCTTTCTCCTCTACTTATTACATAAACAAACACAAGAGAGAGAGAGAGAGAGAGAGAGAGAGAGAGAGCAATGGAGGAGGCCGTGGAGATGAAGAGGAGCAACAAAAACAAGAAATGCAACAAACCATTGAAGGGAATGAGGAAATGCCAAGCTTACCCAGCTCTTTTACCGCTGCCTCCGATTCTACCAAAGCCTCTGATTCACAGAGTCTTTTGGAATCAAAAGCCTTGTCCATCTTATGTTTATGCTTCTTCCTTCAGGGATCAAGTTGATGTAGTCTCGCCTCTACCTCAATGTATGTATAACTATAACTTTAAGTCTTCTTTTTTATTTATTTTTTATTTATTTATTTATTTTTTGATATGTTGGTTTAGTTATCCTTTTGGTTTCCAACCAATTGTTTGTTACGTTCGAACGCTCTTTAGTTCTAGCTTCTGATTCTATGTCGGTTATTTGGCTATCTTCAAGATATTACCTTTCTTAGCATTGAGGTCCAAAAGTACATTTGTAGCTAGTGTTGGATATTTTTATTTTCCTTTTTCCTTTTTCTTAGTGAAATGAAGCTATTTGAGACTTATAGTGGAAGTAGGCTCGATGAAATAGAGAAGATAATGTTGGTGAGTTAGATGATCTTGTTTATGTCCTTGACTGAGGAAAAGGGGGGAAATAAAAATATGTATATCTACAATTTTTTTTTATCACAATTCATGAACATTTTTGGAGGAAACATAAGTACGAAGAATGGAGGGCAAAAAAAAAAAAATACTCAAATATGAATCCGGTCTACGTATGTGATTATTGCATTTTATATGTAGGCATTTTTTCACCTTTTGATCATAATAAGATATTAGTATTTACTTGGTTATTTTTTATGTAAATATATAATCTTAATGTTAAACATGTGATCAAATATATTCTAGATTCAGTAATAAGAAACCCATTGTAATTTACCTAAGTTTTAATTGGAATTCCCTCAACTACACTAGACTACTTAACTGATCTCTTTCCAAAATTTGGATACCCGAGCAGCTATTGAAGTTGCCCAACAAAATGCGGTACCAAGAAAAGAACCTGCTGCCAACATAAGTGCACCATCTTTAGACTGCAAACAAGAAAATCTAGCCATACCACAAACTATTGTGACTGCACAGAGGCCAGATTCCGGCGGCAGAGAGGGTTCTCCAATTTCCCTCCTCGCGAATCATTTCCTAGTCCAATTCGATCAATCTCAGAAAATTTTCCACTATGATGTTGCTATATCTCCACGTCCTTCCAAAGAAATTGCAAGATTGATTAAGAAAAAGCTAGTCCAAGAAAATTCTGATACCTTATCCGATGCCATTCCTGTATTTGATGGCGGAAAGAATCTGTACAGTGCCGTTGAGTTCCAAGAAGATCGTCTTGAGTTCTTCATTAACCTTCCAATTCCCGTACCCAAATCTTCGTGCAACGTGTTGGGTACCCAAAAGCAAAAACTTTTCAGGGTGAACGTAAGACGAGTGTCAAAATTGAGCGCACAGGATTTGAGCAAATACCTTAAAGAAGAGGAGGATGGGGTCCCGTTACCTCAAGATTACCTTCATGCCTTGGATGTTGTATTAAGAGAGAGCTCAACGGAGAGTTGCTTCCAAGTTGGGAGATGCTTGTACTCAACCTCTATGGGAGGAGTTAAAGACATTGGTGGAGGTGTTATTGGATTGAGAGGTTTCTTTCAAGGTCTTAGACCAACACAACAAGGCCTAGCCCTCAATGTGGATTCCTCCGTGATGGCATTTCACGAGAGCATTGGCGTTATTCCGTACATCGAAAAACGCTGCGAAACTTTAAAGGATCTTTCTCAGAGGAAAACAAGAGGGCTGATGGTAGAAGAAAAGCGAGAAGTGGAGAAAGTGTTGAAGAATGTTAGAATCTTTGTTTGTCACCGTGAAACTAATCAAAGATATCGGGTCTTTGGCCTCACTAATGAATCCACTGAGAATCTCAAGTTCAGGGATAGAGATGGAAGGGAGATGATATTGGTGGATTATTTCAAGGATCAATACAACCATGAGATTCAATTCAGGAATCTTCCGTGCTTGCAGATAAGTAGAAGTAAACCATGTTATCTTCCAATGGAGCTTTGCGTGGTTTGTGAAGGCCAGAAGTTTCTTGGAAAGCTATCTGATGAACAAACTTCAAGAATCCTTAAGATGGGCTGCCAAAGTCCGTCAAAAAGGAAGGATATTATTAATGGTGTTGTCAATGGAATGACTGGTCCAACAAGGTAAGGGATTTTTTTAAGTCGTTACAGTTCATCACTTGCACGTATTTTAGTGATAATAGAAACTAGGTTTTTTTTTTTTAAATCACCTCTAAAATTCAATTAATAGAGAAAACTATCTTTAGAGGGATCCGATAGGAATCAACCACCTTGGGCTATTTTCTTGTGAACTCCCGATTGAAATTCCCAAAATGCCCTAAAAACAAACATGCCTATTATGTGACGTGTCTTTCTTAGAGCATTTTGTTCAACGGAAATTTCACTTGAAAATAGGTCAATGTGGTTGATTGCTAGTAGAAACCCTGGAATGAGTGTTTCTGTTAATCGAACTTTAAAGGTGGTTTTCATATTCCCACCCTATTTTTGGGGTGGTTTCTATGAGAAACACCTGTCAAAACTACAGCACAGTTTAGATTTTGTTTACTTTCAGAATTCCTCATTTAGTGTCTTGTACAGTGGACGCTACCTGAGAGAGTTTGATCTCCAAGTTTCAAGAGAGATGACTCAACTTACTGGAAGAGTACTTCAACCTCCCAAGCTAAGGTTCGGCAGTGGTGGGATCATCAAAGATATAACTCCAAATTGCCATGATCGCCAATGGAACTTGCTCAATAGCCATGTAGCTGAGGGTTCTCATATCACGAGATGGACTATCATCAGTTTTGGTGGCACCCAAGCGCAGAGATCGTCGATTCCTCGATTCATAAGCCAGCTATCAAATAGGTGTCAGCAACTCGGGATATCACTAAGTAAGGATGCAACAATTAGCCCATCATTTGAGCCAATCCAAATACTGGATCATGCGTCCCATTTGGAATCGAAGCTAAGGAAACTCCACGAAGCGATATCAGGCAACCTTCAGCTGCTTATATGTGTAATGGAGAAGAAGCACAAAGGGTATGCTGATCTGAAGAGAATTGCTGAGACAAACATCGGTGTGGTGAGCCAATGCTGCTTATATCCTAATCTCATGAAACCTACCTCACAATTCTTGGCAAATATAGCTCTAAAGATAAATGCTAAGCTTGGAGGGTGCAACGTGTTACTTTACAACACTTTGCCCTGCCAAATCCCCAGACTTTTCGCTGATGATGAGCCCGTAATCTTTATGGGTGCTGATGTCACTCATCCACACCCGCTTGATGATTCGAGTCCATCAATTGCTGCGGTTGTTGGTAGCATGAACTGGCCGGAGGCAAACAAGTACATCTCAAGAATGAGATCACAAACACACCGGCAAGAAATTATTGAAGAGCTGGAGAAAATGTCAGAAGAGCTATTTCAGGAGTTTCTAGTTTCGGTTGGCAAGCTTCCTAGTAGAATTATTTTCTTTCGTGATGGAGTGAGCGAGACCCAGTTCTATAAGGTTCTTGAGAAAGAGTTGCAAGCAATTCGGGCAGCTTGTTCCAGGTTCAAAGGTTACAAGCCGTCAATAACTTTCTTAGTAGTTCAAAAGAGGCATCATACAAGACTCTTCCTTAACGATAGAAAACAGGCTTTTTCTCGCGGTCACCATTTCTCCGAGAATATTCCACCGGGAACAGTTGTGGATACTGTGATTACGCAACCACGAGAATTTGATTTTTATATTTGTAGTCATTGGGGGATGAGGGGAACTAGTAGGCCAACTCGTTACCATGTCCTTTGGGATGAGAACCATTTTAAATCCGATGAGCTTCAGAAATTGATTCATGATCTTTGTTACACTTTTGTTAGGTGCACTAAGCCAGTATCAATTGTTCCACCGGCTTATTACGCGCATCTTGCTGCGTATAGAGGGAGGTTGTATCTTGATAGGTCGGACGCCATGGGAATTAGAGGCACAGCAATGACATTATCAAGATCCGCGATTCCTCTAACATCACCGTTGCCTAAGATCAAAGATAGTGTTAAGAAGCTTATGTTCTACTGTTGATCGCTGATCTTACTTCCTGCCTTTGTGTACAAAATTGTTCGTCAATCTGTTTAGATTATCTCATATTAAACTTGGCTGTTGATGTAAGCTAATTTGGAGAAATGATATTGACAAGTGATCAAAATTTGTTGATTTCTGAAAAGTTCTCTCCTTTGGAGGAAAACCAGGTATCAGCTCTGGTGACGCATATTATTTCAGATTCTGTATCTTTGATCGCTTTATGTGCATGCATATGTTGTTGTTATCATCATCGTCGTCGTCATCATCATCATTATCATTTGAGGTAGATCAATATATTGAAAAATACCCTCTAAATTATGCATGTGGCTTGGGAGCTTGACCACTATTTCTTGAATAGTTATGCCTTTGAGCAACCGATAGTGAGTTAATACGTACACTTTTGGGGATGCTTACAGTTGTTACATGGCCAAAATAGAAACTGAGCTTGGCAAGGGTTTTTCTTTAAGTAATTATTTCATGACGCCATGTTTTGGTGCAACAACAAAGACTTTTGACATAATATCAGCGTAACTTAAATTTAAATCTTGTTGGTAATGGATTTAAATGGATTTAAAAGAGAAGTATCATTCCTTGATTTGAAAATTTTCATTATGAAAGGGCGCCTAACTTATAAGCACATGTTAAAATATGAACCATCGACGATGATGCATTATTGTCAAATTTAGTTATTCTTCATTTCAATTTAGTTTATTGTTTTACCTTCTTAACATTTGATGTGCTTGCAGTAATAACAAATGCACTGTCTATTCATGTCCTCCATCTCATGCTCTGAAGGTATAAATTCATGACCACGACCTCTCCTTTGTACACATGACTCAAGATTCGCTGCTCTGTTACCCGAGGCAACTATCCTCATTGAAGTATGCAGGGTGCTATTCTCAATGCAAGCAGACTTCTAGATGTTGGTGTAGCCTATGATAGGGTAAATTTCAGATAAGGGTTAATTTCACATAATAATCCCTAAGGGCCTGTTTGGATTCGTAGGGGGTGAAGGGAAGTTAAGGGAAACTGAGTGAAGGTAAAAGTTGAGGGTTGTTGCGCGTAACTCTCCTGGAACCTTGTTTATCTTATTTAACGCTGTTAAACTAGGTGGTGTCTCATAAAACCATCCCGAACTTTAGCTTATCTCACCTAAATCTTTTATCTGTAATTTGTAAATAACTAAAATGTCTTTGAATGAAAAATTATCAGAATTTATCACCTGTTATTTAAAGGCAACATACTTCTCCGCCTAAAATTTGAATTTTTTTTCCCTCTCTCAACAAAACCTTAGTTATTTGCAAATTACAAGCGTGGGATTAGATGTGATACGCTAAAGTTTAGGAGGAGGGTTGTTGTGAGACATCCCATAGTTCAAGGGAGTTAAAGTGAGATAAACAACGTTTTGGGGGGTCTTGTGAAATTAACGCTTCAGATAATCCCCTAAAGTGTTTTTTTCGTGGGGGTGGGGGGTTGTTTGGGGTTATGTGAAATTAATGCTTCGGATAATCCCATCAAGTTTGGGTAAAATTTACAGAATGGCCATGGAATATTAAAAATTATAGAAGAACTTTCTAAAATTTTAGGAGTTTCATAATGAATTTGGGTGGGTCTCCGCTACAGAAAAGTAGTAAAGAGACTAATTTTTTATATTAATCGTTGATTGTTTTGTGAGTGATTAAAATTCATTCTAAATTTAGCACTCAAAAGACCCCTATGCATTGCACTCATACTTAATTTGTATTCAAAGACAAGTCATAATCAACAATTAGGCAATCAAGAATTCTAATAATGCAGCGATCTTTCCACTACTTCTTTTTATTAAGGAGGATTAGAATCCGTTTCACAATATCTTCCTAAACTTTTGTAAAGTTTCACATGCTAAAACACTACTTTAAAAAAATAACACTCTCTTTTAGTAAAATCTTAACATTAACCTTCGTCCCTATTTTTTTCTTTCCCGACAAACCCTCGAATTGTATTTGCTCCAAAGTTTAGGTGAAACTTTTCAAAATTTCATGGGAGTTTCTGTAATTCTCCAAAGTAGAAGGATTATTTAACTCTCCAATGTGTAGAGTTCATGGCAGAGTTCATGGCCGTGTTCTGTTATGACAAATCTCTAAGAAAATCTAATATAAATCACACGAAAAACACCAAAAATATTGAGAACACAAAACACACGGATATACACAGTTTGACTTATAGCCTACATACATAGACGAATGAGGAGAATGTTGTGCGCAGCGAAAATTTCGGCAGCACTTCAGCAGCACAACAAGAGAGATTAGATCGATAAGAATTCCCGTCTCACCAAGGAAACAAGAATCTGAAGCGGTCTACTATTAGAGGGAGAGATACAACTAGGGTTTACAATCTCACAATCTAAACCCTCTCAAACAAACTCTCAAATCCCTCTTACAAATATTCTCTCAAAGGAACAGAAAGACTCCTGCAGCCGCCCAATGTTTCCTCTGCAGCCGCACACCCAAGACCAAAGCTCCTTGCACTTTTCGTCTGCTGCAGCCGCCTAAAGGAAAATCTCCAGCCTTGTACTTGCTCGTGTTTTTCTCCTTCAGCCGCAAAACACCCCAGCCCTTGCTACCTTTTCACAAAACCCTAGGTTCATACATTTATACAAAGGACAAACGGGTGGGCCTTGGTAATACCGCGTGGGCCAAAGAGTTTGTCCGCTGGTTTTTTTTTCACTGGCTTCACATGATTACACTCACGTGTCCATGTTCACAATTCTCCACCTCGGTGAAGTTTCTTCCAAAACTGAGCCGACACCAAAGCATCCAAAAGTCCCACATGTTCGACAACAAGTCGGAATTCCGAACGAGAGCTCAAACAATCTCAACCCCATCAACTAATCCAAACCGGCTGCATCGTAAAGACTGCCTACGTATCCTCTTGCCCAAGGAATCAAGCCGAACGTAGTTCACCCAAATGGCCTACGAAGGCCTCAACATTGAAGAATGTTCAAAAGCTCCAAACATTGACCAAACTTCACTCCTAAAACAACTTTGGTCAACATATTCGCAGGGTTTTCCTTCGTGTGGATCTTCTCTAACCTGACGTCTCCTTCATCCAAAACGTCACGAACAAAATGGAATCTGACATCGATATGCTTCGTGCGTGCATGATAAACTTGGTTCTTCGCCAAATAGATAGCCGACATGCTATCACAATATACCCGAAGGGTCTCCTGTGCAATCCCCAAGTTCTCCAATAATCCCTGCAACCACAAAGCCTCCTTCACAGCTTCAGTCAACGCCATATACTCTGCCTCCGTAGTGGAGAGAGCCACTGTAGACTGAAATGTGCATCTCCAACACACCGGTGCTCCTGCTAGTGTAAACACATATCCGCTAGTAGACCGACGCTTGTCCAGATCCCCCGCATAATTAGAATCCACGTAACCAATACAATCCTGCTCGTTCTTCTCATTCTTCTGAAATATCAAACCAACATCTACGCTACCTTTGATATACCGTAGAATCCACTTCACGGCCTCCCAATGACCCTTCCCGGGGTCGTGCATGTATCTGGATACCATGCTCACGGCCTGTGACAAATCTGGCCTTGTACACAACATCGCATACATCAAGCTACCCACAGCATTGGCATATGGAACTTTGGACATGTATTCCCGGTCCTCAACTGAAACAGGTGACATCTTAGCTGATAGCTTAAAGTGGGGAGCTAATGGAGTACTCACCGCCTTGGCATTGCCATCATAACTGAATTTCTTCAGCATCTTCTGCAAGTAATTCCTATGGGTCAACTTCAACCTCCCCTTCACCCTGTCTCTCTCAATCTCCATACCCAATATCTTCTTTGCTTCTCCAAGATCCTTCATCTCAAATTCGGATGACAGCTTCTTTTTCAACTTTCTAATAGCTGAAGTATTTCTAGAAGCTATGAGCATATCGTCAACATATAATAGCAAATAGATATACTCACCATTCTGTAGCTTGTGCATGTAAACACACGGGTCATATGGGCTCCTCGTGTACCCTCGGCCAATCATAAAACCGTCGAATCTCTTGTACCATTGTCGCGGTGATTGCTTCAATCCGTAAAGAGACTTCTTCAGCTTGCATACCAATTCTTCCTTTCCTGCAGCTTTGAATCCCATAGGTTGTGTCATGTAGATCTCCTCTTCTAAATCTCCATGTAGAAAGGCTGTTTTCACATCCATCTGGACCAAATCCAAATCCAGCTGTGCCACCAATGCCAACAGAATTCTAATCGACGAATGCTTTACAACAGGTGAGAATACCTCATTGTAATCAACGCCCTCAAGCTGTGCATAACCCTTGGCAACCAATCTGGCTTTGTACCGAATGTCTCCAATAGAAGATCATTCTTTCTTTGCATATACCCACTTGCATCCAATAGCCTTCTTACCTTTCTGTAGCTTTGCAAGTTCCCAAGTGCCGTTCTTATGAAGAGACTGCATCTCTTCCTCCATGGCTTCCCTCCACCTATTCGAATCAGAGCTTGACTCTGCTTCCTTGAATGTAAAAGGAACCAAATCATCAACGACTTCTGCTGATAAAGCATATGCAACCATGACATCGTTATATCTAGCTGGCCGACGAATGTTTCTTCTTGGTCTATTAGCTGCAATGGACTCCTGAACATGACCCTATTCCTGAGTCCCAACATCCACTGTATCCTCTAAATGCCCGACTGTCATCTCATCTCCTCCCAGTGTCACCTCTGTAGGAGCCTCAATGGATACAATGCTATCTGGAGTTGGTGGAGTCACATCATCCTCCACCTGCTGTGATATCCCAACTGTCTGGTCTTCCTCCACCTGCTAAGGAACTTGAGGCTTCATCATGTACGCCTCGTCAAATGTGACATCCCTGCTAATAACTATCTTCTTGTCCTGTGGATCCCATAACTTGAAGCATTTAACTCCATCTCTAAATCCCACAAAGACTGCTTTCCTCGCCCTCGGATTCAATTTACCATGATTGACATGGTAATAAGCTGGACACTCAAATATCCGAAGCGACTCATAGTCACTAGTGATAATCACATTTTATTATAATTTTATACCCTCATTATGTATTTTATATGAATAAATATACTACTAATAATTTTTTTTATCTTTAATTGCAGGTTAATGAAGAATAAATCTCAAAACCCTTATCTCTCAACAAAAAGCCCATAATTTAATGAAGAAATGAAGCCATGAAGCCCAATAAATTCTTTCAAGTATTTAATGAAGAGATAAATCAAAGCCCAAGCCCAAGAGTCCAAGAAAAGCCCACTGTCCAAAGCCCAAAAGCAAACAACAAGAAGAAGCTAGGGCAGGCATCGATCCCTGCATCGATGGCGGCATCGATGCCTGCATCGATACCGACATTGATGCCTGCATCGATGCCTGTATCGATGCCTGCATCGATACGCTGGGCAGTTTGTTACGAATGTAAGGCTGAAATTTGTTGTTTTTGGATAAGATTTCAATCCAATGGCTCTCATTCACTGATGTTTACTATAAATAGGGGTAGAGAGTGAGGGGTTAGAGGTGTAAAAATTTTTGTAACTCCTTTTGGAGAGGATGACTACTCTTAATTGAGAAGGTCTTCCAAGATTGTAACTTTAGTTGCAATTAATAATAATAATTTTTTCACCACTTTAAATTTTTCTCTTCTTCTCTTTATTGGATGATGAAGATGAAGATGAAGATGAAGATGAAGATGGAGAATTATTTGAAGGTTTGCATTTCTTTTCTTTTTCTCCTTTATTGCTTATTAGTTTAGATTTATTTCTATGCTTGTAGTTAGATTTTATTTTCTTGTTAAATAGTCAAGAGGCTAGAACCCTCTTGCCTTAGATTTATTTTATGCTTATAGAGTAGATTTATTTTCGTGCATTTAATTCTGTTAGATTTTAATTTCTTGCACTATTCACCTTGAGGCTAGAACCCTCTTGGGTTTAGTTTTTCTTTTTGTTTATTTTTATTTTGTTTGATTCGCCTTTAGGCTAGAACCCTCTAGGAAATCACTCTTTTCTAAGAAGTGGGTTCAATTTTAGATCATCCATATCTATAATTGACTCCACCATCTTTAATTTCTTGCATTTTCTTTTATTCTAGAATTTTGTTCTTCATTTTTGATTTTTCATTTGTTTCTTGATTTTATTCATTTTTTTCTTCTTGCCTTATTGATCACACTCATTCTCTTTTACATCCACTCTCACTTACACTTTGCACCTACTTACACACCACTTTCACTCTCTCAATCTCTTCACAATCACATTCACTTATCACTCCTACTTGTCACGCACACAACATAAGAACTGATTTCATATTTTCTCCTACAAAACACCTTCCTCGTGGGATCGATATCTTAAATACTATAACTTGACACGGTTGTGCACTTGCAACCTTTTTGGTACATGTTTATGCCGCATCAAGTTTTTGGCGCCGTTGCCGGGGAAGGTGCTTAAGTAGGTTTTAATTATTTTGGTTCTTTAACTTGTGTGTTTATTGTGAAAGAACTACTTGGAGATTAAAGATCAAGAATTGGAGATTGAGGAATTAGATATTCGCTTGTGGTAAGTCTTCTTCCTTATATTTTCAATTCCACACCTTTAGTTAGTTTCTCACAGATTTTATTTTTTGTTGACCATAATAAAATTCATCCTCCACTTTGACATTTACTAACAAGATAATAAATTCAAACAAATCTCCCCTTCTCATTTGTTTGATTGTTAACCCTAATTAAAAAAAAAGAGATTTTTCTTTTCCATCCTTTTTAGTTGCTTTTAATTCATAGGGTTGCATTTCATATAGTGTAGGAATTCACCAAGTGATTTGAGCATCTTGATTTGACACATACTTAAAAATATTTTTAAGGGCAAAACCCCATAATCAAGATAAGGTGAGGGATTTCATCACCCTTTCCTTAGCCCAAAAATCACTAATTCCTCACTACACCACCCAAGCCTAATAAAACTCATTAGACGTTGGCCCCTAAGGATTCGAGCTCAATAAGGAACAAGAAATCCTTAAGTGAACCGGTTTAAGTTTTCTCAGATTAGTTGGTGTCTAAGGCAAGGTTTAGGGGTTGCGTAAAGCGCTCCGCAAGGAAAGAGGTACTTAATTGATCTTTGATCACCCTCTAGTACTATCCTTACCTGGCTAACTACCTGGGTAAAACTTTGATCTTTTCACTGTAGGAGTTTTTGGTTAGGAGCTGGTCTAGTTGAGTTAGGCTAAACCCTAGAATTAGAGTTGATTGAAAAGTGATTGTTTTGATTTGTTTCAGTTAGGATTTTTCTTTTTCTTTATCTTCTCAAAAAAAAAACTAATTTAAGAAAAAAAATAAAAAGAAATATTTTGGTGTATGCAACAGTGGATTAGGGATAATACACATCGATTAATTCGCTTTGAACCAATCATAGAAATGGAGCATCCTAATCCACCCGTTCTTCATGATATGTGCTATCCCATTAGGAATGCAATCCCCTCATGCATTAGGCTCCCCGAAACAAATGGAATAAGTTTTGAGCTTAGACCGCAATACATAAACATGCTTCCCAAATTCCTTGGTAATGAAACAGAAGACGCATATATTTTTATTTCGGAATTTGAGGAAGTGTGTATTATGATTAAAATGAGAGAATTAAATGAAGATGCGGTTAAGCTTAGATTTATTCCATTTGCTCTTAAGGATAAAGCTAAAAAATGGCTGTACAGCTTACCAACAAATTCCATCTCAACTTGGGATGAATTTGTCACCGTTTTTCTTAAGAAATTTTTTCCTATTCATAAAACGGTAAAGCTTAGGAACAGCATTCAAAACTTTAAAATTATCCCGGGAGAACCTTTTTGGAAGTATTTTGACCGATTTAAAGATCTTCTCATCCAATGTCCTCATCACGGTTTAGAGAAATGGCGATTGTGCCAAATAATTTATGAGGGATTAGATTATTCTGCAAAAACTTCCTTAGAATCAATGTGCCACGGGGATTTTATGAGGAAAAATGCTGATGAAGCTTGGGAGTTTTTGGAGAGTCTTTCTGAAAAAACAATGCAATGGGAACAGTGCGATGACAGGGTTTCATCAGTTCCCCATTCTAAGTCTAGTGGTCTTTCCTTGGAGTCAAACATTGCTTCTGAAGCGAAGATGGCGACAATTCTGCGGAGGTTAGAAGCCTTAGAAATTAAGGAACGAGCTCCAGCTCAACTCAATCATGTTTCTTTCCCAGGATGTCATAATTGTCAGTCTCCTACCCACGTTTCAGAGGAATGCCCTCTCCTAGGAAATAACAACGCAATAGAACAGATGAACGCTGCATTCCAGCACCCTAGAAATGATCCATTTTCTCCAACCTACAATCCAGGTTGGAGAAATCATCCCAACTTTGCATGGAATCTAGGAAATTCTCCCGGAACTCAAAATTTCACTCCCGCTTCGACCCAACATTTTCCTAGGGGAAACACAGTTCCATTCAATTCTCATTCACAATTTCAACAACCCAATCTGCCGTATCAAAATCAGTCTCCTCCTCATCAAGCTGTAATTCAAACTCCTCACAATCCAGATCAAGATAAACGTCTCAATGTCTTGGAAAGGGGTTTAGAAACCATAATTAAGGCCTCTACTCAAACCACGAATATGTTGACTCAAACATCTAGCACGTTGAATTCCTTCATGCAATCAACCGGACAAATGCTCAACTCCAACACTCAAGCTATAGCTAGATTAGAATCCCAACTTGGTCAACTAGCTAGTGCCGTGAGTGAAAGAGAGAAAGGAAAATTTCCGAGTCAACCCGTGGTCAACCCTAATAACACAGGATGCAGTTCATCCTATGAAGCTCAAGTGAATGCAATCCATTCACTTCGGTCAGGTAGACAGGTCGATAATCAAGTGAGAACTCCGCCAAGTCAAACTCTTGATCCTGTACAAATTCCTTCTCCTTCTCCTTCTGATGAATCTATTCAACAATCACTCCCCTCAGATGACCAAGAACCTGAACCCGAACCTGAGCCTGCTTTTGATAGATTTAGACCGGTTGCTCCCTTTCCAGATAGACTCAGGTCTAGGAAACACTCTCCTCAGGAGGAGAAAATCCTAGAGACATTCAAGCAGGTTAAGGTCAACATTCCTCTCTTAGATGTAATTGAACAAATTCCATCTTATGCTAAATTTTTAAAAGAATTGTGCACTAAGAAGAGGAGAATAAATGTCCCAAAGAAAGTCTTTTTAGCCGCCAATATCAGTGAAATGCTGTCAAATCCCATACCTTTGAAACGTAAAGATCCAGGTTCCCCCATCATTTCATGTATCATTGGTAATACTCACATTGATAAGGCGCTTTTAGACTTAGGGGCCAGTGTCAATTTGCTTCCATATTCAGTCTATCAGCAATTGGGTCTAGGTGTACTGAACCCAACCAAATGCACCTTACAGTTGGCTGATAGATCTGTCAAGGTCCCTATGGGTGAGTTAGAGGATGTTCTGATTAAGGTTGGAGATTTTATTTTTCCAGTAGATTTTGTAGTCTTGGAAACACAGCCTGTTTCCAATCCCAAAGGACAGACACCTGTCATCTTAGGACGACCGTTCTTAGCCACTTCTAATGCTCTCATCAACTGTAGAACTGGTCAAATGAAGCTGTCCTTTGGGAATTTGACTGCTGATCTCAACATTTTTAATCCAGGGGACCAACCAAATAATCAGCCTCTAGAAATAAACTACATTCAGGAAAGATCAGAAGAAGAAGAAGAAGAAGAAGAGTGTGATTTAAGTTTTGAGGAAATTTTTGATGAAGAGTTAGAGTTTTTAGAAGAAGCAGATCAGGTCCTTGAGAATAATAAAACTGTGTTAAACATTTGCTGCTTTGAATTAAATTTTGAAGAACTCTTTCTTGATGAACTTAGATTCTTGGAGAATAATCAACAACCAAATTTTCAGAACTTCACAGAAGAATTGGTTGTTAGAAAACAAAACTTCACAGTACAAGAGTCTAAGTTCATTAAGAAATACAAAATGCATGACACCAATAATACCTACCTTACCTTGTTGCAAGAATTATTGAACACCCCGAAATGCTTAAAAATTCACATTATTGATTATATCATTCTGAATTTGTTTAAAATCCGGGGAAGAATTTTCAACAGTAAGGTAGGATTCAATGTAGAACAGGAACTCTTCATGTTGAATATTTCATTCTACATTGTTTATTTTGTTTATTTCAGAATAATAAAAAGAATTTATTCTTCTCTCATTTGAGAGTTTCTTGTTCAGTTGCTTAAAAGAAAAAGAAAAAAAAAGAGAAAAAAAAGAAAAAAAAAGAA
>NC_033801.1:34584645-34620606 GCF_001876935.1 Asparagus officinalis | reverse complement strand
AAAAAAAAGAAAAAAAAACAAGAAAAGAATAAATGTTTGATTTCCTCCTCCTCAGACCAAAGGTAATTGCAGATTTTTATCAGCCGACCAAATGTAAGTGCTTCACTTCTTATCTGCTTTACTTTATGCATCATAGAGTTTGTATTGAGGACAATGCAAAATTTAGGTGTGGGGGTGGGAATTAGTTATTTTTTCTCTTTATTTTACATTTTTAGCTACATTTTTTTTTCCTTTTTCTTTTTTAAAAAAAATTATAAAAATATCGTCACTTGCCAAATTGATTGAGTTATGTAATAATTGAATTATTTGATAAATTTGAAATTTTCTAATTCCTAGTTAGTTATTTACTTAAGTTTACTTTTTATGATAACTCTAAATAAATTTTTTTTAAGAAATGATTTTCAAAGTAGTATATTTTACTTAAGCCTTAACTTGGACTTTTATTTAAAATAATGAAATTTTTGTATGCTTAACTTAGAGTTGAAAATAATTTTTCAAAGTGTCTTGATTTACATATTTTTTTCAAAATATATATACATACAAAAAAAAATTTGCAAAAGAAGAGTGTGAAAAATGGGCACCAAAAAGAAAAAAAAACTCTTTAATTCAAGGTGATTCTATCTTATAAAGCCTAAGCTGACCGAGTAATTAAGCCCAAGGAGTATTTCCATACTTAATGACCTAAGCCCATTTGGGTTGGGATCCATTGGCCCAAAACTCGTTAAATGGTCACTTAGAAAGCCCGTTAAAGTAGAAAAAATCACCAAGGAAGAAAGAGTTAAAAAAAACTAATAAATGTTTTATAGTTGTATATATGGTCTTGGAAAATATTTTAAATCAAGCAACTTGAAAATTATTTAAAACAAAGAGTTAGCATGTTCTTTTCAAAACTTTTAAATTAAATTTCTAAGTTTGGCTTGGTTTTGTATTGCTACAATGAGAAGATTTTCTTAAAAATATACCTTAGAGTTATATATAAAAATGTTTTCTTGAGTGATAACTGGCTCCAATTAGATTATCTAAAAGTTATCAAGTGAATTTAGTTATTTACTGACTTCTTTAATTTGGCAAGATTGACCGAATTTTGTGGGTATATTCACTGCAAACCCTCACGAGACTACAACTCGTCCACTAGGGTAACCTAGGGGTTTAAAGGCTTGTTGTATGCGCTAAATACAACCGCGATTCCTGCGAAAGTGAGTTAGGATTTTCTTTTTATTTTCTTTGCTAGAGGACTAGCAAAAGTTTAGGTGTGGGGGTATTTGATAATCATATTTTATTATAATTTTATACCCTCATTATCTATTTTATATGAATAAATATACCACTAATAATTATTTTTATCTTTTAATTGCAGGTTAATGAAGAATAAATCTCAAACTCTCATCTCTCAACAAAAACCCATTGATTAAATGAAGAAATGAAGCAAAGAAGCACATTGGAAAATCAATTTCCAAATTATCCAAAAGCCCAGAATGAAGTCGTGTAGCCTGTAGAAGCCGGAGAAAATCAAAAATCCAATATGAAAAGAAATCATATTCAAAATGGTTGGCCACAAAGAAACGACGATATCTCCTAATCTGGAAGGCGGAATTTAACATATAATATATGAAAATCGCCTATCTCGACGAGACGAAGCTATCCGTGAAATCAGAATTTGGAAATAGTGGGCATCGTTGTCGGCATCGATGTGGGCATCGATGCCTGCATCGATGCCTGCATCGATACCTGCATCGATGCCTGCATCGATACCAGATTACTGTAGCGCGCGTCAATGGCTGATTTTGCTTGTCTTGGGGCTCAAGTTTGATCCAATGGCTCTCATTCACTGATGTTTACTATAAATAGGGGTAGAGAGTGAGGGGTTAGAGGTGTGAAAATTTTTGTAACTCCTTTTGGAGAGGAGGGCTACTCTTAATTGAGAAGGCCTTCCAAAATTGTAACTTTAGTTGCAATTAATAATAATAATTTTTTCACCACTTTAAATTTTTCTCTTCTTCTCTTTGTTGGATGATGAAGATGAAGATGAAGATGAAGAATTATTTGAAGGTTTGCATTTCTCTTTTATTTCCTTTTTATTGCTTATTAGTGTAGATTTATTTCTATGCTTGTAGTTTAGATTTTATTTTCTTGTTAAATAGCCAAGAGGCTAGAACCCTCTTGCCTTAGATTTATTTTATGCTTATACAGTAGATTTATTTTCGTGCATTTAATTCTTACAATTTTATTTTATAGTTTAGATTTTGCAATTTATTTTGTAGTTAGATTTTAATTTCTTATACTATTCACCTTGAGGCTAGAACCCTCTTGGGTTTAGTTTTTCTTTTTGTTTATTTTTATTTTGTTTGATTCGCCTTTAGGCTAGAACCCTCTAGGGAATCACCCTTTTCTAAGAAGTGGGTTCAATTTTAGATTACCCATATCTATAATTGAATCCACCATCTTTAATTTCTTGCATAGATTATCCATATCTATAATTGAATCCACCATCTTTAATTTCTTGCATTTTCTTTTATTCTAGAATTTTTTTCTTTATTCTTGATTTTTCATTTGTTTCTTGATTTTATTCATTTTTTTTCTTCTTGCCTATTCCGGCATAATCCGAATCAACATAGCCAATGCATAGCTGCCCACCTGTAGTGTCCCGCTCATAAATCAAACTAACATTGAGCGTACCTTGAATGTACCTCAAAATCTATCTCATGGCGTCCTAATGACCCACTCCTAGATCGTGCATGTTGTAGGCATATAAAATTGCTTATAGGTCCCTTAGCACAGCTCGGCACAAACTGACCAACCAACGAGGCGACGAGGTCGATGAATCGCACACAAGCAACGGAATACATCCGTTCGCGTTCGGAATCAAGCAAAGTGTCGAAGAGTCAACGAGTGATCCAACCAAGGACAAACTCGGACGAATCACGATCGAATCAAGATCAGTTTCGGACTCGAACTCAGAAGCGGATTTACTACCAAATCAGAAGCAGGTTTACTGCCAAATTAGATTAACGGATCAAAGTATGGATCAACCGAATCACGGACAGAACCCAAAGGCGGAAAACAGCAAAAACCCAAACCCAGAGGGGCTAAGGCGGAAAACAGCAGAAACCCAAACCCAGATGGGCTCGGCCAAAACCGAGCCGCCTCAAGGTGGCTCGGCCAAAGCCGAGCCACCCTGAGGTGGCTCGGTGGCCGAGCCACCTTGAGGTGGCCGGCCCAGAGCCGAGCCACCTCAAGGTGGCCGGCTGCACTATGCCCAAGGCACAGTGAGGGTAGCCTATAAATATGCCCCCATTTTGTTCATTTTAAAAGGTTGGACTTTTGAGAGCCGAAACTCTGCCGGATTGAAGATCGAGCTTAGAGTTTTGAAGACTTGAAGACTTAGACATCCAGATCTGATCCTCGGCGAGCATCCACGTCACAAAAGGCAGGAGTTCGAGAGAGGGGAAGAACAGATCTGAGATCTACACGAGATCACACTCCGGATCTAAGCTTGGTCTTAGATCCCGAGATCCGAGCGATTATTTCCTTAGTGAACTAATCCCTCCCGGCTATTATTCCCTTCGTGGAATAATACCCGTCAAATCGTGTAGATCCGACCGGATCTAGATCGCGCGGTGGTCCACGGATTAACCCCGGCGTTGGCAAAAAACCCACAAAGCGAGCGACCGCAAACAGAGGAGCTCGCGATTTGTTCACAAGGAGAAAGTTGTAATTTTTTTATTTTCTTTGATTTCGTTGTAACCAGATCTAAAAAAGACCGGATCTTTTGTAACCATAAAAAGTTGTTATTTTTGAGATCACAATGACATCAATGAAGAAAACGATTTTCCCCGCGAAAATCTGGCAGACCACAGTGGGAGCCGGCCGGATTCGGCGCCGAGATCGTCAGTCGCAGCCACGATCTCAATCGCGGCGGTCGTCGGAGGAGGTCGAGTATCGAGTTCGACTCAAGCCAAGTTCGAGGAGTACGTGTCTCGTCGACTAGCTCCCCGCAAGTCCAAGAAGTTTCCTCCAGGAGAAAGCGTTGGTCGAAGGCAGCTCGAAAGCCAACGAAGCTCTCAGCCGGCCAGCGACGCCAAGTCACAGTCGGGTGAGTTCTGCCGCCCTTCCAACCAGAGTCAAACCCAACTCCGCAACGCCTGCACTGTTGAAGGCGTTGTGACTCTCTCAAAGAGAGCCCGCCAGAGGCGTCGTCAACGCCTTGCGCAGCAACTCGCCAAGGCGATGGAGTCTACAGACGGATTCCGCTACAACGCGGATCTGAAGAACAGAAGAGGCAAACAGCCCCAACCACCAATGAACGGCGACTCCTCCAAGCCGCCAAGGAACGAATGGGTCCGCGTCAAACAGAACCGCTCGACGCTTGAGGAGCGTATCCGCAAGCACCGCGCGATGTCAGCGCAGGCACGGGCTCAAGTCCAGGAAGCCCGTAGAAGACTGCAAAAGGAGGTGACGAAGAAGCCACCACCAACCCGCCAAGTCTGGAAGCCGAAGTCTGAAGTGGCGACTCAGGCTAAAAAGCAACCATCACAGCCTTCTAAGCAAGGTCAAACCCCGGCACATCAACCAAAGTCGCCGTTAATTCCTATGGTTACTCCGGGAGATCATGCAGAATCATCCCGAAGGAGGAAGCCAGTTTTGGAGCGTCTCGGTCCAATTCCCGACGAGAGAGGCAAAGCTCCATTTCACGAGCGTTTGGGCCCGATGAAGAAGCCCAGAATGACTCAATACACCGGGGGTCGCCATCACCTCTAACATGACAAAGAGCTCAAGGCAACGGCGCACACCAATTTGCGCATCGAAGTCCAAGAGCACACTGAAGACTCGCGCCCACAAAGGCACGTTTCGAGGCATGTAATTTTTGAAAGCCCAAAGAAGGCGATCCAACCTCAGATGGAAACATTATTATCTGATAGTGATAGTGTTATACCTGAGAAGTCATGCCCGCACACGATAGGTTACTCCGACTGTCAAAATGACGAGTTGTACTATCGTGCTGGGGGTACGAATAGAACCAGGAAGAGGAGTCCCCGAGGACAGGAAACTCAATGCCCCTGTTCCAAACTCATTCGGGCGATATTGTCTGAATGCAACTGTGTCAAGGCGGTCCCTGAAAGAGTTTCAGTTTTTGAAAGACTCAGTGCGGAGACGCCAAAACCCAGGCCTAGGCGTTTTCAACGAAGAAGAAGGATGATTGAAGACGGAGAGTTTCCGAGGGTCACCACCAACATGACCAGCAAAGGGACATCAGCACGGGATGATTTCGAGTCGATTCTGAGAGCCTCCCGGCCTAGAACCCGTTTGCAGTCCGGAACCATCGAGCGAGAAACCTATGGTAGGGTTCGGACAAGACGCCCTTCAGAAGATGAAGAATCTGATGCCGGCTCCGCGGTTGCATCAGATAATACGGTGTCCAGCGAGGGACAACCCCGCGAAGCACTTATGATAAGTACGGAGCAAATTGCCAAGATGCTTGAAGACGCTTTGGCTAAGCAACAGGAAACCTTCAGGTTCGAAATGCAGATGGCCATGCAGAACATGAGAGAAATGCATGACCAGTAAATCCAAGCATTGACGAACCACCAAGGCGAGCCAAGTCGTCGTAACCCAGTAAATCTGGAAGACGAAGACACTAATGAAACGCATAATGCCAATAATCCTCCCGTCAATGCAGGGGGTGGTAACGAGAATGTCAACGCAGACAAACGCATAATGCCAATAATCCTCCCGTCAATGCAGGGGGTGGTAACGAGAATGTCAACGCAGACTCAGATGAAAATTTAAAAATTAAAAATCTCGAGAGCAAAATCAATACATTGATTTCCGCTCAAGAGATGAAAAAGACGGGCATTCCTTGTCCATACCCAAGAGAGTGGGAATCAATCCCATATCCGGCGAAGTTTAATTTAATTAACTTCACGCCGTTTAATAGGATGGGTTCCCCCACTCAACATTTGATTTACTTCAAATCACACTTGGGGGTAATCTCCGGCAATGAGCCTCTGATGGTGCGGTCATTCGTCGGCACTCTTCGCGGAGCCGCCTTCGATTGGTATCGTCGCCTCAAGCCAGGCAGCGTAAATAGCTGGGACGACATGGAGACCAAGTTCCTTGCCAATTTCTTCGATGACGACACCAAGATATCCATCGGATCGTGAATTGGTTGATACCTTCGTCAAGAGGTTCCGGAACAAGGCGATGAACTGTCGGGACCCGATCACCGAGGAATTCATTCTCCAGACCTGCCATAATAATCTGTCCTTGGACGTGTTGGAAGCAATGGGGACAGCACCGTCCAAGACATGGAAGGATCTGAAGGTCCGAGGAGAGCAAGCCGAGCGATTCCTCAGAAGAAAGAAGGCGGAGAGAGGCCAACAGGCGACAAATGCTCCAGCACAGAATTTCAACCCAAGGGGGAGAGGTAAGGCACACGCTAATGCAGTTGATGCTAATCAAAACTTTCAATTGCAACCTCAGCAACAGCAGCAACAGCAACAAGCACCACAACAAGCTCGAGGGCAATGGCAACAACGGCCTCAGAAGCAGAAATCTTCAGAGCCGAGGTTTCCCAAGGTGTACTCCTTCAAAGATGACGAAGTTCCCGGCATCTTTAAATACTTGTTGGAGAACAACAAGATTCAGCTGCTAGCGATCGTGGATCAAGAAGGGGCTAACAAAGTGACGTATCCGAAGTATTGCGCATACCATAGAGCGGTCCATCACCCTACCAAGTCATGCTACCACCTTAAGGACAAGATCCAAGCGCTAATTGATGTGGGTGTCATAACCCCCAAGCCTGCCAAGAATGTGGGAGCAAATGCAGAAGAAGAACAAGAAGTTTTTGCAACCCGAAGCGGAAACGAGTATCACTACAACTATCCACCACCTAGTGAGCAGGGGGTGAGTAAACGGGGACCTGCTAAAACTCTCACGGAAATGGGGGTGATTACGAGTCCCACACCGGGTAAAGAAGCTCTACGACAGCCGGTGAATAAACCAAAAGAGAAGAATCCCCAGGAGGTGCAGAATCCGAAGCAGTATCGTTTCAGCCGCCCGATTGGAAAAGACAAACCGGAAAGCTCGAAGACTCCGCAAGCCTTCGATATAATGGCTCAACTGGCCAACATTCCAGCACGGATAACACTATATGAATTGCTGCGGCTGTCCAAGGAAACCAGGGAGGCTTTACAAGAAGCTTTGGTTACTCAGAAGTGTTCCTGACTCAAGTTAAGCCAGTACCTAAACAGCCGGAACTGCTGAATCAACATTGCAACATAGCCACTAAAAACCTTCCCTGCATTACCTTCACCAAAGAGGACATACAGACGAAGAATTCGAACCACGATCGACCGCTATACTTCATCGGATACATTGGCTCCAGCGAAGTCAACCGAATCCAAGTGGATCCGGGTTCCGTTGTGAGTATTATGCCGCTTCGCCTTATGCATAGCCTTGGCATTCCAGTCAGTAAATTGGCGTCTACGGGCACGGTCATTTACGGATTCAACACCAGCGGGTCAAGGCCTTTGGGAAAGATCCGGATAAAGTGCCAAATGGGCGATCTGAAGACGGAGGTCACGTGTTATGTGATTGATGCTGAGACATCATATAACTTACTACTGGGTCGGCCTTGGATCCATAGTAATGTTATAGTTCCCTCCACCCTACATCAGTGTCTGAAATATGTCGACACTGATGGAAGGGTCAGGACGGTAGTCACGGATAAACAACCATTTAAAGGGTTTGAGAATTATTTCACTGATTCTCTCCTTTATGGTAACGAATCCGATACAGAACCATCAGTCCAGGGCACGGACAGCGGAGGAGAAGCTGATATTCGATTACGATGGTGGTTTTGTTTTAAATGACATTGTACCCTTTTTAATCAATCTTGACGATGATCAATCGTCAGATGGCAGTTGTAACTGGCAACTTGCCACTAATGAAATAAATAATGATTTAGAGTACTCTCTGTCTCTTGATGATGTGATAACAGAATTGTACAATAATACTGATTTGTATATGCCGCTTCGATCATCCTATGTAACAAAGGAACGCCTCCAGCATTCTTTCGGAACAACCATGATCATCCTGAACAAGATAGGAGGTGCAAAAGAAGTAATTTACGGTAAAGGAAAAAGCTCTCCGTTACCAGATCATTTCCTAAGTGAAGATGAAGATGATGACAAACCTGGTCGGCATTTATCTAAATATAGTCCGGAAGCGCGCAAGCTCATGGAAAAGCAGGGGTACGATTTCACACTCGGAGAAGGTTTATACTTCGATCGAGGTCCTCATACTCTAGCCAAAGCGGTATATGTACCAAAAGGGAGACCAGAGGATTATTATAAATACGGGCGAGGCTTAGGCTATGTTTCATCAGATGACGAATGTGGTTGGCAAATTATCGATCAAATTGCTAACAAAGCCAAGAAGGGATACTCTCCTGATGCTTCAGAGTGGGACTCCGATACAAGTCTGGGAGAAGTTTTCAAAGCCCTAATGGCAAATATGGCTACAGCTGATCCATCCACCATGGAAGACGACGCTGGGAATTCCGACATAAGTCTAGGGGAAGCATTCAAAGCCCTAATGGTAAACATGGCTACAGCTGATCCGTCTACAATGGAGGACGATGATCAAATGCCAACATGGGAAGACCCGTGGGTTCATCATCTGAATATGCAGTATGGTGACAGGTTCGAACAGAGAGAACCCCCCACTGAGGATAAAATAGTCCAAGTTAACATGGGCGACGAGGCCAACCCAAAGCCGATATTCATCAGCGATGACGAGGCCAACCCGAAGCCCATATTCATCAGTGACAGCCTTCCCCCAAATGAGAAGGAGGAGTTAATTGCTCTCATCAGGGAGTATATTGACGTCTTCGCTTGGAACTACGAGGATATGCCAGGGCTCGACCCCAATGTGGCAATGCACCGCCTCGATATCAAGCCGGATGCCAAACCTGTCAAGCAACAGCAAAGACGGTTTCGTCCGCAGATTATGGAAGCCATCGAGGCCGAGGTTAAGAAATTAATTGAATCAGGATTTATCCGAGAGGAGAAACATCCAGATTGGCTAGCCAATATCGTTCCAGTCATGAAGAAGAACGGTAAAATCAGGATTTGCATCGACTTCAGGGATCTGAATACGGCATGTCCAAAAGACGATTTTCCTCTCCCAATCACGGATGTTATTATTGACAATACATGCGGATTTGAGAGAATGTTTTTCATGGATGGGTTTTCAGGATATAACCAAATCAAGATGCACCCAGATGACGAGAAGCATACAGCGTTCAGAACGCCCCTTGGTGTATTCTGCTACACGGTGATGCCATTCGGTCTAAAGAATGCAGGCGCCACGTATCAACGAGCGATGACTAAGATTTTCCAAGAACATCTCAGGAAGACAGTCGAATGATACGTTGATGATTTGGTTGTAAAAAGCCGTAACAAAGAAGATCATATCAAGGACTTGAAGACGATGTTCGATCTCATGCGGAGTCATCAATTAAAGATGAACCCTACTAAATCCTTTCTTGGAATGTCTAGCGGAAAATTCCTTGGATTCGTCGTCACCACTAAAGGTATACATATCGATCCCGATAAGGTGAAAGCAATACATGAACTGCAACCTCCTAGAAATCTAAGAGAACTCAGAGGACTGCAAGGTCGTTTAGCTTATATTCGGCGGTTCATCTCGAATCTTTCTGGGAAGTATCAACCATTCTCTAAGCTAAACAAGAAAGGGGTATCATTTATTTGGGATGATGCCTGCCAAAAAGCATTCGAAGATATCAAGACATATCTAGCAAACCCCCCTGTTCTCGTTGCACCGAAATCTGGTAAACCATTCTTGATTTATCTCAAAGCGATGAACCATTCGATAAGTGCCTTACTAGCACAAGACGATGATAGCGGTCACGAACATGCAGTTTATTACCTAAGTCGGACCTTGGTAGGTGCGGAGTCTCGATATCTAATGATTGAGAAAGAATGCCTCGCGTTGGTATTCGCAGTGCAAAAGATACGGCATTACTTGGTGGGACAGACGATTTACGTCATTTCCAACGTGAATCCAGTACGGGTATTTATGACGCAACCAGACTCTATGAATTGGCGGTTAGCGAAGTGGGCCCTTCTCTTATCCCAGTATGATTTACACTTCAAGCAGCAGAAGTCGATCAAGGGACAAGCGATTTGTGATCTTTTGGCGGCAAACCCGACTACAGATACGGCAGAAGTTTATGACGACTTGCCGGATGAAACCCACGAGGTTAATACCACATCGCACCAACAAGTATGGCAATTATACTTTGATGGCGCTTCAAGGGCAGTTAATAAAGTAATAACCCCGGGAGGTTCTACAGTTTCCTCTGGAGTTGGAGTTGTCTTAATCTCCCCGGGGAAGCATGTGATGCATCGGGCTTATTCATTGACTAGTCCGTGCTCCAATAATGTAGCTGAGTACAACGCGCTTCTCATTGGACTCAGTTTCGCCAAAGAGCTGGGGGTCGAATATCTCGAAGCTTTTGGAGACTCTCAGTTGATAGTTAACCAAGTTCGTGGGGAATATGAAGTCAGGAACCAAGACCTGATCCCGTACCATCAGGAGGCCATCAAAATGGCAGAATCTTTTGAAGAATTCTTCATTGAATACATCCCTCGCCTCCAGAACGCTTATGCGGATGCACTGGCAGCGTTAACGGTATCACTTGCACAACCTCCCGAAACTGAACTCTTGGTCACGGTGAGGACGCATCAACTCTGCACACCCATATACAGTATGGAGATTGAACAGGAAGATGATAGAAATATGAACGCCAAAGAGGTAAATTTAACTCAAATTGGGTCTGAGTCCCGAGATTGGCGCTTTCCTGTCATCGACTACGTCCAATACGGTATTTTGCCAGAGGATGTAAAAGAAAGAGAATCAATCCGCCGAAGAGCACCAAGATTCTTCTATAATACCAAGACCCATACGTTATACCGTAGAGGGTACGATGGTTTGTTACTCCGATGCCTTTCGAACAAAGAAGCAGAAGAAGTTCTTAAGGAAGCACACGAAGGAGAATGTGGTGCGCATCAGCCTGGCCCCAAACTGTATGATCGCATCAGAAGAATGGGGTATTTCTGGCCAACGATGGTTCGTGACGCAATCGAATATGCTAGAGAGTGTCATGCATGTCAAATACATGCAAATTATATGCATCAACCACCAGAGCAGTTGCACGTGTCAATTACGTCTTGGCCGTTCGAGACATGGGGTACGGACATTGTCGGTCCTATTTTTTCCCCTTCAGTCAAAGGCGATCGATTCATCCTCGCAATCACGGACTATTTCTCAAAATGGGCTGAAGGGATTCCGCTTAAAGAAGTGAAGACGAACAACGTCATCAACTTTATCAAGCATCATGTCATATACAGACACGGCGTGCCAAGACGGATTATTCATGACAACGGTCCGCAGTTCGTAAGCAACGCCTTCGTCAGGTTCTGCGACAAGTTCAAAATTGAAGATGTTTCGTCGACAGCTTATTATCCCACTGCGAATGGATTAGCTGAGGCGTTTAACAAGACAATCATTAAGATCCAGTCGAAGCTCGTGAAGACCAACAAGCGAGACTGGGACGACAAACTCGGCGAAGCACTCTGGGCTTATCGCACCACCATACGCACGCCTACGGGAGCCACCCCGTATTCGTTGGTATACGGATGTGAAGCTGTACTACCGCTGGAAATTCAGATTCCATCCCTTCGGATCGCCCTCGCAACAGAGATGACGATGGAGGAACAACATCAGAAGTGTCTCGAAGAGCTTGAGAGGCTGGATGAAAAGCGCTTGGAAGCTCAACAGCAAATTGAATTTTACCATGCCAGGATGTTTAGGGCTTTTAACAAAAGAGTCCGACAGAGAAGCTTCAAGGAAGGAGATCTGGTCCTCGCTGCTCGCCGACCAATAATCCTCACTTCCAAGAAGAAAGGTAAATTCAAACCCAAATGAGAAAGACCGTTTGTAATAGACACAGTCTATTCAAATGGCGCATATCGCCTGATTACTCAAGAGGGCGCCAGACAATTAATGCCAATAAATGGGAAGTTCCTGAAAAAATACTATCCCTAGTATGTTCAGGATAACCCATTTACCGAGAAGTTCCTTGAAAAATATTACACTTAAAGTTCTAAAGGATAACCCAAAATTATTTTTTCCACCAAAATCCCTCACTGATCAGTTTCAATTGACAGTGGGTCCGCCAAAAATATCCATATGGCCCTCTTGACTCTTTCCATAGACAAGAAGGTCCCCTTTCAGATCAGAGTCTCCTTTCGATAAACGAAAGAACTCCTTTCTCTTCTCTTTGGTTAAATCTTCTCACGGTTATAGCCAAAGTTGAAACTTCACTTCGATAAACGAAGAACTCTTTTTTCCAGTTTAGGTAACCGATCCTATAAAAGGCAAGTTTATCTAAATTTTCCAGATTCTCGGAGTGGAGATCCCACTTCTAGTTTCTTTTTCCCAGGAAATAGAATATAAAATTCTTCCTTTTCAGAATCAGGGAATAAAATATAAAATTCTTCCTTCCTTGTTTTCCGGGTTCGCCTTCACCCTAAAAGAAGACCGGAAAATAGAATATAAAATTCTTCCTTTCCCGCACTGATCTTTTCCAAAATTTATCAATTTAGGATTCATCCTAGGAAGTTTATTCCCGAATCCTAAGAAAGGATATGCCGACGCCTAACACGCATCGCCGGTTTAGTCTTTCTCCGAAGAAAAAGACACCAGAGTTCGATTCTGGGGTATCCTATCCTGAAACCTAAGCAAGGATAAGTCTGCGCTTAACCCGCGCTGCCGGTTAGTTCTTAACCGTCAAAAAGAACAATCGTTCACATATTCAACATTGTGGCAGGTTGTTATTAATAACACCAAAATCCATGCCTTACACGCATGGGGAATTTCATCCCGAATCCTAAGAAAGGATATGCCGACGCCTAACACGCGTCGCCGGTTTAGTCTTTCTCCGAAGAAAAAGACACCAGAGTTTGATTCTGGGGAATTTTATCCCGAAGCCTAAGTAGGGATAAGTCATATTCAATATCGTAGCACTAAGAGCGTTAACTCTCTTAGCACAACGTTACATGCGGAACGGATTTAGACAATTCGCATGCTAGCCCGACTCAAACGGTAGTCGGTAAAGGCTAATAAAATCCGTTGAAGGCTGGGGGTTAGCCAAAAATCCTGAAGTCAACGCCTAACACGCGTTGCCGGGTAGCCTGTTCCCGTAACAATGGCGAAGTCTATGTATTCAACATCATAGCACGAAAGTCTAAGGGAGTTCATTCTCTTAGCACAACGTGACATGCGGAACGGATTTAGACAATCAGCATGCTAGCCCGACTTAAACGGTAGTCGGTAAAGGCTAATCAAATCCGTTGATGGCTGAGGGTTTGCCAAAAATCCTAAAAGTATTATGGTCAATCATCTCAAACGGAATGAGGAATCATAATAAAGATAAAGATAAAAACCAGTTCCACTAAGAAAATCAAAAGTCAGGGTATTCAGCAAATAAAATCATACATCAAGAACATGGCCAAATATCTGCTGATTAAGCCTAGACAGCTTCTCATCATAAGCTTGTCTCAGCTCAGCTCTGATAGACTCCTCGTTGGTGGCTAAAGTCTTCGCAGCAACCTCCTCCGTCTCGGTCAACTTCTGCTTCAAGGACTTCAGCTCATCTGATAAAGCGGTGTGTGCCTGCTGATCCTGTGTCTTCGTCATCTGAAGAATACCAAAATCGCGGAGTGTTCTTCTGAGCTGGTCTATCTCGGTCGCACAGGAGGCAAGAGAAGAGTCAAGCTCGGTGAGTGAAGATGATTTAGCAGCAAGGTGGGCCTCAACTCGGTCCACTCGATCCCGCTGCGCCTGAATGTCGAACTCAGCAAGAAACCTAGCATCACGCCATGTCTGTAAGTGAGTATTCAACTCGGCAGCGATGAAGGAAGAGGCACCTGCATCACGGAGCTCGCGAAACACCTGAAGCTCATGCTCTAGGCAATCAAGGTCATCAACTATAGCCTTCGCCAGATCTGGATATCCTGCGTCCCTTATCGAGCTTATCTTAGAATCAAGGAAAGGCTTAAACTGATGAAGGGAAAGTCCGCCGTGGAAGAGCTTGCCAATCATGACATTCAAGAAGGAGAAGAAGGAGCGGACTTCTATGCAAATGACAATCTTCTCAGGATCATCGTCTGATAATAACTCCCTCACAAGGACATGAAGCCGAGAAGAAAGCCCTACGCGAAAAGGACCGTCAAAAGCCTTAAAAGAAGAAATAAATGACAATTCCTCAGTTGGTCAAGTTATACCTTCTTCCCCTTGAATCACCGGGGGTGGTGGAGGTGTAACGGCTAGAGGTGTATCAACTGGTGTAGTTAGTCCCACAGCCGGCTCAACAGAATCGGTCTCAACAAAAGCTCCTGTTAAACACAGAACAGAATGTTCAGATGCATTACATTATAGCTGCATTAGTCAAAAATTAGCTAGTCCTATAATTAACTCGAGAAGAGGCGCGTACTTTCAAAAGAACCATTCTCGGGATCCTGAGGGAGTACGGGCTAAGGAAACATATCCTCGGGCAGCGGGCCATCGATCTGAGGAGAGTCATACATGAAGTGGAACATATCACTAACAGGATCCTCACCAGCCAAGTCCATCTCTGATGCTCGTGAAATTGCAGGCGGCTTGTGGGCTAATCTTTTCCGCCTATCAGCACGGACAGCAATCGAAGGTCTGGCCCGGGTAAAAGGACGGAATTCGTCGTCACTGTTGATCGCTGTCCCTGAAACATCGAATAGTGGTCAGAAATAGCAATTTGGAAATGCAGGGAAAAAGAAAGATAGGTGACTAACCTTGCTCCAAATCTGCCTCGTAGTCTTCAGGGTCTCCGCCTGAGGCCTCTCCAGCAGAACTAAAGGCCCTGTGACCTTCTGCATCAAGTCGGCGGGTCTTGCCCCGCGCCCTCTGTGACCGAGCACCGTCCCGGATCACATGAGAATCAATCTGAGAGGCTTCTTCGGCCACCAACTCTTCGATAGGCTTCACACGGACAGTCTTATTAGCTGCTAGCAACCACTTGCAGCTCAAGAAAGTGAGGTTCAACTGCCGCTCAGTACCCGGGAGACTGAACCTAGCACCAGTGCAGCCAGTCACGGTCCACAACCATGCACGAAGACCGTCCACCAAACCTCCATGAGCCCGAAGCTGTTGGCGCGGGTTCCCGACATAAAGCTGGTCATAACCAAACTGGCGAGCGAATCGGCAAGGTAGATACGGCTCTATAAAACACTGATTCCCCACCCGGAAAGTCAGGTAGCCCGGCCTGATGTTCACTAGCCAATTAAAGCAGCCGATATCTAAATAAGTGCGATACTCCCTCGGCTTCTCCTCATCAATCAAACATTCGCCATACCGGCTGGAGAACTGCGGAAAACAAGTAGAGAACGCCCAGCACTTGTGGACCTGTAGCTGCCTCCTGATATCAGAGAATCCTCGCCCTTCCCACTCGCCATTCTCAAGCAGCTGTAGTAAGGGAACAGAGTGGTCCATGGCATGCGGTACCGACATCATGTCAGAACGATGAAGGACGAACCAAGCCATCAAATAAATATACGGAAGCTCCACCTTAGTGGTAGGGATCTGAGTCGGCGATTCTTTCTCCTCCCGTGTAAAAGCACCGGAAATCTGTCGAAGCCCTCGATGAATGTTAGCCACCATCACCGGAAGAAGGGAAAGTTCCTTTCTGTAGGCAAGTTGAACCGCAGGGTAGAGCACTTCCAGTGGCAGAGCGTCACCAGACTGATACGGGACCACGCATTTCTTTAACCAGATAGCGAGGTAACCGGCAAGAAGGGTCATCGGACGAATCGGCACAGTCGCATGCAATAAAAATGATCTGAACTTGGTCCCTGCAAGAAAGCCGCTCTCAGGACTGCTATTGGTATAGGAGCGAGCGTTAACCTTCTTCAGCAAATCATTGACCCCTGAAGGAGTAAGCGGTGCCAGTTCACAAATAGTTTCGCCAGAATTGCCCTCCAGATTCCTGAACAAATAAGATGCGAACTGCTTCAGGCTCACATTTGATTTGGTCCTCTTCTCTAAGGGCCTAGACTGCGCCAAAGCAATGTGATAGTGACAAGTGAAGTCCCATAAGGTCTCATAACGGTCGGGCATGTGATCCTTCAGCTGACTCAATTCATGGTTGGAGGGAAAATACTCCTGATATAACATCTGACCCATGGGCAAGCCAGAAATCTTATGCATCTCATGGAGAGCCAAGCCCAACTCTCCGTGCCTAGTCAGAAAGGTATTCGAATCCGGATTATAAAGCTCGCATAGGGCAAAGAAATGCTTCGCACTAACAGGTAAACCGTGCATGGTGGCACGAATGGCTGCATAAAGACTGCAAGCGTGCAACTCCTCGTTCCATCGGCTCAAGACGTATTTCGTCATACGAGCCCACCAAAACTTGTCCAAAGAATGGACCCAGCCATAGAATCTGTGGCACGATGCAGGCATCTCCCGTCCTAAGTTAGCGAGGCGATTCCTCAAAGTGGAAGCAGAGGCAAGGAACTCGTTACGGGGCGGTGCATCTAGCCCCAGTACTCCAGGACGCAGTCCAACAATGTGATTCCTGCTCGAACCAGGAACTGCCTGATGAGTAATGTAGCCGCAGTGAACGCTCTCATGCTCCTCTGTCAAACGCCACGACATCTCCCGTTTCACAGCCTGACGCCTGAGCTCAGTCAAAGAACGATGTCGAGGAATCTTCGGCAAATACAGGAAACTACTGCTAGTCCTATGAAGCCACTGCTCGGCTTCAATAAACGCTGCATCAGGGTCTCTGACAGAATCGCCAAACAAGAAATCAGTCTTTCTGAGAGACTAAACGGAACTGGCATCCTTCACAAGAGGCGCATCTGTAATCAACTGGCGAAGGGCTCGATGTCCCCCTTCCTTCACCACCTGGGCAACCTCCGTCGACGTGCCCGGACCAAACTGAAAAGTAAGCAGAATAGGCGAAAGATCATCGGACGTCGAATAATACTCGTCATGACGTTCGTCCACAGCATGAGGTGAGAACGCTCTAGAGGGATATTCCACTGAACACAAGCAATTAAGTGTTTGTTAGTCTCAGTTATAAAAGGAAGTTGAATTCATCTTACAAATCGGTAAGATAGAGTCATTACCTTATAAAGGGTGAGACGATTTGGCCACATTGTGCATTTATAAGATAGGGTATATCGACAATATATCCCTGCCTTATAAAGCATAATGCAGCGTCAAAACGCGACATAATGACCTACAAAATAAATCAAGAGGTCAGATCTAGAAAAAATCCTCTTTTTATTGCAATTCTACCCCCTGAAAGATAAGCTCGAGGCGCCAAATCATAATCCTAACCCTCGCATGCAATCCCACAAGTTCATAAATTAAATTAAGCATAAAAAATGCTAAAATTATGGAAGATATACCTGAGGGAAAGCTCGAAGATCCAATAAAAATTAGATCTTGAAAAGTGCTCGAACCACGCGCTCGAGGGGCCTGAGAGAAATTCTAAAAATGGAAGTTTCGAGGGATTTCTCAGTCAAAGATCAAAAGGAAGACTAGATCTAAGATGAATATCAGGTTTTGAGGGAGAACGGATGCTCGAGGGAAGAGAAATTCAAAAAAGAGGAGAGAGAGGTGGCCGGCCCTAGGTGAGGGAAAAGAAAAGAAAAAAGACCCCTTTTATAGGGTGAACCGGCCTTGAACCAAACCGGCCTTGAACCGGACCGGACCGGTTTTGAACCGGAATCTAAATTGAAGCTGAACCGATCGTCGAAACGACTTCAAATCGATTGACGGTTCAGTCCATCATTCATTAACTTCTCTCCCATACGTTCGGAAGAGTTGGAGGATATTTTGAGCCTAATTACTGCCTTTTTTGGGTCATTATCAGACCGGTTCAGTTCATTTGGGCACAAAAAGTACTCCAATAAGGTATATGAGTATAAACTGTTCCCTAATTTTGGTTGAGAAGTTTCTGGAGAATATTTTTTCTAAAAATATTCTTAAGGATAACTCAACAACACTACGCCAGACAACGCGTTGCAGATAAAGACTCGACGCCAACAAGCGATGGTCAGCTAAAGATTAGAAAATCAGGAATCGACTCCAAGTTTAAAATTCTGACAACGGTCAGACAATAAATGCAGCACCGGAACTCTTACAGACATTCGACAAAGCACCGAATAGCCTGGAAGATTGAAGGAATCAAGAACGGAAGTCATTCCAAGATCCCATTACACCGACTGAAGGTGGGGACAATCATATCCAAAGTATTCCAGACTCTTCTATAAAAGAACGAGACTGAAATACTTTGGAGGGGGTATCTGTAGGCATATAAAATTGCTTATAGGTCCCTTAGCACAGCTCGGCACAAACCGACCAACTAACGAGGCGACGAGGTCGATGAATCGCACACAAGCAACGAAATACATCCGTTCGCGTTCGGAATCAAGCCAAGTGTCGAAGAGTCAACGAGTGATCCAACCAAGGACAAACTCAGACGAATCACGATCGAATCAAGATCAGTTTTGGACTCGAACTCAGAAGCGGATTTACTGCTAAATCAGAAGCGGGTTTACTGCTAAATCAGATCAACGGATCAAAGTATGGATCAACCGAATCACAGACAGAACCCAAAGGCGGAAAACAGCAAAAACCCAAACCCAGAGGGGCTCGGCCAAAACCGAGCCGCCTCAAGGTGGCTCTTTTCAAAGGTTGGACTTTTGAGAGCCGAAACTCTGCCGGATTGAAGATCGAGCTTAGAGTTTTGAAGACTTGAAGACTTGGACATCCAGATCTGATCCTCGGCGAGCATCCACGTCACAAAAGGCAGGAGTTCGAGAGAGGGGAGGAACAGATCTGAGATCTACACGAGATCACACTCCGGATCTAAGCTTGGTCTTAGATCCCGAGATCCGAGCGATTATTTCCTTAGTGAACTAATTCCTCCCGGCTATTATTCCCTTCGTGGAATAATACCCGTCAAATCGTGTAGATCCGACCGGATCTAGATCGCGCGGTGGTCCATGGATTAACCCCGGCGTTGGCAAAGAACCCACAAAAGCGAGTGACCGCAAAACAGGAGCTCGCGATTTGTTCACAAGGAGAAAGTTGTAATTTTTTATTTTTCTTTTATTTGATTTCGTTGTAACCGGATCTAAAAAAGACCGGATCTTTTATAACCACAAAAAGTTGTTATTTTGAGATCACAATGACATCAATGAAGAAAACGATTTTCCCCGCGAACAAATACTATAACTTGACACGGTTGTGCACTTGTAATTTTTTTTGGTACATGTTTATGCCGCATCAACTAGCTACCGAACCAGACCAACGCTCCAACAGAGTCTTCCCCTGTATCGTAGTGCACGACAACCTATTCACGAGATGGCTCGCATAAACCAACGCTTCGTCCCAAAAGGATCTTGACAATCCACTCTGCGTCATCATACATCGCACCTTCTCCAGCAAGGTACGGTTCAATCTCTCAGCCACCCCGTTCTGTTGCGGTGTCTCACGTACTGTGAAGTGTCGCCTAATGCCGTGATCCCGGCAAAACTGCAGAAACGGATCACTCTTATACTCTCCACCGTTATCGGAACGTAGAGTCTTTACCTTTTTACCTGTCTGCAACTCCACTTTTTTCTTCCACTCCACAAAAATATCCAGGACCTGATGTTTATGCTTCATCGGGTATACCCAATTCCTCCTGGAATAGTCATCAATGAAAGTGATAAAATAGTTGGCCCCACCAAGTGATGTGTGCTTGGAAGGACCCCAAACATCTGTGTGAATGTAGTCCAATATACCTTGGATATTGTGAATAGCGGTGCCGAATTTCACTCTTGTCTTCTTCCCAAGTATTAAATGTTCACACAGCTCCATCTTGCAGGTCTTTGCACCCTTCAATAGCCCCTGCTTCGCCAATACCTGTAGGGACTTATCACCAGTGTGTCCCAATCTCATGTGCCATAATCTGGTAGTATCTTCCTCTGTGGTAATCGAAGCTGCCAGACCCCCTGTTACTGTCTTGCCCTTCAAGTAGTAAAGGTTGTTTTCCCTAACACCTCGCATCACCACCATGGACCCCTTTGTGACCTTCAGAGTAGCATTCTCCAAGATCACCTTATAGCCAACTGCCTCCAAAGTTCCAAGCGAAATGATATTCTTCGTCAATTGAGGAACGAATCTCTCTTCCTTCAGCTCCCGAGTCACCCCGTCACACATCCGGATCCGTACTGTACCAATACCACCAATAGGGCATACATGATCATTACCCATGAGCACGACATCCCCTCTTTCTAACTCCTCAAAGCTAGAGAACCAATCCCTCCTAGGGCAAATATGGTATGTAGCACCAGAATCCATCATCCACTCCGTAGAGTCAGCGTAACAAACTGACGGTAGTGCAGAGCAGGAATAGCCTGAAGAATCTGTATCTGAATTCACTTCTGAAGCTTGTACAGCTTTTCCTTTATTCTTCCCGGCTTTATCTTTCAACTTTGGGCAGTCGTTCTTCCAATGTCCTTCTTCTTTGCAAAAGCGACATTGATTCCTACCAATATTTCTATGGCCACCTCTTGACTTCGATCTTGAGCGATCACCTGGACGACGGTTTGGACCACGGCCTCGAACTGCTAATGCATCTCCCGATGCCTTCTCGGAGGGTTCGCCATCACTCTTCCTCAACTCATAATTCACCAAAGCTGAGGTCACCTCCTTGTAGCTAACCGTAGTTCTTCCATTTATCATAGTGAGAACAAATGTACCAAAATCATCCTCCGGCAACGAACACAATAGTAGCATCGCCTTGTCTTCATCCTCAACCTTGATATCTACATTGGCCATATCCGAAATTAGCTTCGTGAAGTTGTTAACATGCTCCCGAATGGAAACTCCCCTCTTCATCTTGAATTAATAAAAGCTCTTCTTCAAGTGAAGCCGATTCTCAATGCTCTTCGTCAGATACTTCTCATTGAGTGTTTCCCACATTCTCTTCGCCGACGTCTCGTTCATTACGTTATAAATGAGATCCGGCGTCAAGCATGACCGAATTACTCCACAAGCCCTGTTATTCATTTTTTTCCAAACCTTGTCCTCCATATCAGCGGGTTTCTCTTGTAACTCAAGAGTCTCCTCCAAATTTTGTGCATCCAAGGCGTCCATCACCTGACACCTCCACAAACCGAAATTGATCTTGCCGTCGAACTTCGGAACATCAATTTTTGTATTATTGATGCTTAGACTCTGTATCGCCTTCGAAAGAGACGATCCTGATGTGCTTGTTTCTCCCATGTTATCGATCTAATTCTTCAAATAAGAATCCTTCAGTGAATCCTTCGAACTAGCCCCAAATCTAACCCGGAGCTCTGATACCACTTGTTGTGCGCAGCGGAAATTTCGGCAGCACTTCGGCAGCACTTCGGCAGCACAACAAGAGAGATTAGATCGATAAGAATTCCCGTCTCACCAAGGAAACAAGAATCTGAAGCGGATATCTCAACCAAGTGAGATATCGGCTCTTCCTCTCATCAGTTCTAGGACTGACCTGTCGAGGGATCCTACAAGCTATTACAAATCACGACAAGAACACAAATTTTACGTGGTTCGGCAAATAGCCTACGTCCACGGGGCAATGAGGGGGGGGATCTACTAATAGAGGGAGAGATACAACTAGGGTTTACAATCTTACAATCTAAACCCTCTCAAACAAACTCTCAAATCCCTCTTACAAATATTCTCTCAAAGGAACAGAAAGACTCCTGCAGCCGCCCAATGTTTCCTCTGCAGCCGCACACCCAAGACCAAAGCTCCTTGCACTTTTCGTCTACTGCAGCCGCCTAAAGGAAAATCTCCAGCCTTGTACTTGCTCGTGTTTTTCTCCTTCAGCCGCAAAACACCCCAGCCCTTGCTACCTTTTCACAAAACCCTAGGTTCATACATTTATACAAAGGACAAACGGGTGGGCCTTGGTAATACCGTGTGGGCCAAAGAGTTTGTCCGCTGGTTTTTTTTTTCACTGGCTTCACGTGATTACACTCACGTGTCCATGTTCACAGAGAATAGCTTTACTAAATTGTGCAGAATAAAATATGGAGATCTCTCAATCACTCAATTCGTAACACACCATCAAATATCTCAATGTAATCTCTCTAACAATCTCTAATAAATTATAGCAACAAATAGATAATCACTGAAAAAGTCAAATTATCTCTTGCGGCTTCAGAAGAGAACGCGGTTCTCTGTTGCATCTATTTACTTGTAGGTGCTCCTAATATGAAGTTGGATAGGAATCTTGCTCCTAATATGAAGTTGGATAGGAATCTTATTGTTACTTGAACTTGCTATCTCAACTAACTTCAAAAGCCTTTACCTCTCTTGGTTCTCATCCAATGAGAATTCAAATAATAACACACCCATGTGTACGGATTGCCATTGTGACAGTGGAGCCAAGAGTATGCTTTAGGATTGTCTATTCATTTCAAAATCCCAATCACCATCAACTTAATACTAACTAATCCAAACTTCTCAAGGCATTAGATGCATTATGTCTAGGCGATATCAAGCCAGTCAGTCAAAGAAGCAGTTTCGAGATTAGTATTTGAGTCACAATATAACAAATCTTCACCTTGATTCAAATGTATAGAAAATATACCTTATTCTACAATAAACTAACTTACTCTACCTTCTCCAATAGTCCCGCAGAGCATCAACTACGACACATATCGATCAAGTCCAACCACCGCTTGAACTTGCTAACTAAAAGATGACTCATCAACAAATCAATTGAATTATCCATACAACGACCATAACACTTAGAGGGGTTATTGGTTGGTGTAATTTTAGAGTAAGTGGGATAATTTTTTGGACTGTACTTTATGGTGTTATTCATTGGAATAATAGGATTAAGATTTCACTTTTAAGGTGTTATTTATTGAAACAATGAGATTAGAACAATTACCCCCACTTTTTTTAAAATTATCCCACTTCTATACAAACTTTTTGTCTCAAGCTCTAAAAATTACCTCATTCTTACCTTTGGAACAATCATGGAGAAAGTTGGATATTTTTGAAGCATTAATTTAGTAAATATCTAATATATGTTGATTGTATTATAATATATAATATATCTTAATTATATTATATTGTAAAATTCTACTATAACGTAAGACAATAAAATATTATATAATGTTATCTAATATAACATTATTATATATCATTATTGCATATTAATTAATAATATTTCATATATTATAAAATTTATAAAATTACTTTATATTATTTAATATATAGTTTATTAGTTAGAATAAAAATATTTTTGTAGTATTGGTATGATATAAAAATATTTTTATTAGTTAGAATAAAATTTATAAAATTACTTTATATTATTTAATATATAGTTTATTAGTTAGAATAAAAATATTTTTGTAGTATTGGTATGATATAAAATATTGTATTATAATTTAGTGTCTATATACTTAATATAATAATATATTAATTATATTGTAATAATTTAATATGATAATTTATTCTATTATAAAATATTTTAATTTTTATAATAATTTATTATTTTCTATTACACTTGATTCTATTAATTAATAGTCTTAAGTATATTGTCAATATTGTGGTTAAATAGAATAAAAATATTATAATAATTACATTTATATTAAATTAATTATTATATTATTGAAATATTATAATAAATATATTGTTCATATGTTATACCAATTATTATATAATATATCATATTATTATAATATAATATAATATTAATTACTAACATTAAAATATAGTTATATTTAATTAGTAATTATAATATAACATATTATATTTTTGTATAAAGTAAAATAATGTATTATATTATAATAACATACTAAATAATATACTAAACCAATCGGGCAAATTAATTTAGACTTAATTGATAAATAAATATTATATTTTCATAAGTTGTCACATCATCAATTATCCAACATGAATTGTCAAATCAAAACTTCAATTTGTCCCATTATTCCAACTTGTCTCATTTTACCCAACTCAAAATATACTAAAGGGATAAAATTATTCAATTGGAAAAATTATTGTTCATAAGTCACCACATGAAGTAGGCCTTGAATAGCGAAGGGCACAAAATTGTAAACGGGCAATGCATAGGCTAGTGTATCTTCATATTCTCATGGTGGTCAAATATATCCTCTAGACTGATCTCTAGCTATATTATATTCCCACTCTTCTTAAAACTGCTGAGGTACTTCGTCTACTTGAACGGGATCTAGCTATTGAACTCCATAGTCTTATCATACTTCTTATGACGCACCTATTTTCACACATGGCTGCAATCCAAGGTGAACCCAGAGATGTTAAACCCATCATGCACCTATATTGTGCAACAACACGTTTCACCATCACAGTAATATCTCTCTAGTGGAATCAAATACAAGTGCAAATACAAAACAGTCGAAATAAGGAAAATAAATGCAATAGACATGATGTAGAAATAAATATCTAATATATATATATAATCATGTCTCAATTGAATAAACTGAATACAACTGAAGTCTGAAATAAATATGAAGCATCTCAATATGAGTCAACTAAAAATAAACTAAGGCACACAGCCTTTACAATATGAAATACAAAACTCTAAATGTCCAAAAGAAAATATCAACTACGGTGGAGTCTCATCTACTAAAAATATGTGACACCAACTATGCTGGAAGTCCATCATCCTGCGGCTCTCTGGAACTCTGAGCTGCTACCTGAAAGGAATTAAAAAATAAAAAGAGAAACAACAAGAGAGTTAGAGAACTACAGCAAGATCATCTCCATCCGCCCCCAGGGGAAGGGTTACTAGATGTGATGGAGGCTCTATCTATTAAGCATAGTCTACCTAGATCATTTACCATGTATCTAAATGGAATTAATATTTAGAAACCAACAACACGAGACATAGTACGTCGAGCGAAATAATCCAAATGAGAAAACCCTCATGTATATACCATATGTCTCAAATTATAGATAACTAAATATCAATACTGAACTAAGAATGAACAATCTAAATAGAATTAATAATTAGAAACTCACAACATGAAACTGGTACGTCGAGCGAAATAATCCAAATAAGGAAACCCTCATGTATATACCATATGTCTCAAATTATGAGTTGCTAATTATCAAGTCCAAACTAGGAATAAAGGAAAGCAATACAAGGAAGTAAAGTCATCATAATATCTGACCAAAAATATCTTCCACTATCCCTTGGAAGATAATATAAATAACAGTATATAATCCTGTGTACCCACAAAAGTAAAGTACCTCGGTCATATATAAATCAGTGATGAGTCTTGTTCATAATGGCGTCCACCAAGACTTAGGCTATCATATAATATCACAATACAAATCTTTGCAAAGTTTATAATTCATCGCATTATCATGCGTGACGGACTATCAAATCGATATCCTAAAAGTGTACACGTCTTATTAGTCTCATTGCATCAACGTGCGGGACGAACTACCAAATTAGGCATCCTAGGTATACGGCTCACAAGCCTCATCGCATCTACGTGCGGGACGGTCTACTAGATCAAGCATCCTAAAACCCGACTCAATGGCCTGTACTAATGGTACATCGACGCACTATCCCAATTAGTTCTGAGCGGTGCTCATCAACGATATTCATACATGTATATAATATTTAAATAACTCATATCTCCCATGTAATCAAAACAATACTTGTATTAATCCTCTTTGAGATACCCATGTGTGTGCTATGATACTATACGTGTATCCTCATGATTGTATGGGTATCATCATGCGCCTAGAATCCCGCATTCGAAAACAAAAGGTTTAAAAGCAACACTTCAAACAAAAGAGAACACAGGTCGGTCGATCGCCCTTAGGGCGTCGGTCGACCGAAAGCAACCGTGCACACAATATGCACGCTCAGAGCCTCACCGGTCGCCTGGTTAGTCTTGGTCAGTCGACAGGCCAGAGAGGAAAACACAAGTTCAGGTTTCTGATAGTTTGTATTTTGTAACTTTATTTAAAAACTTTTTTTATCAACACGAGGCATATAACAAGATTAAATCTTTCATAATTACTTAACAGAAATTGACTCATCATGATATAAACAATTGAATTAAACTAATTAGGGTTTAACATCCTAATTGATCAAAATTTCTAAAATAATCTACTTTATAAATATGGTTAATTAAACATGATAAATTCTAAACATTGAATAGAGATAAATTCATTTAAACATGCTCACATCACTTAGGTATCATCAACCTAGGGTTTAGACCTCTTTAATTAGCAAGAAAACTCAAATAATTATTAAACTATGGTTTAAATATATTTTAATCATGATTAACAAGTTAAAAATAAAAATAAATACAACCCTAATGAACATGATCATCAAACTAATATAAACAGCAACTAAAACTACAGATTTTCACATTGGTTTAAAGATTAACGTCATAAACTAAGATTTTAAAATATCGGGTTAAGCTTAAACATGAGATTCATCAATTGAACATATTAAATCTTTAATTAACTATAGGGAAAGATTTGGAGGAAGATGATCTTGCCTCAAACGTCGTGTTAAACTCCTGAACACGTGCGTGCAAGATCCCTCTTCACCAAAGTCGTAAAATCTCGCCTTCCTCTCGACAAACGCCTCAAGAACTCTCCAAAATCTCACAAATTATGATTAGGGTTTGAGAGAGAGGGTGAGGGGCTACTAGTGTTCTGAAATACTGATGAAAAAATGTATTTTTTGTATGTAAACATGTATATATATAACTGCAAACCCGAAACAAAACAGTCCAAACCCGAAACTAGAAACCTAGTCACACTGGGAAAATAGTCTTTAGTATTTTGGCTATAACTTTCACGTACAATCTTAGAATAAGGTGATTTAAGATGTGTTGGAAATCTATTGAAGATACCTACAACTTTTGTCTTTTTAGTTTTTTAGATTCAAACTGTATCGGTGTGTAATATAGATATATTCTTAACTAGTCATTTTTTCAGATTTCTTCTTTGTGCATGTTTAACCTTTGTATACTCTCATGTATACTCTTAATTGATCTCTAATCAATTATTAGCATAATCATTCATCTATAAATGATATTCATCATAATTAAAGCTTATTTATCAATATAATTCATACTATTTTCCAAAATCCATAGGGTTTTACATTCACCTCCCCCCCCCCCCCCCCCCCTAAAAGAATTTCATCCTCAAAATTTCGCAATCGTATCTTAGAGATTAATAATATGAAAAAGGTACGATGAAGGAATAATCCAGATAAGAAAACCCTCCCGTACACATCTCATAACATTAATCCCCAGATATGAAACATAAGCGATATTTACACTTAATAATCTAGAATGCAAACTTCTACTTAACTCCTAACTAAACTGAACTAGTACGTCGAGCAAAAAATCTAAACAAGGAACCCCCCCATATATATATTCCGTGAGCCCTTGGATTTAACGAGCGGCTCACGTTCATTTCAGAAACCCAAAAAACTCCCGTGACCTCAAATCCGCCTCCCTCTTCTAAATCTCGTCTCCTTCTCTCAGCTCAAATCTCCCTCTCTCTCCTCAAACCCTCCTCCCTCTCTCCCCCTCGTGGAGCCCTCTCGCTCGTGAAACCCATTTTCAACGCCGCCGACCATCTCCTCAAACCCTCCCCTCCCTCTCTCGCTCGTGACCCCAAGCACCGCCGCCGACCAACTCCGCCTCCCGCCGCCGACCAACTCCGACTCCGACCCCGACCAACTCCGACTCCGACCTCCTCCTCCAACTTCGGATCCGACCCAGGACGTGAGCCGACTCCGACCTCCGACCTCCAACTTCGGAGCCGACTCCGGACGTGAGACACTCTCTCTCACTTGGAACCAAAGGGAGCTTGAATCAAATTTGTTTGTAGGTAAAATTTTAATTTTACTTTTTAAGATTGAGGGTTCTTGTTGTTTAATGAGTTATACATGATTATGATGGTTGATGCTTGTTGGATTTTAGTCAAAATTGCTTGTTGGATTTTTTATTGTCCTCTCAAAAGCCGAATTTTTTTGAGTACTTTACTGAGATATACATGAATATGTTGGCTGGTGTTCTACATTCTCCCTTAGTTCTTCATGTTCCTATGTCCTGATGTGTTTTCTGAGAATGCTATGTTTTGAGTACTCAAACTGTAGCTATATGCTTCTTTTAATAATGCTATGTTTTGAGAATGCTATGTTTTGAGTTTAAATATCAGTAGTAAGTAAATATATATTTTGAAGTTAGAAACATGTTTATTTTTTTATGGAGAACTCAAACTGTAGCTATATATATTTTGAGAATGCTATCATGTTCCTATGTCCGAAGCTTATGGAGAACTCAAACTGTAGCTATATGCTTCTTTTAATAATGCTATCATGGCTGCTAAATTTGAATCCTTCTATGGTTGAGTTTGGTTATATCATGCCCGTGCTTTCATTTTTTATAGTTTAGGTGGTTGCCTTGTATATGAATGTGTGGATTGCGTTTAACAGCATATAAATTCAAGTTGGATTATTCATTGACCTTTCAAGTTAGAATAGTGTTTATTTTTTTGCACAGTGGTTTTTGATGGTTTGTTCTTGATGTTTGTTCTTGATGTTTATTTTTGTAGGTAAAAATTATTCTTGATGTTTGATCCAATGAAAACTGAAGATGGTTGCTCCCATATTGTTGATGAAAAAATCTCTCAATTAGATAACTTAGTTGTACCAATTGTTGATGAGCACTTAAAACCAAAAATAGGAATGACTTTCGACAATTTAGAAGAAGCTAAAAAATTCTACAGAAATTACGGAAAGGTCGGAGGTTTTGATATCCGTAATAGCACAGCAAATTATGGGAAGGATAGAGAGTTAATTTGCAAAAGTTATGTTTGTTCGAAGGAAGGAGTGTTAAAGAGCAAATCGTTGGAAATTCGACGATGTGGTACAATTAGAACAAATTGTAAGGCCTTGATTCGCTTGAAATTAGACAAAAACAATGGCATATGGAGTGTCTACAAGTTCGTGGAAGAACATAATCATACAATTACTTCACCGAGTAGAACATATTTTCTAAGGAGAAACCGTGAGGTAACAAGTGCGAAGAAGACATTGATAAAGCAGTTTGGAGAGGTGAACATTCCAACAAACAAGCAAATGACCTTCTTTGAAAACTCTAGCGGAGGTTTTCATAGAATCGGATGCATTGAGACCGATGTGAGAAATTATGAAAGAGATTTGAGAGAGGAGAGGCGCGGTCATGATGCACAAATGATGTTGTATCATTTCAAGTCGGAACAAGAGAAGAATCCTTCATTTCATTATGTTTATGAAGTTGATGAAGAGAAGCACTTAACTCATTGTTTTTGGGTGGATGGCATTGCTCGAATGAATTATCAACACTTTGGCGATGTTGTCTCCTTCGATGCCACGCATAACACAAATCAATATGGCTTGGTATTTGTGCCGTTTGTAGGAGTAAATCACCATTGGCAAAGTATTTTTTTAGGATGTGGCTTTATTCCAAACGAAGAGGCAAAGTCTTTTGTATGGTTGTTTAACAAATGGAATGAAGCAATGGGTCATCCTCCTTCAGGCATGATTACAGATCAATGTCTTGGCATATGCAAGGCAATTGAAACAGTTTTTCTAGAAATTCGGCACAGGTTTTGCATTTGGCATATCTTGGACAAAGTTCCGGAGAAGTTGGGTAAATTGGCTTATAGAACAAAATTTATGAAATCTTTCAAAGAAAATATTTGGGACTCCGAGACTGTTAGCTCTTTTGAAGAGAATTAGGTTTCAATTCTTAAAAAAATGGATTGGAAACACATGATTGGCTAAATGATATCTACAAAATTCGTAAAAAATGGGCTCCGGTTTATCATAAACAACACTTTTGGGCTGGAATGTCTAGTAGTCAAAGAAGTGAAGGGATGAATACATTGCTAAAAATACATGTCAAGAAAAAATTCACTTCATGATTTCGTTACCATCTTTCAGAGGGTCTTGGCGAGACAAAGAGAGGGGGAGCTTAAAGAAGATCATTACAATGTGGAGAAAAAGCCAAATCTGAAGACTTTGTGGTCAATAGAAAAACAAATGGCCTAAATCTACACGAAAAAAAATCTTTTATATATTTCAAGAAGAGCTTCAACCTAGCTTAATGTATAACATTGAGCTGGTAAAAGAAAATGAAAGAGAAAGTACCTTCCAATTGAATTTTTGTGGTCATGATGAAAGATTGAGACATATTATACATTGCAAAACAACTAAAATGATCCGTTGTTCGTGTCTCATGTTTGAATTCAAGGGCATTCCATGCCGACATATCTTGGCATATCTTAAAATTACCAATCATAGTGAGTTACCGGAGCAGTATATTCTAAGAAGATGGTGCCGAAATGTCAGAAAAAGGGTTGTTCTTAGAGATGGTAATATTATTGGAGAAAATGCTACAATTAATTTTGCTTCTCGTTTTAGTGAACTAAATTGCTTAGCTAATGAAATGGTCGAAGAGGGGCTATCTTCTAATGACGCATATGAATTAATGCGTGAAATGATGATGGATGCTATTAATAAGGTGCAACGTTTGAAACTCATCAATGATGAAGAAATTGAATAAGATGTAGAAGCACAATATAGTAATGTGGAGTGTTGTCAAGATATAGTTCATGAACCAAGTCAAGCAAGAACAAAAGGAAGGCCTAGAGGGAAGAGGTTAAAGCCATTGAGAGAGATCCGCAAATGCCGGCCTAGGAAATGCAAATTGTGTGGAAAGCGAGGGCAAAATCATGATAGCAAAAATTGCCCTCTAAAATTGTCGAGGTAGTGTATTATTTTTTTAGTAATACTAATGCTATTATTTTAAGCTTTTTTTAAGTTGGTGCAACTATGCAATGATCTTTAATGTGTTTTGCTATCATTAATTTTTTATAGTGATTCAATGGAACAAGATAATATTGATGAAGCCACTGATGATTTAGAAGATTCCTTTGAGGAAGGTAATGGTTAATACATACGGAATAACTTGTACATTTCCATTTTGTTGATGGATGTTATTTTTTTTAATGTGATGAAGCAATGATCTTTAATGTGATTTTTTTTAATACAGATGAAGTTCTCACTATTGCATGAAGTTTGATCAAGGTTGGCGGAGCAAATCATAGCACTATTGGTGAGAAGGGGTTGAAGTCGTTATTGTATTTTTGGGTTGAGTTTTTGTATCTTTTGTGTTGGTACGTTGATATCAGAATTTGTTGGTAATAGTCGTCATGTGTTGGAAGAAGATGGCTGAGTCGAAACAGTTTTTTGGGTTGAGTTTATGAATAACACTTGTTTACTGGTATGTACTCCTTTATTTACTGGTATGTAGCAGTTTTTATGTGCTCCTTTATTTACTGGTAATAGTCGCCGAACATGTAATTTTATGTCAGGCATTTGAGCGCAGTTGGGCATACATGTAATAAGGGGTCATTGTATAAACTTCTATGCATATTATGCTCTGTAAATTCTGTTTGTTCTATGCTCTGTATGTGCTCCTTTATTCAAAAGCTCTGTAAGCATATTATGCTCTGTAAATTCTGTTTGTTCTATGCTCTGTATGTGCTCCTTTATTCAAAAGCTCTGTAAATTCTTGTATATACATGAAATTGTCAGTACTGGGTCTAGAGTGGAATCTGGGTACATTACTGGTAATAGTGAAGTACCCGAGCATGAGACCTCAAGAGCCAATACCCTTGATTCAAAGACTGGCTTGAACTCAGAGATCACTGGTAAGAACTCCAATGACTCTGAGGAGTTGGTACTCTTCAGCAATGGGCAAGAGATCTCAAAACTCAATAACCTTGATTCAGAGACTGGCTTGAACTCAGAGGTTGCTGATATGAATAGCAGCATCTCAAGGGGAAGTACTGTGAAACCTAAAGGGAGAAACAAGAAATTGAAGGAGGCTGGTTCATTCGAGAAACTAAGATCAGACAGTATCGCTAGTAGACTGCGGAAGCGTGTAAAGGTTACTACTGACTGACTGGGCGAGAGATGTTCTGGATAGGGCAAGCGATATTTTGGACGCATCAGTTTGCAGGTCTATAGTCGGCAGACGTGGTGGAGCGGAATCATTTTGTAGGTTGCGGGTCTAATACGAGCCTGGGTATATGAAGCGTTGACGATGGCAAGTGATACTTTGGCTGCATCAGTTTGCAGGTATATAGTTAGCTGACATAGAGAAGCAGAGTTATTTTTGTAGGTTGCGGGTCTAGTACGGGCATGTCGAAACCCTTTCTTAAGCTCTGCAGCATGAATACATAATGAGTGTCATCGTTAAAAAAATTCAAACCACTGAAAGGAAACTGATGCCTCAAATAACTCCTGTAAAATTATTCACAACATTCTCATGTTAAGAAAATACAACAAACTCTCCATTCACTTGAATGTTCTTCTCATCATTCACAACATTCTCATGTTAAGAAAATACAACAAACTCAAAACATAGCATTCTCAGAAAATACAACAACAGACTTGAATGTTCTTCTCATCATTCACAACAAACTCGCAGCAAACTCAAAACAGCAAACTCAAGGCAACAAACACTTTTCAGCAAACTCAAATGTCATTAGGGAAACAATTTTTCAGCAAACTCAGAAAATACAACAAACTAATATGTTGCTCAGTCATTTGACTATAACACAGAACAACAATATCAGTACAACGATACTTAAAAATTTCAAATATAAAATTACATCATTCAATAATTTTTTCAATACCTCATCATTTTTTTCTAGCCTTTCCAGCCTTTTTGTGATGTTCTTGTTATCACCAACCCATTCGAAGAAGTTGCAACCCTTGCAATTAGGTCCCTTATATCTCGGGCATCCATAAAATTCCAAGCTGTTATTGTGTCCTTGCTTGCACATCCGTATTTTGCAAATTAACCCACAATAACATTTTCTTTGAACTAAACCCTCATCTTCTTCTCCACTGAACTCACACGAAAAGTTCTTCATCTTTTATCTGCAAAAAAGGTATACCAAACAGTACAAAAAGTATACGACATCTTTGAGGCTTAAATCTAAATACAGTGTCAAGCCAAGCTATAAATCAAAATTAAAAATGAAATAGTAGAGTTTACAGTGCAAAATAAGTTGCACGCGATGTCTTAAGATACAAAACAAGATGCAGAAAAATTCAGTAAGTTAACAGATATAATAGGCAGATAAAAAGCAATGACACCCCCTTTCCATTATGGCATTTGCTTTAAGTTGAAAACAAGGAAATATAATAGGCAGATATCCATCTTCTACCAACCAAAAATGAGAATAGAAAATAAACTATAAGAAAAGGATAGCCCCTTCATAGATACAAAAGATACCAGAAAACCCAATCAAGAATTACCTAAACAAATTTCGAACAGTGCTGTAGATATGCGGATGCAACGGTGCTGTATTCAAAAAAATCACCTGATCAACAAAACCCATCAAACAAAACCCACATATTTCCCATGAGTAACATACCAATTCCCCCATAAACACAAAATTTAACAATAAAAATCGAGTAGGATACATCACCTGAGGGATTGACCTTGTGCTTGTATCCGGTGGTGGGATTGACCTGCCACTCGACGAGCTCCTTATGGAGACGATTGCATGCGATCTTGCTTAGGGCCTGAAATCAATGGAGAAATCAAAGTAGGGTTTGAAATTTTTTGGGAGAGGAGAGAAAACCGATCATTACTTTGCGAGGTCGGAGGTTGGAGTCGGCTCACGTCCTGGGTCGGATCCGAAGTTGGAGGAGGAGGTCGGAGTCGGAGTTGGTCGGAGTCGGAGTTGGTCGGGGTCGGAGTTGGTCGGGGTCGGAGTTGGTCGAGGAGTTAGAGGAGTGGTTTCGTCGGCGTTGAAGCATGGGTTTCACGACGGAAGAAGGGCTCACGAGGGGCGGAGGAGAGGGAGGAGCGTTTTTTGAGGAGAAGAGAGGGAATTTGAAGCTGAACGAGAAGGAGACCGAGATTTAGGAAAGAGGGAGTCTTATTTGAAGGACACGGGAGTTTTTTTTGGGGTTTCTGAAACGACGCTGAAGCCTTGCTCGTTAAATCCAAGGCCAACGGACGTTTTCAAACATGTGCTTGCGAAAATTATTTCCCAGGAAAGATTTCTCTCTCTCCCTCTTCTCCAGTATATATAATAGCTATAATATAATATATAATATAGCTATATATTATATATAATTACTATATTTATATATATGGTGTCATATAGTATATAGTAGTTACTATATAGTATATACAGTATATTATATATATGATATATATAGATATATATATATAATATGATATAATATAGTATACATATATATATTATATTATATACACGCCACACACACACACACAACACACACACACACACACACATTAATATATAGTATTATATATAAATATATATATAATATATATACTATATAGTATATATATATATATATATATATAGTATTAATATTATATTTATAGCTATATATTTAATAATTATTATGTATGTATGGTATATATATAATATCATGTGTTGCGAGGATGATTGTAGAGCGTAAAGTTTAATACCCCCCACACTATAATAGTAATACTATATAATATATAGTATTATATAATATATGTATGATAATATAAATATAAATGTTAATTATATTATATATAGTTATATATTTATATATATATATATATATATATATAAATATATAATTTGATAGTAATATATATATATATATATCATGTGTTCCGAATGATTAGGAGCTAAGTGTTAATACCCCCATTCCAGCATTAAATATAAATATAACTATAGAAAATAATCATAAACACAAGCAATTTATAACCTATCATTTTACCTGCTCAAGTAGGTGAGGGTAGTCACGATGTATATCCTCTTCACACTCCCAAGAAGCTTCATCAGCTTCTTTCCGATTCCATTGAACTTTAACTAAATGTATCACTTTGTTTCTAAGTCTTTTGTCCTTCTTGGCAAGAATGCGAACTGGGATCTCAAAGATGGTCAAATCATCATGAAGCTCAATCTCCGGTGCATCCAATACTCATTACTGACCCTCGTTGTGTAAACACTTATTAAGCATCAAAACATTAAAAATGTCGTGTATACTCGACATCGATACTGGAAGATCTAGCCGATACAAAATGGCTCCAATGCACTCAACAATCCTAAACTGGCCAATATACATCGGGGCAAGCTTTCTTCATCTTCCAAATCTTTAAACTCCCTTCATCGGCGATACTTTCAATAAAACATAGTCCGTAACCTAGAACTCTAGCGGTCGCCACCTCTGATCTGCGTAGCTCTTTTACCGACTCTGCGCTGTAAGAGTACGTTCCTGAATTAGTGCTACTTTCTATGTAGTCTATCTCACAAGCTCCAGTCTAAGCAATAAGTTATCCTCTGGGTCTGCCCAACTAATAGGTGATCAATAAGGCCTTTCGTATAACGACTCATATGGTGTCATACCTATGGCCGCTTGATAACTGTTGTTATAAGCGAACTCAATCAATAGAATGTGACCCTCCCAACTACACTGGAAATCAATAATACATATTCGCAACATGTCTTCCAACACTTGGTTAACTTTTTCTGTCTGCCCATCTGATAATTGGCTGCCGAACGAGTTCTAGAAGCTCCTCCAGAAGTGTGAAGTGAAAACCGAGCCTTGATCTGATACAACCATCTCTGGAACTCCATGTAGTCTCATGATCTCTTGGATGAATTGTAAAACCCCGAAAATTTTGAAAATATTATTATAAATGATAATAAATGAGTTTTATTATGATTGAT
>NC_033801.1:34550770-34583645 GCF_001876935.1 Asparagus officinalis | reverse complement strand
CTAGGTCAACGCCAGTCAACGCGTTGCGATCAAAAATTCAACGAACGACGTTCAAAACCCTAAGGTCAATGCCGGACAACGCGTAACCTTAGATCAACGCCAGTCAACACGTTGCGAGCAAAAATTCAAAACCCTAAGGTCTACGCCAGTCAACGCGTTGCAAGCAAAAAAATTCAACATACGACGTCCAAAACCCTAAGGTCAACGCCGGACAACGCGTAACCCTAGGTCAACGTCTATCAATGCGTTGCAATGAAAGAATCAACACTCCGAAAAGTATACGAGTATAAACTGCTTCTTAATACTCCAATAAGGTATATGAGTATAAACTATTCCCTATTTTTGGTTTGAGAAGTTCCTGGAGAATATTGTTTATAAATATTCTTAAGGATAACTCAACCACACTACGCCGGACAACGCGTTGTACATAAAGACTCGACGCCACAATCGATGGTCAGCTAAAAATTAGAAATCAGGAATCGACTTCAAAGTTCAAAATTCCGACAAACGGTCAGACAATAAATGCAGCACCGGAACTCTTACAGACTTTCGACAAAGCACCGAAAAGCCTGGAGAATCGAAGGAATCAAGAACGGAAATCATTCCAAGGTCTCATTACACCGACTGAAGGTGGGAGGCAATCATATCCAAAGTATTCCAGACTCTTCTATAAAAGAACGAGACTGAAATACTTTGGAGGGGGTATCTGTAGGCATATAAAATTGCTTATAGGTCCCCTAGCATAGCTCGGCACAAACCGACGAACCAACGAGGCGACGAGATCGACGAATCGCATCAAGCGACGGAATGCATCCATACACGTGCGGGATCAAGCCAAGGGTTCGAAGAGTCAACGAGTCATCCAACCAAAGGCATACTCGGACGAATGACGATCGAATCAAGATCGGTTTCGGACTCCAACTCAGAAGCGGATTTACGCCGAGCCACCTCGGGGTGGCTCGGTGGCCGAGCCACCTTGGGGTGGCTCGGCCATGAGCCGAGCCACCCCAAGGTGGCTAGGCACAGTGTCGGCCACCCCGAGGTGGCCGACAGTGGCCCGAGGTGGCCGACAGTGGCCAGAGGGGGCCGACAATTCCCTTTTTGCAGCCACTGTCCTGAGAGCCTATAAATAGGCCTAGAGATGTTCATTTTCGGAGGTCGAACTTTCAAGAGCCGAAACTCTGCCGGATTGAAGAGTGAACTCGGAGCTTGAAGACCAGAAGACTTGCACATTCAGATCTGATCCTCGGCGACCATCCACGTCAGAAAAGGCAGGATCTCGAGAGGAAGAAAGAACAGATCTGAGATCTACACGAGACTACACTCCAGATCTAAGCTTGGTCTTAGATCTCGAGATCTGAGCGATTATTCCCTTGGTGGATTAATCCCTCCCGGCTATTATTCCCTTCGTGGAATAATACCCGCATAATCGTGTAGATCCGACCGGATCTAGATCGCGCGGTGGTCCACGGATTAACCCCGGCGTTGGCAAAGAACCCACACAAGCAAGCAACCGCAAAACAGGAGCTTGCGATTTCTTCACAAGAGGAAAGTTGTAATTTTTATTTTTTTCTTTGATTTAGTTGTAACCGGATCTATAAAAGACCGGATCTTTGTAACCCAAGATGACAATCATATCAATGAAAAAGAAAACAATTTTCCCCGCGAACAGCAAGTGTACCAAGTTGAGCTACATCGAAGATCTATCAAGCTTGGGTATATTTAGTTTAGGTTTTATATTACATCGAAGATCTATCAAGCTTGGGTATATTTAGTTTAGGTTTTATATTATGTGTGTTAGTACTTTAAGTTCAATCATATATTTTAGGTTTTATATTATGTGTGTTAGTACTTTAAGTTCAATCATATATACACACACATATTTAGTTTTTACATATATAGTCATATATATATATCCAAGATTTGCTTTATGGACTTAACAATCATTGTATACATATTTCATTAAGTCAATAAAATTATTTCATAGGGTTTCCAAAACATTATTTATGTCAAAACATCAAATTTTATGTATATCACATTTTCATGTTTTGGACACACTTGTAAAATACATAAGTTTTTACAAATGGGAAACTCAAATTGAGAAATTCTTTTTCTAACATGTTCAATTTCATATTTATAAATGTTTCTCAAAGTTTTATCAATTTTGGAATTAATCTGTTATGTTTATTTGAATTTACAAAATCAAGTTTTTAATAAGCTCATGTTCGTGCACATGTTAGTGCATATTTTTGCAAAACTGATACGTTTTCACAATTAGAAAATGTGATTTAAAAAAAATTTCGTTTATATGTTTATCATCATATATACAAATATTTCCCCAAGTTTTACTAATTTTGGAGTTGTTTTGTTATATACAAATATTTCCCCAAGTTTTACTAATTTTGGAGTTGTTTTGTTATTTTCAATTGAATTTACAAAACCAAGTTTTTTTACTAATTTTGGAGTTGTTTTGTTATTTTCAATTGAATTTACAAAACCAAGTTTTCTGTAGTTTTTTTCAGAAATTATATATTTGTATTCAAACATTTATTTCTCTAAACTAGGAAGTGATATTTCAGAAATTCTATCTCTAACATGTTTATCTACATGTGTAGAACCTTCCCTAAAAATTTTATGATTTTTGGAGTTGATTTACTATTTTTAATTAATTTTACAAATTCAGATACACAAAATTTTAGAATCTGTTAAAATCAGAAACTGTCCGTGAACAGTGCGGTCGACCGCTACAGTTGACTGTGCTACAGTTTGGTCAACCACCACGGTCCACCGTCTGTATTCCATAGAGTAGTTTTGTAGTTTTATTTATCGCGGTCGACCGCCACGGTCCACCGTCGAAGTTACCGTTGCATAGTAACGGTAACTTGCTGATTTTTGTTTTTTAGTGGGTCTTTGGGGTTGTTTTCTTATTTCTATATATACTCCTTTGCCATAACTATTTTTTATAACTAAGAGAGTGTTTTAAAACAAGTTTAAAGAGTTTTAAACAAGGGTTTAAGTTTGGTTTAAGTTTGTTTAAGAAACTTTTAAGCATTTGAAAGTTTGAGTTTGTGAAATCAATTTCACAAGAGCTTGAGAAGATCATCTATTGGTGTTTGGGCATCCAACTATTCTCACTCTACCTCTTGATCTATTGAGAAGTTTTCTAAACTCTATTTTTAGCTTTACATCTATTTGTTTGATTATCATTTTATTAAAGCTAGTTTTATGTTGAGTTTAGTTAATTTGATTTCACTCATTGTTTACACACATCCACTTGAGCTTATTGTATTTGCATACATTATATGTTTAGGTTGGTGAGAGTTGTAACAATTGAGTGTGTGCTTTCATTATGTTCTCATCCATATTAGAGAACAATCATTTATTGTAATTATGCTTATTGTGAGGATCACTTTGTAATACACTTATACACCGAGAGAAGTGTGTGGCGAGAGTCGGGGATCGTCCCAAGAGGAGTAGCGTCGGTTGACGAACCTAGGGAGAAGTTATATCCGAGCACTTGAGGGAGACACGTATAGGTCCAACACTTGAGAGGGTGTAGAGTGGGATTGCAAGAGTGTTGATTGTAAAGTTTTTGACTAGCTAGAAAACCGTATTGTGAGGTGTAAACGTTATTCGGGTAAGCGTAGAAAAACCGGTTGTGATAGTAGAGATCTCCTCGAGGTGAGGATCAGAGACGTAGGTAAGGTGGTTAGACCGAACTCCGTGATCATATCGTTTTATTTATGATTGCATTGGCGTACCTATCCTTGTATTCATATCTTATATCGCCTTTGTGTATTGCTCTTCATATTGACCTATCACATTTGTAGATTGTTTATATCCCCTTATATTAGTTTATATATCCTTGTATATAATTCACCATATATATCATTGCTAGGATATTGCTCTTTGGTTATATTGTTTATTCTTTCTTATAATATATTGTATATCTATCTTGCAAGAATAACTTGTTAATTAGTTTTAATTGGCATAAAATCAGATTAGATTAGCATAAGACCCTAATCACCCCCTCCCCCTCTAGGGTCTAACAATTGGTATCAGAGGTTGGTGCTTTTTGATTTAAGGTCTAATCACTTTGAGTTAAAGATCCAAGTTATCTTTTGTGCTAATCCATTTTTTTTGATTTTTTGCTTGCATATATACATTATGGATATGTACGGTGCATCTACTTTAGGTTATGCCATTAAATGTTGCTCCTCGTTTGGATATTTTTTCCTATACTCAATGGCGTGTTAGATTCAAACTTTTTGTTCAATCTAAACAATTCGATTTATGAGAAGTTATTGAAGATGCTTTTATTGTACCCACTTTAAAAAATCTAAGTGGAGTAAAAATAATGAAAGAACATTTAATATGAACAAGCTGTTGTTAGAATATTTGATTAGTGCTTTTCACTCATCCTTTTCTAACAAAATTGTTCATTTTGATAGTACTTACAATTTATGGGAATTTATAGAAGCACATCAAGGGGACTTGGAGGCGATCCGACAAGCTTTGGAGGCTTCCTCTTCAAGTTCCATTGGAGGATCATGTACACGACCACTAGGTGATAACCCTAGTGAGGTATGCGAGCTCGACAATGATGATGATATTACTTTTGATGAGCATGATAATATAAAATCCTCTCATGAAACACTAGTTACTAAGTTTAATCTCATTGCAAATGGAAAAATAAATCTTAAAAAATACAATAAAAATTTGAGATTAGAAAATGCTAGATTGCTTCATGAAAAATGTGATGCTATGTTAGAAGTAGAGATTAGTAAAAATAAATTAAACTCTATGTTAAATGATTATGTTTATCCTACTTCTAGTAGCAATACTTGTATGCACAATAATGAGTTGAATCAAATAAAAAAACGCATATCGACCTTAGATTCAATACTAACACTTGTATTGCGAGTAACAAAAAGCTTATGGACATGTGTGCAAAGTACTATGTTAACTCTTCTAAGAAACCTACACACTATGCACACATGCATGATAAAATTCATAAATATTCTATTTGTGGTCTTAAAGGCCATATAACCAAATTTTGTCATAACGCACAAAAGCTTGACAAGCCTATTCATAATTGTGCATCCCATCAAGCTTCTTCATCTCATACACATATACACACACATGCACCCATTGTTCATCACAAGCATGCTCATGTGTATACATGTGATCATTATGGTCGTTTTGATCATTTGGCCGAATATTGTTTTGATTTGAAAGGGAAATCTCATTTGCCAAATATTTCTAGTAGACCACATGTGTATGAATATGATATTTATAGTAGATTTGGCCATTTGGCGAAGTTTTGTTATGATTTGAAAAAATATTCAAACTTGCCAAATTTCTTAAGGTAGATTTGGCCATTTGGCGAAGTTTTGTTATGATTTGAAAAAATATTCAAACTTGCCAAATTTCTTAAGTAAACCACCTTTGTTTAATTTGAAAAAATATTCAAACTTGCCAAATTTCTTAAGTAAACCACCTTTGTTTAATGATGTTTCTCATTTGCAAAATAATTTAAAAGAAAAATCTTTATTTGTAAATGATTCTCAAGCACACCCACTTGGTCAACACAAATCATTTAACCCTCTTCATTGCACCTATTGCAATCGGAAATGTTATGTGTACAATTTTTGTTTTGACCGTGCTAGTGCACCATATGCGCCCAAATGAGTTCATAACACTAGGGCTTTGAGCTTAAATGAAAGAGGTCATGTCCCTAAATCTCTTGGTACCAAGAATTCTTGGATAGCAAAACAAATATGATTCTTAAACCAAGAACTTTAGTGATTTTTATTTTTCTTTATCTTGATTTTGAAAATTATGCTTTGAAATCTTTGAATATGAAAACAATTTTTCTTTGATTAATTATTTTGTTTTCATGACTATTAGTTTTGATTTTAAATGAGAGGTTTGTAGTTATATACCCTTCAGGTTTATTGGGTGTTTATTCCCAAATCTTGTTTACCAGATGCTAAAATGTTTATATGGGTTGATACTAGCTCAAGAGCTAGATATAATTACCTCTCTTGATTTTTGAAAATCAATGAAGATTTTGTTTTATGTTCTTATATGATTTACTTGTGATTTATGTTTTCATTGGTTGATTTGTTTTCATTTGAAAACTTTTTACATGATTCTCATGTCTTCTTTCTTGTGATTTCATAAATCTATTTTATACATGGTTTTTATGTTTGTACATTTGAGACACTTTTTCATATTGATATATTTATATGTGTTCTCATTATCCTCTTGTATGTGAGTGATATTTAGCATTTTTTTTGCTTGCTCACATATTTTTCATGATCTTTTATTGCATATATTCTATATGGCATTTCGATAGGGGGAGCAATTCCTATATTTTTATACTCACTCATGCATATTGATAGGGGGAGCTTTCGCTCTCTTCCTTCTTTTGTTTTCCCCTTTTTGATGTTGTCAAGAGGGAGAAATATTGTGTGTATATTCTTTTTATTTATATGCATGATAATTACAATATTGTATATTCATTTCCTTTCATGCATATATCCTTTTTATAAATTGTTTGTCATCATCAAAAATGGGGAGATTGTTGACCTTCTTGTTTTGATGATGTTTAACAAATAATTTACTTCTAATATTGTTTGTCTAGTGTTTATATAATTCTATTTATTGTAGACAAACAACATGTTAGAGGATGGCTGTAATTGCACATTCACGATCATATCCAATGGAGGTTGGCGGAATTGTGGAGTAAAGCCTATGTAATTTAAATTGAAGATCCAAGTTCTCGCTTCATCCGCAAGTGTACCAAGTTGAGCTACATCGAAGATATATTAAGCTTGGGTATATTTAGTTTAGGTTTTATATTATGTGTGTTAGTACTTTAAGCTCAATCATATATATATACACACATATTTGATTTTTATATATATAGTTATATATATACACAAGTTTTGGTTTATAGACTTAACAATCATTGTATACATATTTTATTAAGTCTATAAAATTATTTCATAGGGTTTCAAAACATTGTTTATGTCAAAACACACTACACCACCTGAAATCATCTACAGCGGCCGAAAAACGCTATGGTATTATTTCATAGCGTTTTAATCAGCGCTGTGTCAGAACCCGCTATAGTAGGTCTGTGGCTTTACATAGCGCTTCCCCAAATGCTAGCAAAAAGGTACCAACCATAGCATTTTTATGTAGCTATAAAAGGGTATTCAATAGCGTTTTTGTATTGCTATGATGAATATCTTTCATAGCGGTTGAAAAATACTATTAGTTAGTTTTCATTCATAGCATTTCAATGTTGCTATTGTCTTACATTTGATAGCGTTTGAGTTACTACAATAGCGTTTCAGCGAATGCTGTCTTTCTTCTTTTAATATCATTTCAGCAATTGTTTCCACTTCTTATAGCATTTCAGTTGTGCCTATAAACCTTTGAGGTTGAACTAGAAATAGCTTCTAATTATGACAACCAAAAAAGCAAATATTTTATTTAAAGGTTCAAACTGATACATAATCAAGTTGTAGCATACAAGAAGAGTCAACACAAATGTGCCAAAAAACAAATACTAGTCTTTGGATAATCCAACATGGTGTACAAGAAATTAACCATAATACACAGAACAACAAAAACTAACTTTGTTGCATTACATATGACTTGGGAGACTCATCGTCTTCAGCAATTGAGTACTAGTACTGCTGCAAAAATAGAAATTAACAACACCAATAATGAGATCCTAGAGCCATGAATATATAGACACAAAACAGAAAACAACAGCACCAATAATTAGAATCCTAGAGCCATGAAGATCTGGAATAAAAACAAAAATCAACAATCAAAATATAAACATCATTAATGATAGGGAATAAGCGTTTCGATGCAACCATGTCTATGATGCACCAACTTTAATGCTATCTCGAAAAAGTGAAACAAGTAATGACAATATCAACTTCTATGTGCACCTCATCATCTAGAGTCCCTTCGATGTCCTTGATAAGCCCTTTCATTAATTCAAATAAAGCTTCCACCTAGAACAACATGCATTCATATAATTTTGGAAAACATTTTAGACGGATAAAAATACAAGAAATATGTCTACTTTATCTGCAGTAGATATGCAGGTGTTGTTCTTCATTATACTTTGGATAATGACCACTACCATGACTTTATTTGTAGCAGTGTCAAGATGATCCATGACTTTCAGATAGTTTGAAAGTTTCAAAGAAGTGACAATGTCATTATACTTCTCCAACGGAGCACTCAAAAGTGCAACAATATTCTTAGTTGCTCTGCTATCCTCAAGCTTTCCTTTGCCTGAAAGTTTCTTAACACATGCACCCTGTTGAGAGAAAAATCGGAATTGTGTCAACTAGAGATTTAAACATAACAATGTTTACTTTATGTTATATTTGTCGTCGAAGAAAAGATGTAGTCAGGTGGTCAACAACATTACTTCATATAACCAAGCATATCACAAGGTATTCAATGATATATATCAGAGCCTGAATGGATGCCCTAGCTACTTATTTATATGTCATTTAAAAATAAGCTTAGTTTCTTGATAAGGCCCTTGTTTATGTGATAATAAACATCATTAAGATATTCTGAAACATACTTGAACTACAAATACTCACACACTCTAGAAAAATATAAGCAATCATACTTACCAGTATTTGATCGACATAATCAAGACGGTCAGGATGAACACGAAGAGTAAACGTAAGGAGCGACACATATAAATTTATTACTCTAACAATAGGCATATCAACTTGTGCTTCAATGACCTATCAAACAGTTGCATCAAACAAGTGAATAGTATGAAAAACAATATCCAACTATTACATTTATTTAGAATCAAGCATAAGTTGTCTTTTGGTAGAAATTTAGGGTCCACGTCAAACGGAACCGTTCGACACTTGAAGAGCGTATTCGCAAGCGCCGCGCGATGTCAGCGCATGCACGGGCTCAAGCTCAGGAAGCACGTAGAAGACTGCAAAAGGAGGAGGCGAAGAAGCCACCACCAACCCGCCAATATCCAACTATTACATTTATTTAGAATCAAGCATAAGTTGTCTTTTGGTAGAAATTTAAAATCCATGCATCGAAACTACTAATTTAGGCAAACAGTGTCTACATGAGGGCAATAAATTCAGTGCAAGAAAGATTGCACATGAAAAACAATATCCAACTATTACATTTATTTAGAATCAAGCATAAGTTGTCTTTTGGTAGAAATTTAAAATCCATGCATTGAAACTACTAATTCAGGCAAACAGTGTCTACATGAGGGCAATAAATTCAGTGCAAGCAAGATTGCGATAAACAACTCGACTATATATTAGAGAGAGATGATATATAAGCAGATAACTTTAAATTTTCTTAGATATGTAAATAAACTCGACTATATATTAGAGAGAGATGATATATAAGCAGATAACTTTAAATTTTCTTAGATATGTAAATAATAAAATTTCTCTCTTGAAAGAATCACATATATAAGCAGATAACTTTAAATTTTCTTAGATATGTAAATAATAAAATTTCTCTCTTGAAAGAATCACATTTTGGGTGATATGAGTTTGTACATGGTTTAATTAGAGAATATTGGTATCTCAAGGCTTGGGCATGCCTTAAATATGGGAAATATATTATATAAAGCTTTGGGTCCATTTCACTGGAAGAAGTAACATAACGCACTATAAAATAACAATAAAATAATGGATTTAAATACTACATGAATGCACATAAGGAAACAAGAAAAAAAGGGAAAAGAATAGTATATGATAAACATTTTCCTTAATATTAATGGTATTCTAGGAAACTATGAACAATCTCAACAGATCCATGAACGAGAGGATTATGGCATGAAAAATTCTGTTAAATATCCACTGAAATGTTCGAAACAAAATGAAAACACTTAAATAGTTTGCAAAGTTATTGAACCCATAATTTAAAATAACAAGCAATGGAATGAACTAGAAGAAGCCACACAGACCTATACCATGATGTCTAAGTTACACTAATTAGACAAGATAAGTACAATTAAGGAGCAAAGTATATTTTAACTTTTAAGTATAAGAAAAGCAGTGCACTTCCTCGGCTAATTTGCAAAATAGGTATACCTTCCCAATAGCACTGCTTAATTTGGCAAAAGCTTCAACTTACAAGAATTCTGGCAAGACCTACAGCACCGATATATCAGCAAGTGAACTTCAATATTAACCAGATAAATAGCACATTAATGACCCACCTCAGCACTTGAAGCAGCATAATTTGATAATCTGTCCATAAGTTGAGACAGCACTGTCTTGATAACGATTGTTGGTTGCATAAAAAATTATAGCAGTCCAAAATGTAGCCCACAGAAGAACTTATTTTAAATCTACAGTAATCGTTCAAACCATAGAATTAGCTGAAATACTGATGACAGCTGATCGTATCAAACCAAACTCCCTCTCTCAGAGCCCATCCACAAATGTAAAGAAAGAAAAAAATTATGTGAAACTACAATTTAACAGTTACAGGGAAACTTAATCAGAAACTAAGAATCCAAGATCGAGGAAGTAACATGTAACCAGGATAATTGAGATAGGTAGTCTTGGGACTTGTACCTAGTCTATCATGTTTTATCCTTACAGACACATATAAGGCAGGTGCAAGAGATGCCCTAGTGCTCAAGTGGACTAGGTGGAATAGTAAGATTGACATTTGCTTTGGACTCCCGTCACTCCAAAATCTAGTACTTGAAAAATCAACTTCTGTTTAAATTTTCATTTCAATGAATCAATGAAACTCATCTTATCGAACAACCGAGAAACTAAATTCTAAATTTCTAATTATGTCAGAATATCTATTGTATGGAAACTGAAACTATTAGCAGATTAAATTGAAGGGCATATTATAGCTCAATCATTAAATAGAATGGGTCCTGATTATTCTAAATTCGGTTATTTCATGAGAACATCCAGTATAAAAAAATTATGAATTTAGTTACTTTTACCCATCGAAAACGATTCAATACAAATGTTTGCAGTCTCAATACCCAACAATATTTCCCTAGGACTTGCGGTGCTTCCCATCTAGTGGTATTCAAATGCAAGCTACAGGTATTACACCTTTACATATCAACTGTTTCCTGACAGTTAAAATTGAAAAAAAAATACAGAGACCAATATTTCTCGTCTCAATTATCTCCTACAGTTAAGTGGAATATGCAGAGATTAATCTCTCACCTCAATTATTCACATGCCTCTAGAACACCAAGGAGGTTAACAAGCTTATCAATGACCCCTTGAAAAATATCATGACTTAGCCCCGCCTAACATTATAGGCGTAAGAAAAAACTGATATCGATGAAAAAAAATTTGGACCATGGAGGGAAAGGACCCAATGCAGGAATTATCATTATGGGAAAAGAATTATGAGGGTTACAAGCATATAAGTTAGTTCATTATTGAACAAACAATTGGTCAAGAGGTTAATGAGAAGCAATCAAGCGCGAAGAGTGCAAGCTTATTCTTGCACTCCAGTCTCCAGATGAGGAGCTATTATTAGGGTCATGTAATTTGTAAGAATGCGAGAATTTGGGTTGGAGGGTCATAAGGGGGCCGTCCCCACTTTGGTTTAGCAACGCCAACCCTAATGAATAGCCGAGAGCTTTACTCACAGAAACTGCCACAGCATTGCCAATCTGCCGGTACCTGCATGTCCAGATTCAATCAGGACTCAATAATACAGAATCACCAAATAATGTAATAGAAGAAAAAGCTTGAAAATAATCAGCAAATAAACCACATATTCATCATAACTAATCTCACAAAATAACTATCCCAAAAAAATCAAAAATCAAAAGAAAAGGGTTTTAGACATCGATTCTCTTAAACCTTTCAAATTCTCAAATTAATCCCTCGAATCTTCAAAATTGCTACTTACTGCGTGGTATTGTTTGGGGAGAAGGAGAAGGGAGGGGTTTCGAGGGTGGAGGAGAAACGAGGTGGGGCTCTATATCCGGTGATCAAAGAAGAGGGGTGTAGGCATATAAAATTGCTTATAGGTCCCCTAACATAGCTCGGCACAAACCGACGAACCAACGAGGCGACGAGATCGACGAATCGCACGCAAGCGACGGAATGCACCCATACGCGTGCAGAATCAAGCTAACGAGTTGAGGAATCGGTGGCTCGGCCAAGGCCGAGCCACCTTGGGGTGGCTCGGCCATGAGCCGAGCCACCCCAAGGTGGCTAGGCACAGTGTCGGCCACCCCGAGGTGGCCGACAGTGGCCCGAGGTGGCCGACAGTGGCCAGAGGGGGCCGACAATTCCCTTTTTGCAGCCACTGTCCTGAGAGCCTATAAATAGGCCTAGAGATGTTCATTTTCAGAGGTCGAACTTTCAAGAGCCGAAACTCTGCCGGATTGAAGAGTGAACTCGGAGCTTGAAGACCAGAAGACTTGCACATTCAGATCTGATCCTCGGCGACCATCCACGTCAGAAAAGGCAGGATCTCGAGAGGAAGAAAGAACAGATCTGAGATCTACACGAGACTACACTCCAGATCTAAGCTTGGTCTTAGATCTCGAGATCTGAGCGATTATTCCCTTGGTGGATTAATCCCTCCCGGCTATTATTCCCTTCGTGGAATAATACCCGCATAATCGTGTAGATCCGACCGGATCTAGATCGCGCGGTGGTCCACGGATTAACCCCGGCGTTGGCAAAGAACCCACCAAAGCGAGCGACCGCAAAACAGGAGCTCGCGATTTGTTCACAAGAGGAAAGTTGTAATTTTTATTTTTTTTTCTTTGATTTAGTTGTAACCGGATCTATAAAAGACCGGATCTTTGTAATCCAAGATGACAATTATTTCAATGAAGAAAACAGTTTTCCCCGCGAACAATCTGGCGACCACAGTGGGAGCCGACGATCTCGCCAACGAGATCGATGCGTCGCAGCCGCGGATTGCAATCCCGGTCGTGGAGGAGGTCGAGTACGAGTTCGACCAAGCCAAGTTCGAGGAGTACGTGTACTCGTCCGGATCTACCTCCCCCCGCAAGTCCAAGAAGTTCTCCTCCGAGAGAAAAGTTCGTTGGTTTGAAGCTGCTCGGAAAACCAACGAAGCTCTCAACCCAGCTGATGCCAAAGTCGCGTCAGATGAAGTTCCACCGACCTCCAATCAGGTCAACCCAACTCCCGCCAATGCCTCCACTGTTCAGGGCATTATGACTCTCTCAAAGAGAGCCCGCCAGAGGCGTCGTCAATGCCTTGCGCGGCAACTCGCTAAGGTGATGGAGTCTACGGACGGATTCCGCTACAACGCGGATCTGAAGAACAGAAGAGGCAAACAGCCTCAACCACCAATGAACCATCACCGCCAACATAACAAAGAGCTCAAGGCAGCTGCGCGCACTAACTTGCGCATCGAAGTCCAAGAGCACGCTGAAGACTCGCGCCCACGAAGGCATGTTTCTAGGCGTGTAACCTTTGAAAGCCCAAAGAAGGCGATCCACCCTCAGATAGAAACATTATCATCTGATGATGATAGTGTTATACCTGAGAAGTCGTGCCCACAGCCTCAACCACCAATGAATGGCGACTCTTCCAAGCCGCCAAAGAAAGAATGGGTCCGCGTCAAACGGAACCGTTCGACACTCGAGGAGCGCATTCGCAAGCGCCGCGCGATGTCAGCGCAGGCACGGGCTCAAGCTCAGGAAGCCCGTAGAAAGCTGCAAAAGGAGGTGGAGAAGAAGCCACCACCAACACGACAAGTCTGGAAGCCTAAGTCTGAAGTGGCGACTCAGGCCAAAAAGCAACCAGTGCAGCCTTCTAAGGAAGGTCAAACTCCGGCGAGTCAACCAAAGTCGCCGTCAATCCCAATAACTTCTCCGGGAGATCATGCAGAGTCATCCCGCAAGAAGAAACCAATTTTGGAGCGCCTCGGTCCAATTCCTGACGTGAGAGGCAAAGCTCCAATTCACGAGCGTTTGGGCCCGATGAAGAAGCCCAGAACGACTCAACATACTGGGGGTCGCCATCACCTCCAGCATGACAAAGACCTCAAGGCAGCTGCGCGCACCAATTTGCGCATTGAAGTCCAAGATCACGCCGAAAATTCACGCCCAAAAAGGCATGTTTTGAGGCGGGTAACCTTTGAAAGCCCAAAGAAGGCAAGTCAACCTCAGATGGAAACATTATCATCTGATAATGATTGTGTTGTACCTGAGAAGGCGTGCCCGCACACGATAGGTTACTCTGACTGTCAAAATGACGAGTTGTACTATCGTGCTGGGGGTACGAATAGAACCAGGAAGAGGAGTCCCCGAGAACGGGAAATTCAATGTCCCTGTTCCAAACTCATTCGGGCGGTATTGTCGGAATGCAATTGCATTAAGGCGGTCCCCGAAAGAGTTTCAGTTTTTGAAAGACTTAATGCGGAAACGCCAAAACCAAGGCCTAGGCGCTTCCAACGAAGAAGAAGGGTGATTGAAGACGGAGAATTTCCGAGGGTCACCACCAACATGACGAGCAAAGGGACATCGGCACGAGAAGATTTCGAGTCGATTCTGAAAGCTTCCCGACCTAGAACCCGTCTGCAGTCCGGAACCATAGAGCGAGCAACTTATGGTAGGATTCGGACAAGACGCCCTTCAGAAGATGAAGAATCTGATGCCGGCTCCGCGGTGGCATCAGATAATACAGTATCCAGCGAGGGACAACCCCGCGAGGCCCTGATGATAAGTGCGGAGCAGATGGCCAAGATGCTTGAAGACGCTTTGGCTAAGCAGAAAGAAAGTTTCAAATTTGAGATGGAGATGGCCATGCAGCAGATGAGAGAAATGCATGACCAACAGATCCAAGCATTGGCGAACCAACAAGGCGAGCAGAATCATCGTAACCCGATTAATGTGGAAGATGAGGATACAAATGCTCGTAACACCAATGATCCTCCCGTCAACGCAGGGGGTGGTAATGAGAATGCTGGCGAAGAAACCGGCGAAAACCTGAAGATCAAGAACCTCGAGAGCAAAATCAACACACTAATTTCCGCTCAAGAGACGAAGAAAACAGGCATTCCTTGCCCATACCCAAGAGAATGGGAATCGATCCCATATCCGGCGAAGTTTAATCTAATTAACTTCACGCCGTTTAATGGGATGGGTTCACCTACCCAGCATTTGATTTACTTCAAATCGCATTTGGGGGTGATCTCTGGTAATGAGCCTCTGATGGTGCGGTCATTCGTCGGCACTCTTCGCGGAGCCGCCTTCGATTGGTATCGCCGCCTCAAGCCAGGCAGCGTAAACAGCTGGGATGACATGGAGACCAAGTTCCTGGCCAACTTCTTCGACGACGACACCGAGATATCTATCGGATCGCTGCTCGATGAGAAGCAAAAAGACGGGGAGTTAGTCGACACCTTCGTCAAAAGGTTCCGGAACAAGGCGATGAATTGCCGGGACCCGATCACCGAGGAATTCATCCTCCAGACCTGCCACAACAACCTCGCGTTGGACGTGCTAGAAGCAATGGGGACAGCACCATCCAATACATGGAAGGACTTGAAAGTCCGGGGAGAGCAAGCTGAGCGATTCCTCAAGAGGAAGAAGGCGGAAAGAGGCCAACCGGCGACGAGTGTTCCAAAGCAAAACTTCGTCCCACGGGGGAAAGGTAAGGCACAAGCTAATGCAGTTGATGCTAATCAAACCTTTCAATTGCAACCACAGCAACAGCAGCCACAGCAACAAGCACCCCAACAATCTCGAGGACAATGGCAACAACGGCCTCAGAAGCAGAAATCTGCGGAGCCGAGGTTTCCTAAAGTGTACTCCTTCAAGGATGATGAAGTTCCCGGCATCTTCAAATACCTGTTGGAGAACAACAAGATCCAGTTGCCGGCGATCGTGGATCAAGAAGGGGCCAGCAAAGTGACGGATCCAAAGTACTGCGCGTACCACAGAGCGGTCCACCACCCTACGAGATCATGCTACCACCTCAAGGACAAGATCCAGGCGTTAATCGACGTAGGAGTCATAACCCCGAAACCAGCCAAGAATGTGGGGGCCAACGCAGTGTCAATCAGTTTCGGGTCGGTGCCTACAACTTGGTTCGAGCCAAAACGCGTCACCAAAGTCGGGATGAAGACGGTGAATGACGACCCGCACGGACAGCGCCAAAAGGGACTTGTGCCGCACACAACCCCAAATGGCGAAATCCTTTGGGTTCATCCAGATCTGATTGGAGATGAACAATGGGCCGGTTCGTCATCCGGGAGGAAGTCTAAAGGAAAAGGGAAGTCTTGTTATGGAGTCTCTGCTATCCCAGGGGAAGATGACGAAAGAATCCCCACTTTCCCGCTCTCTGAAGAAGAACAAGAAGCTTTTGCGACACGGAGCGGAAATGAGTATCACTACAATTATCCGCCACCTAGTGAGCAGGGGGTGAACAAACGGGGACCAGCCAAAACTCTCACAGAGATGGGGGTAATTACGAGTCCTACACCGGGTAAAGAAGCTCTACGACAGCCGGTGAATAAACCAAAGGAGAAGAATCCCCAGGAGATGCAAAATCCGAAGCAGTCTCGTTTCAGTCGTCCGATTGGAAAGGATAAACCGGAGAGTTCGAAAACTCCACGTGCCTTTGACATCATGGCTCAGCTAGCCAATATTCCAGCGCGGATAACGCTATATGAATTGTTGCGGCTGTCTAAAGAAACTAGAGAAGCATTGCAAGAAGCCTTGGCCGATTCAGAAGCATTCCTCACTCGTATCAAACCGGCACCTGAGGAACTAGAACTATTAGCTCAACAGTGCAATATGGCAGCTAAGAACATTCCCTGCATCACCTTCACCAAAGAAGACTTGCAGACGAAGAATTCAAACCATGATCGGCCATTGTATTTTGTCGGGTACATTGGTTCCAACGAGGTCAACCGAATCCAAGTAGATCCGGGTTCCGCTGTGAGCATTATGCCGCTTCGCCTAATGCATAGTCTTGGCATTCCAGTCAGCAAATTGGCGTCTACAGGCACAGTCATTTACGGATTCAATACCAGCGGGTCAAGGCCTTTGGGGAAGATCCGAATAAAATGCCAAATGGGCGATCTGAAGACGGAGGTCACGTGTTACGTGATAGATGCTGAGACATCCTATAATTTACTATTGGGTCGGCCTTGGATCCATAGTAATGTTATAGTTCCCTCCACCTTACATCAGTGTCTGAAATATGTCGACACTGATGGAAGGGTCAGGACGGTGGTCGCAGATAAGCAACCATTCAAAGGGTATGAGAATTACTTCACTGATTCTCTCCTTTATGGTAACGAATCTGACACGGAACCATCGATCCAAGGCACGGACAGCGGAGAAGAAGCTGATTCCGAGGCCGGATTCGATTACAATGGCGGTTTTGTTTTAAATGACATTGTACCCTTTGTAATCAATCTTGACGATGAACAATCGTCAGATGGCGGTTGTAACTGGCAACTTGCCGATATTGAAATAAAAGATGATTTAGAGTACTCCTTGTCTCTTGATGATGTGGTAAGAGAACTGTATGATAATGCTGACTTGTATATGCCGCTTCGATCGTCTTATGTAACGAAGGAGCGCCTCCAGCATTCTTTCGGAACAACCATGATCATCCCGAACAAGGTAGGAGGTGCAAAAGAAGTAATTTATGGTAAAGGAAAAAGCTCTCCGTTACCAGATCATTTCCTAAGTGAAGACGAAGATGATGACAAACCTGGTCGGCATTTATCTAAATATAGTCCGGAAGCGCGCAAGCTCATGGAAAAGCAGGGGTACGATTTCACACTCGGAGAAGGTCTATACTTCGATCGAGGTCCTCGTAATCCAGCCAAAGCGGTATATGTACCAAAAGGGAAACCTGAGGATTATTATAAATATGGGCGAGGCTTAGGTTATGTTTCATCAGATGACGAATGTGGTTGGCAAATTATCGATCAAATTGCTAACAAAGCCAAGAAGGGATACTCTCCCGATGCTTCAGAGTGGGACTCCGATACAAGTCTGGGAGAAGTTTTCAAAACCCTAATGGCGAACATGACTACAGCTGATCCATCCACCATGGAAGACGACGATCAAATGCCAACATGGGAAGACCCGTGGGTTCACCATCTGAATATGCAGTATGGCGATAGGTTCGAGCAAAGAGAACCACCCACTGAAGATAAAATAGTCCAGATTAACATGGGTGATGAAGCTAACCCAAAGCCTATATTCATCAGCGACAGTCTTCCCCCAGATGAGAAGGAGGAATTGATTGCTCTCATCAGGGAATATATCGACGTCTTCGCATGGAATTATGAAGACATGCCAGGGCTCGACCCCAATGTCGCAATGCACCGCCTCGATATCAAGCCGGATGCCAAACCTGTCAAGCAACAGCAAAGACGGTTTCGTCCGCAGATTATGGAAGCCATTGAGGCAGAGGTTAAGAAGTTGATCGAATCAGGATTTATCCGAGAGGAACAACATCCAGACTGGTTAGCCAACATCGTTCCCGTCATGAAGAAGAATGGCAAAATCAGGATTTGCATCGACTTCAGGAACCTGAATGAAGCATGTCCGAAAGACGATTTCCCTCTCCCGATCACGGATGTCATTATCGACAATACATGTGGATTTGAGAGGATGTCCTTCATGGATGGATTTTCGGGATATAACCAGATCAAGATGCATCCAGAGGATGAGAAGCATACGGCGTTTAGAACACCCCTCGGCGTTTTCTGCTATACGGTGATGCCTTTCGGCCTGAAGAATGCCGGTGCCACATACCAGCGAGCGATGACTAAGATTTTCCAAGAACATCTCAGGAAAACAGTCGAATGTTACGTTGATGATTTGGTTGTGAAAAGCCGCAACAAGGAAGATCACATCAAGGATTTGAAGACAATGTTCGATCTCATGAGGAGTCATCAGTTGAAGATGAACCCCACTAAATCATTTCTTGGAATGTCCAGCGGAAAATTTCTTGGGTTCGTCGTCACCACTAAGGGTATACATATCGATCCTGATAAGGTGAAGGCGATACATGAATTGCAGCCCCCGAGGAATCTGAGAGAACTCAGAGGATTGCAAGGGCGTTTAGCTTATATCCGGCGTTTCATCTCAAATCTTTCTGGGAAGTGCCAACCGTTCTCTAAGCTGAACAAGAAAGGGGTATCATTTATCTGGGATGATGCCTGCCAAAAAGCGTTCGAAGATATCAAAACATATCTGGCGAACCCTCCTGTTCTCGTTGCACCGAAATCTGGTAAACCGTTCTTGATTTACATCAAGGCGATGAACCACTCGATAAGTGCTTTACTGGCACAAGACGACGATAATGGTCACGAATAGGTAGTTTATTACCTAAGTCGGACCTTAATAGGCACCGAGTCTCGATATCCGATGATTGAGAGAGAATGCCTCGCATTGGTGTTCGCGATGCAAAAGATGGCATTACCTGGTGGGACAGACGATCTACGTTATCTCCAACGTTAATCCAGTACGGGTGTTTATGACGCAACCGGCCTCTATGAATTGGCGACTAGCGAAGTGGGCCCTTCTCTTGTCCCAATACGATTTGCACTTCAAGCAGCAGAAGTCGATAAAAGGACAGGCGATTTGTGATCTTTTGGCGGCAAACCCGACCACAGATACGGCAGAAGTGTATGATGACTTGCCGGATGAGACCCACGAGGTTAACACCACATCACACCAACAAGTATGGCAATTATACTTCGATGGTGCCTCAAGAGCAGTTAATAAGGTAATAACCCCGGGAGGTCATACAGTTTCCTCTGGGGTTGGAGTTGTCTTAATCTCCCCGGGGAAACATGTGATGCCTCGGTCTTATTCATTGACTAGTCCGTGCTCCAATAATGTAGCCGAGTACAACGCGCTTCTCATTGGACTCAGTTTCGCCAAAGAGCTGGGGGTCGAATATCTCGAAGCTTTTGGAGATTCGCAATTGATAGTCAACCAAGTTCGTGGTGAGTATGAAGTCAGGAATCCAGACTTGATCCCATACCATCAGGAAGCCATCAGAATGGCCGAAACTTTTGAAGAATTCTTTATCGAATATATCCCTCTGATGAAGTTCCCGGCATCTTCAAATACCTGTTGGAGAACAACAAGATCCAGTTGCCGGCGATCGTGGATCAAGAAGGGGCCAGCAAAGTGACGGATCCAAAGTACTGCGCGTACCACAGAGCGGTCCACCACCCTACGAGATCATGCTACCACCTCAAGGACAAGATCCAGGCGTTAATCGACGTAGGAGTCATAACCCCGAAACCAGCCAAGAATGTGGGGGCCAACGCAGTGTCAATCAGTTTTGGGTCGGTGCCTACAACTTGGTTCGAGCCAAAACGCGTCACCAAAGTCGGGATGAAGACGGTGAATGACGATCCGCACGGACAGCGCCAAAAGGGACTTGTGCCGCACACAACCCCAAATGGCGAAATCCTTTGGGTTCATCCAGATCTGATTGGAGATGAACAATGGGCCGGTTCGTCATCCGGGAGGAAGTCTAAAGGAAAAGGGAAGTCTTGTTATGGAGTCTCTGCTATCCCAGGGGAAGATGACGAAAGAATCTCCACTTTCCTGCTCTCTGAAGAAGAACAAGAAGCTTTTGCGACACGGAGCGGAAATGAATACCACTACAATTATCCGCCACCTAGTGAGCAGGGGGTGAACAAGCGGGGACCAGCCAAAACTCTCACGGAGATGGGAGTGATTGCAAGTCCCACACCGGGTAAAGAAGCTCTACGACAACCGGTGAATAAACCAAAAGAGAAGAATCCCCAAGAGGTACAGAATCCGAAGCAGTCTCGTTTCAGTCGTCCAATTGGAAGAGACAAACCGGAAAGCTCGAAGACTCCGCATAGCTTCGACATTATGGCGCAATTAGCCAACATTCCTGCACGGATAACGCTGTATGAGTTGCTGCGATTATCCAAAGAAACCAGGGAGGCCCTACAAGAAGCTTTGGCCAATGCAGAGGTATTTCTGACTCAAGTCAAGCCGATACCTGAACAGCCAGAACCGCTGAGTCAACAGTGCAACATAGCGACTAAGAACCTTCCCTGCATTACTTTCACCAAAGAAGATATGCAGACGAAGAATTCGAACCACGATCGGCCGTTATATTTCGTCGGATACATTGGCTCCAGCCAAGTCAACCGAATCCAAGTGGATCCGGGTTCTGCTGTGAGTATTATGCCGCTTCGATTGATGCATTTCCTCGGCATCCCAGTAAGCAAGTTGGCGTCCACAGGCACTGTTATTTATGGATTCAACACTAGTGGGTCAAGACCCTTGGGTAAGATCCGGGTGAAGTGCCAGATGGGAGATCTGAAGACAGAAGTCACGTGTTATGTGATCGATGCGGAGACTTCGTACAACTTACTATTGGGTCGGCCTTGGATCCATAGTAACGTGATAATTCCCTCTACTCTCCATCAGTGTTTGAAGTATGTCGACACTGACAATGAGGTTAGGACGGTGGTCGCGGATAAGCAACCATTCAAGGGGTATGAGAATTATTTCACCGATTCTCTCCTTTATGGTAACGAATCCGATACTGAACCATCGGCCCAGGGCACAGACAGCGGAGAAGAAGCTGATTCTGAAGCCGGATTCGATTACAATGGCGGTTTTGTTTTAAATGACATTGTACCCTTTGTAATCAATCTTGACGATGAACAATCGTCAGATGGAGGTTGTAACTGGCAACTTGCCGATATTGCAATAAAAGATGATTTAGAGTACTCCTTGTCTCTTGATGATGTGATAAAAGAGCTGTACGACAATCCTGAGTTGTATATGCCGATCCGATCATCCTATGTAACGAAGGAACACCTCCAGCATTCTTTCGGAACAACCATGGTCATCCCGAACAAAGTAAGAGGTGCTAAAGAAGTGATTTACGGTAAAGGAAAAAGCTCTCCGTTACCAGATCATTTCCTAAGTGAAGACGAAGATGATGACAAACCTGGTCGACATCTATCCAAGTATAGTCCAGAAGCGCGCAAGCTCATGGAAAAGCAGGGCTACGATTTCACACTCGGAGAAGGTTTATACTTCGATCGAGGTCCTCGTAATCCAGCCAAAGCAGTATATGTACCAAAAGGTAAACCTGAGGATTATTATAAATATGGGCGAGGCTTAGGTTATGTTTCATCAGATGACGAATGTGGTTGGCAAATTATCGATCAAATTGCTAACAAAGCCAAGAAGGGATACTCTCCCGATGCTTCAGAGTGGGACTCCGATACAAGTCTGGGAGAAGTTTTCAAAACCCTAATGGCGAACATGACTACAGCTGATCCATCCACCATGGAAGACGACGATCAAATGCCAACATGGGAAGACCCGTGGGTTCACCATCTGAATATGCAGTATGGCGATAGGTTCGAGCAAAGAGAACCACCCACTGAAGATAAAATAGTCCAGATTAACATGGGTGATGAAGCTAACCCAAAGCCTATATTCATCAGCGACAGTCTTCCCCCAGATGAGAAGGAGGAATTGATTGCTCTCATCAGGGAATATATCGACGTCTTCGCATGGAATTATGAAGACATGCCAGGGCTCGACCCCAATGTCGCAATGCACCGCCTCGATATCAAGCCGGATGCCAAACCTGTCAAGCAACAGCAAAGACGGTTTCGTCCGCAGATTATGGAAGCCATTGAGGCAGAGGTTAAGAAGTTGATCGAATCAGGATTTATCCGAGAGGAACAACATCCAGACTGGTTAGCCAACATCGTTCCCGTCATGAAGAAGAATGGCAAAATCAGGATTTGCATCGACTTCAGGAACCTGAATGAAGCATGTCCGAAAGACGATTTCCCTCTCCCGATCACGGATGTCATTATCGACAATACATGTGGATTTGAGAGGATGTCCTTCATGGATGGATTTTCGGGATATAACCAGATCAAGATGCATCCAGAGGATGAGAAGCATACGGCGTTTAGAACACCCCTCGGCGTTTTCTGCTATACGGTGATGCCTTTCGGCCTGAAGAATGCCGGTGCCACATACCAGCGAGCGATGACTAAGATTTTCCAAGAACATCTCAGGAAAACAGTCGAATGTTACGTTGATGATTTGGTTGTGAAAAGCCGCAACAAGGAAGATCACATCAAGGATTTGAAGACAATGTTCGATCTCATGAGGAGTCATCAGTTGAAGATGAACCCCACTAAATCATTTCTTGGAATGTCCAGCGGAAAATTTCTTGGGTTCGTCGTCACCACTAAGGGTATACATATCGATCCTGATAAGGTGAAGGCGATACATGAATTGCAGCCCCCGAGGAATCTGAGAGAACTCAGAGGATTGCAAGGGCGTTTAGCTTATATCCGGCGTTTCATCTCAAATCTTTCTGGGAAGTGCCAACCGTTCTCTAAGCTGAACAAGAAAGGAGTATCATTCATCTGGGATGATGCCTGCCAAAAAGCGTTCGAAGATATCAAAACATATCTGGCGAACCCTCCTGTTCTCGTTGCACCGAAATCTGGTAAACCGTTCCTGATTTATCTCAAGGCGATGAACCACTCGATAAGTGCCTTACTAGCGCAAGACGATGATAACGGTCACGAACAGGCAGTTTATTACCTCAGTCGGACCTTGGTAGGCGCTGAGTCTCGATATCCGATGATTGAGAAAGAATGCCTTGCATTGGTATTTGCGATGCAAAAGATGCGGCATTACCTAGTGGGACAGACGATCTACGTTATCTCCAACGTTAATCCAGTACGGGTGTTTATGACGCAACCGGCCTCTATGAATTGGCGTCTAGCGAAGTGGGCCCTTCTCTTGTCCCAATACGATTTGCACTTCAAGCAGCAGAAGTCGATAAAAGGACAGGCGATTTGTGACCTTTTGGCGGCAAACCCGACCACAGATACGGCAGAAGTATATGATGACTTGCCGGATGAAACCCACGAGGTTAACACCACATCACACCAACAAGTATGGCAATTATACTTCGATGGTGCCTCAAGGGCAGTTAATAGAGTAATAACCCCGGGATGTCCTACAGTTTCCTCTGGAGTTGGAGTCGTCTTAATCTCCCCTGGAAAGCACGTGATGCCTCGGGCTTATTCGTTGACTAGTCCGTGCTCCAATAATGTTGCCGAATACAACGCGCTTCTCATTGGACTCAGTTTCGCCAAAGAGCTGGGGGTCGAATATCTCGAAGCTTTTGGAGATTCGCAATTGATAGTCAACCAAGTTCGCGGTGAGTATGAAGTCAGGAATCAAGACCTGATCCCGTACCACCAGGAAGCCATCAAAATGGCAGAATCTTTCGAAGAATTCTTTATTGAATACATCCCTCGTCTCCAGAACGCTTATGCAGACGCACTGGCGGCACTAGCAGTATCACTGGCACAGCCTCCCGAAGCTGAGCTGTTAGTCACAGTACGGACGCATCAACTCTGCGTACCCATATACAGTACGGAGATTGAAGAAGAAGAGGATAGAAACGTGAACGCCAAAGAGGTGAATTCAACTCAAATTGGGTCTGAGTCCCGAGATTGGCGTTTTCCTATCATCGACTACGTCCAATATGGTATCTTGCCAGAGGATGTAAAAGAAAAGGAATCAATCCGCCGAAGAGCTCCAAGATTCTTCTATAATACTGAAACCCATACATTATACCGTAGAGGGTACGATGGTCTTTTACTCCGATGTCTTTCGAACAGAGAAGCAAATGAAGTTCTTAAGGAAGCACACGAAGGAGAATGTGGTGCGCATCAGCCCGGTCCTAAACTGTATGATCGCATCAGAAGGATGGGATACTATTGGCCCACAATGGTTCGTGACGCGATCGAGTACGCCCGACAGTGTCATGCTTGCCAAATACATGCAAATTATATGCATCAACCGCCAGAGCAGTTGCACACGTCAACCACGTCTTGGCCGTTCGAGACTTGGGGTATGGACATCGTCGGTCCTATTTTTCCTCCCTCAGTCAAAGGCGATCGATTCATTCTGGCGATCACGGATTACTTCTCAAAGTGGGCTGAAGCAATTCCGCTTAAAGAAGTAAAGACGAACAACGTCATCAATTTCATCAAGCATCATGTCATTTATAGACACGGCGTGCCAAGACGGATCATTCATGACAACGGTCCACAGTTCATAAGCAACGCCTTCGTCAGATTCTGCGACAAGTTCAAAATCGAAGATGTTTCGTCGACAGCTTACTACCCCGCTTCCACAGTTCATAAGCAACGCTTTCATCAGGTTTTGTGATAAATTCAAGATCGAGGATGTATCGTCAACAGCGTATTATCCAGCTGCAAACGGATTAGCTGAAGCTTTCAATAAGACGATCATTAAGATCCTGTCTAAGCTCGTGAAGACCAACAAACGAGACTGGGACGATAAACTTGGGGAGGCACTCTGGGCTTATCGCACCACTATACGCACGCCTACAGGTGCCACCCCGTATTCGCTGGTGTACGGATGTGAAGCCGTGCTACCGCTGGAAATTCAGATTCCATCCCTTCGGATTGCCCTCGCAACGGAGATGACAACGGAGGAACAACATCAGAAGCGTCTCGAAGAGCTCGAGAGGCTGGATGAAAAGCGTTTGGAGGCTCAACAACACATCGAGTTTTACCAAGCCAGGATGTCAAGGGCTTTTAACAAAAGAGTCCGACAGAGAAGCTTCAAGGAAGGAGATCTGGTCCTCGCTGCTCGCCGACCAATAATCCTCACCTCCAAGAAGAAAGGTAAATTCGAACCCAAGTGGGAAGGACCGTTTGTAATAGACACAGTCTATTCAAACGGCGCATATCGCCTGATTACTCAAGAGGGCGCCAGGCAATTAATGCCAATAAATGGGAAGTTCCTGAAAAAGTACTATCCCTAGTACATTCAGGATAACTTATTTACCGGGAATTTCCTCGAAGAATATTACACTTAATATTATAAAGGATAACCCAAAATCATTTTTTACCATCAAAATCCCTCACTGATCAGTTTCAATTGACAGTGAGTCCACCAAAAGTGTCCATCTGGCCCTCTTGACTCTTTCCATAGACAAGAAGTCCATTTTCATTTCGGAGTCTCCTTTCGATAAACGAAAGAACCCTCCTTTCTCTTTGGTTAAACTTTTTTATAGTTATAATCAAAGTTGAAATTTCGCTTCGATAAACGAAGAATTCATCTTTCGATCAGATAACCAATCCTATAAAAGGTAAGTTTATCTAGATCTTCCAGATTCTCGGAGTGGACACCCCACTTCTAGTTTCTTCCTCGCTGGAAATAGAATATAAAATTCTTCCTTTCCAGGATCAGGGAATAGAATATAAAATTCTTCCTTCCTTGTTTTCGGGTTCGCCTTCACCCTAAAAGAAGACCGGGAAATAGAATATAAAATTCTGCCTTTCCCGCATCGATCTTTTCCGAAATTTATCAATTTAGGATTCATCCTAGGAAGTTTATCCCGAATCCTAAGCAGGGATAAGTCTGCGCCTAACACGCGCTGCCGGTTTAGTCTTTTTCCGCACAAAAAGACACCAGAGGCTGATTCTGGGGTATTTTATCCTGAAACCTAAGCAAGGATAAGTCTGCGCTTAACCCGCGCTGCCGATTAGTTCTTAACCGTTAAAAAGAACACTCGTCTGCATATTCAACATTGCGGCAGGTTGTTATTAATAAGACCAAAATCCATGCCTTACACGCATGGGGAATGTCATCCTGAATCCTAAGAAAGGATATGCCGACGCCTAACACGCGTCGCCGGTTTAGTCTTTCGCCGTAGAAAAAGACACCAGAATACCAGTCTGGGGTATTTTATCCCGAAACCTAAGTAGGGATAAAGTCAACACCTAACACGTGTTGCCGGGTAGCCTATTACCGTAACAATGGCGAAGTCTATGTATTCGACATCAAAGTCTAAGGGAGTTTATTCCCTTAGCACAACGTTACATGCGGAACGGATTCCGATAATCCGCATGCTAGCCCGACTCAAACGGTAGTCGGTAAAGGCTAATCAAATCCGTTGAAGGCTGGGGGGTTAGCCAAAAATCCTAAAGTCAACACCTAACACGTGTCGCCGGGTAGCCTATTCCCGTAACAATGGCGAAGTCTATGTATTCGACATCATAGCACAAAGTCTCGGAGAATTCAATCTCCGAGCATAAGTTACATGCGGAACGGATTCCGACAATCCGCATGCTAGCCCGACTCAAACGGTAGTCGGTAAAGGCTAATCAAACCCGTTGATGGCTGAGGGTTTGCCAAAAATCCTATGAGTATTGTAATCAATCATTTCAAATGGAATGACGAATCATAATAAAGATAAAGACCAGTTCCATTAAGAGAATCAAATGTCAAAGTTTTCAGCAAATAAAATCATACATCAAGCCCATGGCTAAAAACCTGCTGACTAAACTCAGACAGCTTCTCATCATAAGCTCGCCTAAGCTCCTCCTGCAACTCAGCTCTGATAGACTCTTCGTTCGCGGCTAAAGTCCTCACAGCAACCTCCTCTGTCTCAGCCAGTGTCTGCTTCAAGGACTTCAGCTCATCAGATAAAGCAGCATGTGCTTGCTGATTTTGCATCTTCGCGTCTTCCTTCTCACGGAGTTCTCGTCGGAGCTGATCTATCTGAGAATCAAGCTCCTCAAGGGAAGATGATCTAGTGGCAAGATCAGCCTCAACTCGATCTATGCGGCCCCGCTGCACCTGAATCTCGAGCTCGGCAACCATCCGAGTACTGCGCCATGTCTGTAAGCGAGCATCCAACTCGGCAGCAACGAATGAAGAGGCACCTGTATCCCGGAGCTCATGAAACATCTGAAGCTCACGCTCTAAGCGATCAAGGTCATCAACCATAGCCGTCGCCAGATCCGGACATCCTATGTCCCTAATCAAATTTATCTTGGAATCGAGGTAGGGCTTAAATTGGCGAAGAGAAAGTCCGTCGTGGAGGAGTTTGCCAATTATAGCAGTCAGGGAGGAGAAATAAGAGCGGACTTCTACGCTGATGATGATCTTCTCAGGGTCATTCCCCGATAACAACTCCTTAACGAGGACATGAAGCTGAGAAGGAAGCCCTACACAAAGAAGAGAAATTCGTCAAAAGCCTCAATAAGGAAATGAATGGCTTTGCTCAGTTAATTAAATTATACCTCCTCCCCCTCGAGTCACTGGGGGTGGTGGAGATGTAAGGACTGTAGCTGCATCGACTGGTGGAGTTGGTCGTACAGCCGGCTCAACAGGGTCAGCCTCAACAAAAGCCCCTGTTAGGCACAAAACAGAAACATCATATTATAGTTGCATTAGTCAAGTAATTGGCTAGTCCTATAGTTAGCTTGAGAAGAGGCACGCACCTTCAAAATAACCGTTCCCGGGAGTCTGAGGGAGTACAGACTCAGGAAACATATCCTGAGGCGGCTGGCCATCGATCTGAGGAGAATCATACATGAAGTTGAACATAGAAGTGTCCACAGGCAGGCCCTCCCCATCGAAGTCATCAATCGAAAAATCTGACATAAAAAGATATAAGTATGAGGGAAGAGGAAGGAAACTATGGCCAATAAAGACAAGTTACCTATTGAAGATGTACCTGGGTTCATCGAACTGGGTCCTTCATTGACTGGCTCCCCAACATGAGCGGTCACTGCATGCTGTTCTACCTGGTGCGGTGAGTCAGGCTCGCCAGGAGATGCACAATCATCGGGACTCATCTCGCCTTCCTCACGATATCCTGCATAGGATGGGAAAGCATGAGCCAGAAGTTCTAAACGATCAAGAAAATGATCTATAGAATAGACGTTACCTCCGTCACTAACAGGATCCTCATCAGCCAAGTCCATCTCAGATGCTCGTGAATTTGCAGGCGGCTTGTGGGCTAATCTTTTCCGCCTATCAGCACGGACAGCAATCGAAGGTCTTGCCCGGGTAAAAGGACGGAATTCGTCTCCACTGTTGGTCACTGTCCCTGAAATATCAAATAATGGTCAGGACTAGCAATTTGAAAATGCAGAAAAAAAAAGAAAAAATAGGTGACTAACCTTGCTCCAAATCTGCCTCGTAATCTTCGGGATCTCCGCCTGAAGCCTCTCCAGCAGAACTAAAGGCCCTGTGACCTTCTGCATCAAGTCGGCGGGTCTTTCCCTGAGCCCTCTGTGACCGATCGATAAGCTTCACAGGGACAGTCTTATTAGCTGCTAGCAACCACTTGCAGCTCAGGAAAGTGAGGTTCAACTGTCGCTCAGTACCTGGGAGACTGAACCTAGCACCAGTGCAGCCAGTCACGGTCCACAACCATGCACGAAGACCGTCCACCAGACCTCCATGAGCCCGAAGCTGCTGGCGCGGGTTCCCAACATAAAGCTGGTCATAACCGAACTGGCGGGCGAATCGGCAAGGTAGATACGGCTCTATAAAACACTGATTCCCCACCCGGAAAGTCAGGTAACCCGGCCTAATGTTCACTAGCCAATTAAAGCAGCCCATATCCAAATAAGTCCTATACTCCCTCGGCTTCTCCTCATCAATCAAACACTCGCCGTACCGGCTGGAGAACTGCGGAAAGCAAGTGGAGAATGCCCAGCACTTGTGGACTTGTAGCTGACTCCTGATATCAGGGAATCCTCGGCCCTCCGACTCGCCTTTCTCAAGCAGCTGTAGAAAGGGAACAGACTGGTCTATGGCATTCGGTACCGACATCACATCGGAACGATGAAGGACGAACCAAGCCATCAAATAAATATACGGAAGCTCCACCTTAATGGTAGGAATCTGAGTCGGTTTGTCATTATCTCTCCGTGTAAAAGCACCAGAAATCTGTCGAAGCCCTCGATGAATGTTAGCCACCATCACCGGAAGAAGCGAAAGTTCCTTCTTGTAGGCAAGCTGAACTGCAGGATAGAGCACTTCCAGTGGCAGAGCGTCACCAGACTGATACGGGACCACACATTTCTTCAACCAGATGGCGAGATAACCGGCAAGGAGAGTCATCGGACGAATCGGTGCGGTCGCATGATATAAGAACGATCTGAATTTAGTCCCTGCAGGAAAGCCACTCTCAGGACTGCTAATGGTATAGGATTGGGCGTTAGTCTTCTTCAGCAGCTCATTAACCTCTGAAGGAGTCAGCGGTGCCAGTTCACAAATAGATTGGCCAGAATGGCTCTCCAGATTCCTGAACAAATATGATGCGAACTGCTTCAGGCTCACATTTGCTTTGGTCCTCTTCGCTAGGGGCTTAGACTGCGCCAAAGCAATGTGATAATGACAAGTGAGGTCCCATAAGGTCTCGTAGCGGTCGGGCATGCGATCCTTCAGCTGACTCAACTCATGGTTGGAGGGAAAGTACTCCTGGTATAGCATCTGTCCCATGGGCAAGCCAGAAATCTTGTGCATCTCATGAAGAGCCAAGCCCAACTCTCCGTGCCTGGTCAGAAAAGTGTTGGAATCTGGATTATAAAGCTCGCATAGGGCAAAGAAATGCTTCGCGCTTGTAGGCAAACCATGCATGGTGGCCCGAATGGCTGCATAAAGACCGCAAGCATGTAACTCCTCGCTCCATCGGCTCAAGACGTACTTCGTCATACGAGCCCACCAAAACCTGTCCAAAGAATGGACCCAACCATAGAATCTGTGGCGCGGTGCGGGCATCTCCCGTCCTAGGTTAGCAAGGCGATTCCTCAAGGTAGAAGCAGAGGCGAGGAACTCGTTACGAGGCGGAGTATCTAGCCCCAGTACTCCAGGACGCAGTCCAACAATGTGATCCCTGCTCGAACCAGGAACTGCCTGATGAGTAATATAGCCGCAGTGGACGCTCTCATGCTCCTCTGTCAAACGCCACGACATCTCCCGTTTCACAGCCTGGCGCCTGAGCTCAGTCAAAGAACGGTGTCGAGGAATCTTCGGCAAATACATGAAACGACTGCCAGTCTTGTAAAGCCACTGCTCAGCTTCAATAAGTGCTGCATCGGGATCTCTGGTAGAGTCGCCAAACAAGAAGTCAGTCTTCCTGAGAGACTGAACGGAACCGGCATCCTGCACGAGAGGCGCATCTGTAATCAGCTGGCGAAGGGCTCGATGTCCACCTTCCTTCACCACTTGGGCAACTTCCAGCGACGTGCCCGGACCAAACTGAGGAGTAAGCGGAATGGGCGAAAAGTCATCAGACGTCGAATAATATTCGTCACGACGTCCATTCACCGCATGCGATGAAAAGGCTCCGGAAGGATATTCCACTGAAAACAAGCAGTTAAGTGTTTGTTAATTTCAGATATAAAAGGAAATTGAACTCATCTTACAAATTGGTAAGATAGAGTCATTACCTTATAAAGGGTGAGACGATTTGGCCACATTGCGCATTTATAAGATAGGGTATATCGACAATATATCCCTGCCTTATAAAGCACGATGCAGCGTCAAAACGCCCCCTTTATTATGAGATGTGGTTTTGACCAAGCAAAACCCATCCTTAAAGCGTCGATCCTCACCAAGGAGAATCAAGGCTTTTCCCGATCGCCTCACCAAGGAGAGCAAAATGGGGTAAAAGGACTAATTTGCAAATTTTTAGAAAAAGAATGCTAATTTGTAAAACTTCCGCCTTTAAAGCGTCAATCCTCACCAAGGAGAATCAAGTCTTTTCCCGGTTGCCTCACCAAGGAGAACAACGGGGGTAAAAGGGACCAATTTGCGAATATCCAGAAAACTAGGTGGAGGAAAAGAAAAAGAAAAAAGACCCCTTTTTATAGGGTGAACCGGGTTGAACCAAACCGAACCGAACCGGACCGGACCGGTTTTGAACCAGAATCCAAATTGAAGCCGAACCGAGCATCGAAACGACTTCAAATCGAGCGACGGTTCAGTCCATCATTCACTCACTCCTCTCCCATTTGTTCGGAAGAGTTAGAGAATTTTTTGAGCCGATTTACTGCCTTTTTGGCTCATTTTAAGCCGGTTCAGCTCATTTAGGCACAGAAATCACTCCAATAAGGTATACGAGTATAAACTGTTCCCTAAATTTTGTTGAGAAGTTCCTGGAGAATGTTTTATAAATATTCTTAAGGATAACTCAACAACACAACGCCGGACAACGCGTTGCAGATAAAGACTCGACGCCAACAATCGATGGTCAGCTAGAGATTAGAAAAACAGGAATCGACTTCAAGTTTAAAATTCCGACAACGGTCAGACAATAAATGCAGCACCGGAACTCTTACAGACTTTCGACAAAACATCGAAAAGCTTGGAGAATTGAAGGAATCAAGAACGGAAGTCATTCCAAGGTCTCATTACACCGACTGAAGGTGGGAGGCAATCATATCCAAAGTATTCCAGACTCTTCTATAAAAGAACGAGACTGAAATACTTTGGAGGGGGTATCTGTAGGCATATAAAATTGCTTATAGGTCCCCTAACATAGCTCGGCACAAACCGACGAACCAACGAGGCGACGAGATCGACGAATCGCATCAAGCGACGGAATGCATCCATACACGTGCGGGATCAAGCCAAGGGTTCGAAGAGTCAACGAGTCATCCAACCAAAGGCATACTCGGACGAATGACGATCGAATCAAGATCGGTTTCGGACTCCAACTCAGAAGCGGATTTACTGCCAAATCAGGAATCCAATTTACTGCCAAATCAGATCATCAAATCAGAGACTAAGTTAATCAAATCACGGACAGAACCAAAGGCGGAAAACACCAAAAACCACCACCTAGAGGGGCTCGGCCGAAGCCGAGCCAACTTCAGGTGGCTCGGCCCAAGCTATCTTCGAGACCCTTCTCGGAAACAACAAAATCAAACTCCCGCCCATCACGCATCAGGAGGAAGATGACGATTCTGCGGATCCAACGTACTGCGA
>NC_033801.1:34530810-34550745 GCF_001876935.1 Asparagus officinalis | reverse complement strand
CACAGGAGGTAGTTTTCCAATTAAGCCAGTCGGGAGGAGAAAATAAGAGCGGACTTCTACGCTGATGATGATACTTCTCAGGGTCATTCCCGATAACAACTCCTTAACGAGGACATGAAGCTGAGAAGAAGCCCTACACAAAGAAGAGAAATTCGTCAAAAGCTCAATGAGGAAATGAAGGTGCATTACTCAGTTAATAAATTATACCTTCCTCCCTCGAGTTCACTGGGGTAGTGGAGATAGTAACGACTGTAGCTGCATCGACTGTGGAGTTGTCGCGCACAAGCCGGCTCAACAGGTCAGTCTCAGCGAAACTCCTGTTAGGCCAAAATAAACATCATATTTGCATTAGTCAAAGAATGGCTAGTCCTATATTAGTTTGAGAAGAGGCACGCACCTTCAAAATAACCGTTTCCGGATCTTGAGGGAGTACAGATACCAGGAAACATATCCTGAGGCGGCTGGCCATCGATCTGAGGAGAATCATACATGAAGTGAACATAGAAGTGTCTACAGGCAGCCCTCCCATCGAAGTCATCAATCGAAAAATCTGACATAAAAAGATATAAGTGAGAGAAGAGAAGGAGAACTATGCCAATAAAGACAAGTTACCTATTGAAGATGTACCTGGGTTCATCGAACTGGCTCTTCTTGACTGGCTCCCCAACATGAGCGTCACTGAATGCTGTTCTAACCTGGTGCGGTGAGTCAGGCTCGCCAGAGATGCACAATCATCGGACTCATCTCGCCTTCCTCGATATCCTGCATAGGATGGAAAGCATAGCCAATTCTAAACGATTCAAGGAATGATCTATAATAGATATTACCTCCGCCACTAACAGGATCATCGCCAGCCAGTATCCATCTGATGCTCGCGAACCTGCATGCGACTTGTGGCTAATCTTTTCGCCTATCAGCACGGACAGCAATCGAAGGTTTGCCGGGTAAAAGGACGACGGATTCGTCTCCACTGTTGGTCACTGTCCCGAAATATCAAATAATGGTCAGGATAGCAATTTGAAAAATGCAGAAAAAAAAGAAAAATAGTGACTAACCTTGCTCCAAAATCTGCCTCGTAATCTTCGGGATCTCCGCCTGAAGCCTCTCCAGCAGCACTAAAAGGCCCTGTGACCTTCTCGCATCAAGGTCGGCGGGTCTTTCCCTGAGCCCTCTGTGACCGAGCACCGTCCCCGGATCGCACGAGAATAAATCTGAGAGGGCTTCTTCGGCCACCAACTCTTCGATAGGCTTCACAGGGACAGTCTTAATTAGCTGCTAGCAACCACTTGCAGACTCAAGAAAGTGAGGTTCAACTGCCGCTCAGTACCCGGGAACTGAACCTAGCACCAGTGCAGCCAGTCACGGTCCACAACCATGCAGAAGACCGTCCACCAGACCTCCCATGAGCCCGAAGCTGCTGGCGGCGGTTCACAAACATAAGCTGGTCATAACCGAGACTGGCGGCGAATCGGCAAGGTGAAGATACGGCTCTATATAAACCTGATTCCCCACCCGAAAGTCAGGTAACAGGCCCTAATGTTCACTAGCCAATTAAAGCAGCCATATCCAAATAAGTCCTATACTTCCTCGCTTCTCCTCATCAATCAAACACTCGCCGTACGCTGGAGAACTGGGAAAGCAAGTGGAGAATGCCCAGCACTTGTGGACTTGTAGCTGACTCCTGATATCAGGAATCCTCGCCCTCCGACTCGCCTTTCTCAAGCAGCTGTAGAAGGGGAACAGACTGGTCTATGGCATTCGTACCGACATCACATCAGAACGATGAAAGACGAACCCAAGCATCAAATAAATATACTACGGAAGCTCCACCTTAATGGTAGAATCTGAGTCGGTTTGTCATTATCTCTCCGTGTAAAAGCACTAAGAAATCTGTCGAAGCCTCTCGATGAATGTTAGCCACCATCACCGAAGAGAGCGAAAGTTCCTTCTTGTAGCAAGCTGAACGGCAGGATAGAGCACTTCCAGTGGCAGAGGCGTCACCAGACTGATACGGACCACACATTTCTTCAACCAGATGGCGAGATAATCCGGCAAGGAGGGTCATCGGACGAATCGGCGAGCGCACTCGCATGGAATAAAAATGATCTGAACTTAGTCCCTGCAGGAAAGCCGCTCTCAGGACTGCTATTGTATAGGAGCCGGGCGTCAGTCTTCTTCCAGCAGCTCGTTAACCTCTGAGAAGTCCAGCGGTGCCAGTCACAAATAACTTCACCAGAATGGCTCTCCAGATTCCTGATACAAGTATGATTGCGAAGCTTCAGGCTCACATTTGCTTTGGTCCTCTCGCTAGGGGCTTAGACTGCGCCCAAAGCAATTGTGATAATGACAAGTGAGGTCCATAAAAGGTCTCGTAGCGGTCGGCATGCGATCCTTCAGCTGACTCAACTTATGGTTAGAAGGAAAGTACTCCTGTATAGCATCTATCCCATGGGCAAGCCAGAAATTTGTGCATCTCATGAAGAGCCAAGCCAACCTCTTCCGTGCCTGTCAGAAAAGTGTTGGAATCAGGATTATATAAGCTCGCATAGGCAAAGAAATGCTTTCGCGCTTGTAGGCAAACCATGCATGGTGCCCGAATGGCTGCATAAAGACCGCAAGCATGTAACTCCTCGCTCCACGGCTCAAGACGTACTTCGTCATACGAGCCCACCAAAACCTGTCCAAAGAATGGACCCAACCATAGAATCTGTGGCGCGGTGCGGGCATGCTCCCGTCCTAGGTTAGCAGGGTGATCCTCAAGTAGAAGCAGAGGCGAGGAACTCGTTACGAGGTGGATATCTAGTCCCAATACTCCAGGACTAGTCCAACAATGTGATCCCGGCTCGAACCAGAACTGCCTGAAGTATATAAGCCGCAGTGGACGCTCTCATGCTCCTCTGTCAAATGCCACGACATCTCCTGTTTCACAGCCTGGCGCCTGAGCTCAGTCAAAGAACGTGTCGAGGAATCTTCGGCAAATACATGAAACGACTTGCCAAGTCTTGTAAAGCCACTCGCTCAGGCTTCAATAAGTGCTGCATCGGATCTTCTGGTAGAGTCGCCGAAACAAGAAGTCAGTCTTCCTGAGAATCTGAACGGAACCGGCACCCTGCACGGAGGCGCATCTGTAATCAGCTGCGAAGGGCTCGATGTCCACCTTCCTTCACCACTTGGCAACTTCCAGCGACGTGCCCGGACAAACTGAGGAGTAAGCGGAATGGGCGAAAAGTCATCAGACGTCGAATAATATTCGTCACGACGTCCATTCTCACCGCATGCGATGAAAAGGCTCCGGAAGGATATCCACTGAAAACAAGCAGTTAAGTGTTTGTTATTTTCAGATATAAAAGGAAATTGAACTCATCTTACAATTGGTAAGATAGAGTCATTACCTTATAAAGGGTAGACGATTTGGCACATTGCGCATTTATAAGATAGGTATATGACAATATATCCCTGCCTTATAAAGCACGATCAGCGTCAAAACGCCCCCTTTATTATGAGATGGTTTTGACCAAGCAAAAACCCATCCTTAAAACGTCGATCCTCACCAAGGAGAATCAAGGCTTTTCCGATCGCCTCACCAAGGAGAGCAAAATGGGTAAAAGGACTAATTTGCAAATTTTAGAAAAAGAATGCTATATTGTAAAACTTCCGCCTTATAAGCGTCAATCCTCACCAAGGAGAATCAAGTCTTTCCCGGTTGCCTCACCAAGGAGAACAACGGGGTAAAAGGGACCAATTTTGCGAATATCCAGAAAAAAGAGGACTAATTTGTAAATTTGCGAATATGCAAAAAAAGATAGCTCACCAGCATATGAGGAAGCCGCCATCAGCGCGATGCAGCAGGGAAACGACCTCTCGAGACTCCGACATAATGGCCTACAAAAGAAATCAAGAGTCAGATCTAAAAAAAAAAAGATCACATTTTTATCCCTAAGAAAGATAACTCGAGGCGCCAATTATAATCCGAACCCTCACCCGTGGTCCCACAAATTCATATTGAATAAAGCATAAAAAATGTTGAAATTATGAAGGATATACCTGAGGAAAGGCTCGAGGATCGACAAAAATAAAGATCTTGAAATGCTCGAACCACACGCGTCGAGGGCCTAAAGAGAAATTCCAAAAATGGAAGTCTTCGAAGGATTTTTCAGTCAAGGATCAAAAGGAGTACTAGATCTAAGACGAATATCAATTTTTAAGGAGATCGGACACTCGAGGGAAGAGACAAAGCAAAGGAGCAAGAGGGGGGCGCCGCCCTAGTGGAGGAAAAGAAAAAGAAAAGACCCCTTTTAATAGGTGAACCGGTTGAACAAACCGAACCGAACCGGACGGACCGGTTTGAACCAGAATCCAAATTGAGCCGAACTGAGCATCGAAACGACTTCAAATCGAGCGACGGTTTCAGTCCATCATTCACTCACTCCTCCCCCATTTGTTCGAAGAGTTAGAGAATTTTTTGAGCCGATTTACTGCCTTTTTGGCTCATTTTAAGCCGGTTCAGCTCATTTAGGCAACAGAAATCACTCCAATAAGGATACAGTATAAAACTGTTCCCTAAATTTTGTTGAAGTTCCTGGAGAATGTTTTATAAATATTCTTAAGGATAACTCAACAACACACGCCGGACAACGCGTTGCAGATAAAGACTCGACGCCAACAATCGATGGTCAGCTTAGAGATTAGAAAAACAGGAATCGACTTCAAGTTAAAATCTGACAACGGTCAGACAATAAATGCAGCACCGGAACTCTTACAGACTTTCGACAAAACATCGAAAAGCTTGGAGAATTGAAGGAATCAAGAACGAAATCATTCCAAGGTCTCATTACACGACTGAAGGGGAGGCAATCATATCCAAATATTCCAGACTCTCTATAAAGAACGAGACTGTCGAAATACTTTGGAGGGGGTATCTGTAGGCATATAAAATTGCTTATAGGTCCCCTAACATAGCTCGGCACAAAACCGACGAACCAACGAGGCGACGAGTCGACGAATCGCACGCAAGCGACGGAATGCACCCATACGCATGCAAAATCAGCTAACGAGTTGAGGAATCAACGAGTCATCCAACGAGAGCGGACTCGACGAATCACGATCGAATCAAGATCAGTTTCGAACTCAAACTCAAAAGCCGATTTACTACTAATCGGGATCCAGACTTCCAAATCAGTCCCGAACAAATCAAAGTTCACAACAGAACCGGAACCGGAAACAATGGAAAACAACAGAACGAACAACACCCGGAGGGGCTCGGCCGAAACCGAACCATCTCAAGGTGGCTCGGCCAAGCCGAGCCACCTGAGGTGGCTGCGTGCCGAGCCACTTCAGGGTGGCTCGGCCAAAGCCGAGCCACCCTGGGGTGGCTCGGCAGCCGAGCCACCCCCTGGGGTGGCCGAGCCACCTCAGGTGGCTCGGCATGAGCCGAGCCACCTTGAGGTGGTCGACGGGCTTGGATGTTGGCCACACGTGCACACGGGCACGGGCACAGTGTTGAGAGCCATAAATAGGCCAAGGGTTGTTCATTTCAAAGGTCGAACTTTCAAGAGCCGAAACTCTGCCGATATGAGGCGAACTCGGACCTTTGAAGACTTAAAGACTTGCACATTCGGATCTGATCCTGCCGCGAGCATCCACGTCAGAAAAGGCAGAATTTCGAGAGGAAGAAGAAACAGATCTGAGATCTACACGAGATTACACTCCAGATCATAGCTTGGTCTTAGATCTCGATCACCGAGCGATTATTCCCTTGTGGACTAATCCCTCCCGGCTATTATTCCCTTCGTGGAATAATACCGTATAATCCTGTAGATCCGACCGGATCTAGATCGCGCGTGGTCCACGGATTAACCCCCGGCGTTGGCAAAAGAACCACCCACCAAGCGAGCGACCGAAAAACAGAGCTCGCGATTTGTTCACAGAAGGAAAGTTGTAATTTTTACTTTTTTTCTTTGATTTAGTTGTACCGATCTATAAAAGACCGGATCTTTGTAATCCAAGATGACAATTATTTCAATGAAGAAAACATTTTCCCCGCGAACAAGGGGGTCAGGTTTTGGAGTGGCAGCGGCGATGAGATGCTACGATAGCGAGTCGGAGGCGGCACCGGCGACGATTCAGAAGGCGGCCTATCGCGACGTCGGAGGCGGTAATCGGAGTTGGTGATGAGCTGTTAGGGCTTGGGTGAAAGAAAAGGAATGGGAACTAAAAGCGATTATTTGTGGTTATTTGTAGGGGGTTTTCAAGGCACCTGTTTTAATTTTTAGTCTCCCGCTTAAGTTTTCACCGCGCCGGAACAAAAAAAATTATGATCAAATACTTATAGCGTTTAAAATTTTTCAAACGCTATAAAAAAATAAGGCACATATGATCTATAGTACTTACAACATAAACGCTATCATTCAACACCATAAAAAAACAGGTTTGTTGTAGTGACATCAAATTTCACGTATATCACATTTTTATTTTTTGGACACACTTGCAAAATACATATGTTTTCACAAATGGGAAACTCAATTTTAGAAATTCTTTTTCTAACATGTTCAATTTCATATTTGTAAATGTTTCCCAAAGTTTTATCAATTTTGGAATTAATTTGTTATGTTTATTTGAATTTACAAAATCAAGTTTTTAATAAGCTCATGTTCGTGCACACGTTCGTGCATGTTTTTGCAAAACTGATGCGTTTTAACAATTGGGAAATGTGATTTAAAAAAATTCTTCATTTACATGTTTATCATCATATATACAAATATTTCCCCAAGTTTTACTAATTTTGGAATTGTTTTGTTATTTTCAATTGAATTTACAAAATCATGTTTTTTGTAGTTTTTTTCAGAAACTATATATCTGTGTTTAAACATTTATTTCTCTAAACTGGGAAGTGATATTTCATAAATTCTTTCTCTAACATGTTTATCTACATATCTAGAACCTTTTCTCAAAATTTCATGATTGTTAGAAGTGATTTACTATTTTTAATTGATTTTACAATGTCAGATACACAACATTCCAAAATCTGTCAAAATCAGAAACTGTCCATGAACAGTACGGTCGACCGCTATAGTCGACCATGCTATAGTACTGTCGACCGCCACGGTCGACCATCTGAAGTCCAGAGAGTATTTTTATAGTTTTATTTCTCACGGTCGGCCGCCACAGTCGACCGTCGAAGTTACTGTTGCACAGTAACGATAACTTGCTGATTTTTATTTTTTAGTGGGTTTTTAGGGTTTTTAGGGTTTTTTGGGTTGTTTTCTTCTTCTCTATATATACCCCTTTGCTATAACTATTTTCTACAACTATAGAGTGTTTTAAAATAAGTTTAAATAGTTTTAAACAAGGGTTTAAGTTTGGTTTATGTTTGTTTATGAAGCTTTTAAGAATTTGGAAGTTTGAGTTTGTGAAATCAATTTCACAAGAGCTTGAGGAGATCATCTATTGGTGTTTGGGCATCCAACTATTCTTCCTCTATCTCTTGATCTATTGAGAAGTTTTCTAAACTCTATTTCTAGCTTTACATCTATTTGTTTGATTATCATTTTATTAAAGCTAGTTTTATATTGAGTTTAGTTGATTTGATTTCACTCATTATTTACACACACCCACTTGAGCTTATTATATTTGAATACATTGTATATTTAGGTTGGTGAGAGTTGTAATAATTGAGTGTGAGCTTTCATTGTGTTCTCATCTATATTAGAGAACAATCATTTATTGTAATTGTGCTTAGTGTGAGCTTTCATTGTGTTCTCATCTATATTAGAGAACAATCATTTATTGTAATTGTGCTTATTGTGAGGATCACTTTGTAATACACTTGTACACCGAGAGAAGTGTGTGGCGAGAGTCGGGGATCATCCCAAGAAGAGTGGCGTCGGTTGACGAACCTAGGGAGAGGTTGTATCCGAGCACTTGAGGGAGACACGTCTAGGTCCGATACTTGAGAGGGTGTAGAGTGGGATTGTAAGAATGTTGATTGTAAAGTTTTTAGTTAGCTAGAAAACCGTACTGTGAGGTGTAAATGTTATTCGGGTGATCGTAGAAAACCCGGTTGTGATAGTGGAGATCTCCTCGAGGTGAGAAGTGGAGATGTAGGTCAAGTGGTTAGACCGAACTCCGTGATCATATCGTTTTGTTTGTGATTGCATTAGCGTACCTATCCTTGTATTCATATCTTATATTACCTTTATGTATTGCTCTTCATATTGACCTATCACATTTGTAGATTGTTTATTTCCCCTTGTATTAGTTTATATATCCTTTCATATAATTCACCATATATCTCATTGCTAGGATATTGCTCTTTGGTTATATTGCTCATTCTTGCTTATAATATATCGTATATCTATCTTGCAATAATAACTTGTTAATTAGTTTTAATTGATATAAAATCGAATTAGATTAGCATAAGACCCTAACCACCACCCCCTCTAGGGTCTAACATTCTATAGGCACTGTTATTTATGGATTCAACACCAGTGCGTCCATGCCACTAGGTAAAATCTGAGTGAAGTGCCAGCTTGGAGATTTGAAGTCAGAGGTCACGTGTTATGTGATTGATGCAGAAACTTTCTATAACTTACTATTGGGTCAACCTTGGATCCATGGTAACGTTATAGTTCCATCCACCCTCCATCAGTGTCTAAAGTATATGGACACGAATAATAAGGTCAACACGGTGGTTGCGGATAAGCAACCATTTAAGGGGTTGGAAAATCATTTTATCGACTCCCTTCTATATGGTACTGAATCCGCTCAGGGCATGGAAAGCGGAGAAGAAGCTGATACCGAAGCCGGGCTCGATTACGTTGAAGGTCTTGTATTAAATGACATTGAACCCTTTGTAATCGATCTTGACGGTGGTAAATCGTCAGATGGAAGTTGTAATTAGCAACTTATCGATTATGTAATAAATAACGATTTAGTGTACGCGCCTTGTCTTGACGATGTAATTCAGGGGCTGTATAGTAACCCTAACGTACATATGCCACTTCGATCATATTGCATGACAAAGAAGCATGTCCATTACTCCTTCGGAACAACTCTCGTCCTTCCTGCCAAGGCAGGGGGTTGAAAAGAGATAGACTTCGGTAAAGGAGAGTCATACCTGCCATCAAACCCCTATTTGAAGAATGAAAGCGATGATGAAAAACCTGGTCACCATTTATTCAGATATAGTCCACAAGCATGGGTTACATGAAGAAATAGGGATACAACTTCGCACTCGAGGAAGGTCTTTGCTTTGGTTGAGGTCCTCGAGTTCCACCCTGCCTGCCTATGTACCGAAAGGGAGGCATGACAATTATTACGGACATAGAAGTGGTCTAGGCTACACTTCTTCATCCTCTAATGAATGTTGTTGGCAGGTTAATAACTGATTGCCTAATCCGAACAGGGATGGACATTCTTAAAATTTTAGAATGGGATTCTGATGTTAGCCTTGGCGAGATGTTCAAAGGCTTAATGTTAAACATGACTATTATTGACCCTGTCACAATGGAAGAAGAAGATCAATTGCCAACCTAGGAAGATCCTTGGATCTATCACTTGAACATCCAGTATGGTGATAGATTCGAGCAAAGAGTACCTCCTACTTAGGATAGGTGGCTCAAATCAATATGGGCGATAACGTGAACCCAAAGCCTATATTCATCAGTGATAGTCTCCCACCAAAAGAAAAGGAGGAGTTGATTGCCCTCATTAAGGAATACATTGACGTCTTTGCATGGAACAATGAAGACATGCCGGGACTCGACCCAAATATGGTAATGCACCACCTTAACATCAAACCGAATGTCAAACCCGTCAAGCAGCAACAAAGATAGTTTCACCCAATAATTATGGAGGCGATCGAAGCCGAAGTCAAAAAGTTAATTAACTCAGGCTTCATGAGGGAGCAGCAACATCCAGATTGGGTGGCGAATATTGTTCAGGTCCTTAAAAAAATGGGAAAATTAGAATTTGCATTGACTTTAGAGATCTGAATACTTCTTGCCCAAAAGACAACTTCCCTCTTATCATTTCGGACGTTATCATCAACAACATGTGTGGGTTTGAGAGGATGTCGTTTATGGATGGATTCTCAGGGTACAACCAAATCATGTGTTAGTCACCTTGTTTTGATGATGATTCACAAACACCATTATTGGTGTTAATTGCTTATTGAGCTATATTGTAGATTACAATTCATTAGCAACATTATTGGAGGATTGGATGGAATATAAGCTACAACGATGATATCTAAGGAGGTGGAGGCATAGTGATGAAGTAAAGTTTTCTAAGAGCACTACATACATGATAAGCTTCATCAACATAGAAGCAAATATCAAGACTAAATCCATGTACTTATATATGAGGGATATTTGCTATTTCATTTTCTCTTTAGTACTTAATGTAGGCAAGTAGCTTGTTGATTATATTTGAAGCTCTTGGGATAACACACTTACACGTTTCAATACTCGTATTTTGACAGTAGCTTGTTGATTATATTTGAAGCTCTTGGGATAACACACTTACACGTTTCAATACTCGTATTTTGACATTTTTGCTAAAACAATGATTTTAGCTCTTGGGATAACACACTTACACGTTTCAATACTCGTATTTTGACATTTTTGCTAAAACAATGATTTTAATGAATACGAGGACCTTTTTGTAAAATTCTTTTTCAAAAAAGTTTATTATTATCTTTATAAACTATTTCCAAAGTTTTATATTTTTTTAGAATTTATTTACTATTTTAAAAGACATTTGAAACTCATTTTAAAACCTTATACTGGCTGAAAAACTATTGATGATTGTTATCAGCCGACTGATGAAACCCACCAGAAACTTAAATAGTTTTTGTTTCTATTTGGTCGACTGATCAGTCGACTGATGATCTCATCAGTCGACTAATACATGAGATTAGTCGACTGATGAAACATGCTAGAATTTCCAAAAGTTTCTACTTCTTATTTGGTCGACTGACCAGTTGACTGATGATCTCATCAGTCGACTGATGATCCAGTCAGCCGACAGATGCGCTAAAAATTTCCTATAATGGTTAGCTCATCAGTCGACTAATAAAATCTGTCAGTCGACTGATAAGCCTCCAACAACTAGTTTTGTGCAGATTGTTGTTTCTCGGTTTTTGTGGATTTTTGTCTGTTTCTTTGGGGCTTAGTTGTCATCTTCACTTCTTATAATTACCCACCAACCCCATTAACTTCAGTAACTAAGCAAGTTGATGCGGCATAAACATATACCAAAAAGTTACAAGTGCACAACTAATCAAGTTATATTATAAAAAGTTATCGATCCCACGAGGAAAGTGTTTTGTAGGAGAAAATTAAAGTTGGTCCTTATGTTGTGTGCGTGACAATTAGAAGTGATGAGTGAATGTGATTATGGAGAGATGAGGGAGTAAAAATGATAGTGTGTAAATTGGCACAACATGTAAGTGAGAGTGGATTTGACAAAGAATGAATGATTTTCACAAGGAAAGATGAATAAAATCAATAATCAAAAAGGAGAATTAAGAATAAAAAGAAAATTCAAGAAATTAAATATGGCGGATTCAATTAAATCCACTTCTTAGAAAAGAGTGATTCCCTAAAGAGTTCTAGCCTAAAGGCGAATCAAAAAAATAAAAATGAACAAAAAGAAAAACTAAACCCGAGAGGGTTCTAGCCTCAAGGTGAATAGTATAAGAAAATAAAATGGTAATTTTCTAGAGGGTTCTAGCCTCAAGGCGAATCAAAGAAAATAAAAAATAAATAAAAACAAAAACTAATCACAATAGGGTTCTAGCCTCAAGGTGAATAGTACAAAAAAATAAAATCTAAACTACAAAATAAATTGCAAAAACTAAACTACAAAATAAATTATAAGAATTAAATGCGAGAAAATAAAGACATGAAATAAATCTAATCTATAAGCATGAAATAAATCTAAGGCAAGAGGGTTCTAGCCTCTTGGCTATTTAAACAATAAAATCTAACTACAAGCATGAAAATAAATCTAAACTAATAAGCAATAAAAGAGAAAATAAGAAAAACAAACCTTCAAATTAATCTCCATCTTCATCTTCATCTTCATCATCCAACAAAGAGAAGAAAAAAAATTTAAAGTGGTGAAAAAATTTATTTTATTAATTGTAACAAAAACTTATAAGTTTGGAAGGTCTTCTCAATTAAGAGTAACCCTCCTCTCCAAATGGAGATACAAAATTTTTCACACCCCTAACCCCTCACTCTCTACCCCTATTTATAGTAAACATCAGTGAATGAGAGCCATTGGATCGAAATCTTATCCAAAAACATCAATTTTCAGCCTTTGATTCGTAACAAACTGCCCAGCGTATCGATACCAGCATCGATAGGGGTATCGATGCTTGGCATCGATGCCGCCATTGACGCTGGCATCGATACCAGCATCGATGCTGGCATCGATGCCCAGTGTGCTGCAATTGCATTCCGCAGCTTCTTCTTCTTTTATGCTTTGGGCTTGGGCTTCTTTGGCATTTCTTCTTCTTTTGGGCTTTCATGCTTGAGTTTTTCACTTAATTAGTGGGCTTTGTTAAGAGAAGAGATATTGGGCCTTTATTTTTGATTAACCTGCAATTAAAGATAAAAATAATTATTAGTGATAAATTTATTCATATATACTAGATAATGAGGGTATAAAATTATAATAAAATGTGATTATCAAATACCCCCACACCTAAACTTTTGCTAGTCCTCTAGCAAAGAAAGAAAAATAAAAGAAAACCTAACTCACTTTTGCAGGAATCGTGGTTGTATTTAGTATATATAACAAGCCTTTAAACCCCTAGGTTACCCTAGTGGACGAGTTGTAGTCTCGTGAGGGTTTGTAGTGAACATACCCACAAAATTCGGTCATCCTGCCAAATTAAAGAAGTTAGTAAATAACTAAATTTACTTAATAATTGAAGCTAGTTATTACTCAAGAAAACATTTTTATATATAATTCTAAGGTAAATTTCCTAGAAAATCTTCCCATTATAACAATACAAAACCAAGCCAAACTTAGAAATTTAATTTAAAAGTTTTGAAAAGAACATGCTAACTCTTTGTTTAAAATAATATTCAAGTTGCTTGATCTAAAATATTTTTCAAGGCCATATATACAAATATAACTATATATATAAAACATTTATTAGTATTTTTATTATTTTTATTTTTTATATTATTTTTTAACTCCTTCTTCCTTGGTGATTTTTTCTACTTTAACACGCTTTGTAAGCGAACATTTAACGAGTTTTGGGCCAATAGATCCCAACCCAATTGGGCTTAGGTCATTAAGTATGAAAATACTTCTTAGACTTAATTACTCGGTCAGCTTAGGCTTTATAAAATAGAATCATTTTGAATTCAAGAGTTTTTTTTTCTTTCTTTTTTTTTTATTTTGGTGCCCATTTTTCGCACTCTTCTTTTGTAATTTTTTTTTATATGTATATGTATATATATTCTGAAAAATATGTAAGTCAAGACACTTTAAAAAATTATTTTTAACTCTAAGCTAAGCATGCATAAATTCCATTATTTTAAATAAAAATCTAAGTTAAGGCTTAAGTAAAGTATACTACTTTGAAAATCATTTCTTAAGAAATTTATTTAGAGTTATCATAAAAGGTAAACTTAAGTAAATAACAAACTAGAAATTAGAAAATTTTAAATTTATCAAATAAATTAATTATTACATAACTCTATCAATTTAGCAAGTGATGATATTTTTATAAATTTTTTTTAGGAAAAGGGAAAAAATGATAAAAATGCAACTAAAAATGTAAAATAAAGAGAAAAAATTAATTAATTCCCACCCCCACACCTAAATTTTGCATTGTCCTCAATGCAAACTCTATGATGCACAAAGTAAAGCAGATAAGTAAAGATTACATTTGGTCGGCTGATAAAAATCTGCAATTACCTTTGATCTGAGGAGGATAGAATCAGAAATTTATTCTTCTTTTTTTTCTCCTTTTTATCTTGTTTTTTTTCTTCTTCTTTCTTTTTTTTCTTTTTACTTTTTTTCTTTTTTTTTTTACAACTGAATAAGAAACTCTCAAATGAGAGAAGAATAAATTCTTTTTGTTATTCTGAAATAAACAAAACAAACAATGTAGCATGAAGTGTTCAACATGAAGAGCTCGTATTCTACATTGAATCCTACCTTATTGTTAAAAAAAATTTCCCAGATTTTAAATAAATTCAGAATGATATAATCAATAATGTGAAATTCCAAGCATTTCGGGATGTTTAGTAATTCTTGAAACAAAGTAAGGTAGGTATTATTGGTGTCATGTATTTTACATTTCTTAATGAACTTAGACTCTTGTACTGTGAATTTTTGTTTTCTAACAACCAATTCTTCTATAGCATTTTTCTCAACCCTAATATTCATGGTTGAGTTCTGAAAATTTAGTTGTTGATTATTTTTTAAGAATCTAAATTCATCAAGAAAGAGTTCTTCAAAATTTAATTCAAGGCAGCAAGTATTTAACACAGTTTCATCATTCTCAATGACCTGATCTGCATCTTCTAAAAACTCTAACTTTTCATCAAAAATTTCCTCCAAACTCAAATCAGACTCTTCTTCTTCTTCTTCTTTTGATCTTTCCTGAATGTAATTTATTTCTAGAGGCCTTTTGATCTTTCCTGAATGTAATTTATTTCTAGAGGCTGATTATTTGGTTGGTCCTCTGGATTGAAAATATTGAGATCAGCAGTCTAGAGGCTGATTATTTGGTTGGTCCTCTGGATTGAAAATATTGAGATCAGCAGTCAAATTCCCAAAGGACAGCTTTATTTGACCAGTTCTACAATTAATGAGAGCATTAGAAGTGGTTAAGAATGATCGTCCTAAGATGACAGGTGTCTGTCCTTTGGGATTGAAAACGGGTTGTGTTTCCAAGACTACGAAATCTACTGGAAAAATAAAATCTCCAACCTTAATCAGAACATCCTCTAACTCACCCATAGGGATCTTGACAGATTTATCAGCCAACTGTAAAGTGCAGCGGGTTGGGTTCAGTACATCTAGACCCAATTGCTGGTAGACTGAATATGAAAGCAAATTAACACTGGCCCCTAAGTCTAAAAGCGCCTTATCAATGTGAGTATTACTAATGACACATGAAATGATAGGAGAACCTGGATCCTTACGTTTCAAAGGTATGGGATTTGAGAGCATATCACTAATATTGGCAGCTAAAAAGAATTTCTTTGGAACATTTATTCTCCTCTTCTTAGTACATAATTCTTTCAAAATTTTGGCATAAGATGGAATTTGTTTAATTACATCTAAGAGAGGAATATTGACCTTAACCTGCTTGAATGTTTCTAGGATCTTCTCCTATTGAGGGGAGTGTTTCCTAGGCCTGAGTCTATCTGGAAAAGGAGCAACTAGTCTAAACCTATCAAAAGCAGGCTCAGGTTCGGGTTCAGGTTCTTGATCATCTAAGGGGGGGTGATTGTTGAATAGATTCATCAGAAGGAGAAGGAGAAGGAATTTGTACTAGATCAAGAGTTTGACTTGGAGGAGTTCTTACTTGATTATCGACCTGTCTACCTGACCGAAGTGAATAGATTGCATTAACTTGAGCTTCATAGGATGAACTGCATCCTGAGTCCTTAGGGTTGACCACGGGTTGACTCAGAAATTTTCCTCTCTCTCTTTCACTCACGGCATTAGCTAGTTGACCAAGTTGGGATTCTAATCTAGCTATAGCTTGAGTGTTAGAGTTGAGCATTTTTCTGGTTGATTGCATAAAGGAATTCAAAGTGATAGACGTTTGAGTCAACATATTCGTGGTTTGAGTGGAGGCCTTAATTATGGTTTCCAAACCCCTTTCCAAGATATTAAGACATTTATCCTGATCTGGATTGTGAGGAGTCTGAATTACAGCTTGATGAAGAGGAGACTGATTTTGATACGGCAGATTGGGTTGTTGACATTGTGAATGAGAATTGAAAGGAACTGTGTTTCCCCTAGGAAATTATTGGTTTGAAGAGAGAGTGAAGTTTTGAGTTCCAGAGTGAGTTCCCTAATTACATGCAAAGTTTGGGTGATTTCTCCAACCTGGGTTATAGGTTGGAGAGAATTGATCATTTGCGTAATGCTGAAACGTAGCATTGACCTATCCTAATGGCTGAATATTTCCTAAGAGAGGACATTCTTCTGAAACATGAGATGGTGACAGACAATTGTGACATCCTGAGGCTAAAACTTGATTGATTTGAGCTGGAGCTCTTTCCTTGATTTCTAAGGCTTCTAACCTACACATGATTGTGGCCATCTTAGCTTCAGATGCAATGTTCGACTCTAAGGAAATACCACTGGACTTGGTTTGGAGAACTGATGACACTCGGTCATCACAGTGTTCTCATTGCATGGTTTTTTCAAAAAGACTCTAAAAACTCCTAAACTTCATCAGCATTTTTCCTCATGAAATCCCCGTGGTACATTGACTCTAAGGAAGTTTTTGAAGAATAATCTAATCCCTCATAAATTATTTGGCACAATCGCCATTTTTCTAAACCGTGATGAGGACATTGGATGAGAAGATCTTTAAATCGGTCAAAATACTTCCAAAAAGGTTCTCCCGGGATAATTTAAAATTCATGATGTTGTTTCTTAGCTTCACCGTTTTATGGATCGGGAAAATTTTCATAAGAAAAACGGTGATAAATTTCTCCCAAGTTGTGATGGAATTTATGGGTAAGCTGTATAGCCCTTTTTTTGCTTTGTCTTTGAGGGCAAAAGGAATAAATCTTAGTTTGATTGCATCTTCAGTTAATTCTCTCATTTTAATCATCATACATACTTCTTCAAATTCTGAGATAAAAATATATGCATCTTTAGTTTCATTCCCAATAAATTTTGGAAGCATGTTGATATATTACGGTCGAAGCTCAAAGTTAGTTCCATTTGCCTCGGGGAGCCTAATGCAAGAGGGGATTGCATTCCTAGTGGGATAACACATATATTGAAGAATGGGTGAATTAGGATATGTCATTTTTGGAATTTGTTCAAAACGAATTAATCGATGTGTATTATCCCTAATCCACGTTTGCATACACCCAAAAAAACTTCTTTTTATATTTTTTTAAGGGAAAAAATTAGTTTTTTTATGAGAAGAAAAAAGAAAAATCCTAACTAAAACAAATCAAAAGAAATCACTTTTTAATCACTCTAACTCTAGGATTTAGCCTAACTCAACTAGACTAGCTCCTAACCAAAAACTTCTAAAGTAAAAAGATTAAAGTTTTACCCGGGTAGTTAGCCAGGTAAGGATAGTACTAGAGGGTGATCAGAGATCAATTAAGTACCTCGTTCCTTATGGAGCGCTTTACACAACCCCTAAACCTTGTCTTAGACACCAACTAATCCAAGAAAACTTAAACCGGTTCACTTAAGGATTCTTTATTCCTTATTGAGCTCGAATCCTTAAGGCCAACGTTTAATGAGTTTTATTAGGCTTGGATGGTGTAGTGAGAAATTAGTGATTTTTGGGCTAAGGAAGGATGATAAAATCCCTCACCTTATCTTGATTATGGGGTTTTGCCCTTAAAAATATTTTTAAGTGTGTGCCAAATCAAGATGCTCAAATCACTTTGGTGAATTCCTACTAACTATATGAAATGCAACCCTAGAAATTAAAAGCGACTAAAAAGGATGGAAAAAATATTTATATTTTTTATTAGGGTTAACAATCAAACAATTATGAGAAGGGTGAACATTGTTTGAGTTTATTATCTTGTTAGTTAATGTCCAAGTGAAAGGTGAATTTTATTATGGTCAACAAAAAAAAATCCCTTTTTTTAATTCTAATTGTCTCTAATTATGAAGCTAACTAAAAAGAATGGAATTGAAAATGCTAGAAAGAAGAGTTACTTAAAAGCAATTATCTAAGTTCTAGATATCCAATCCGCGATCTTCAAGCTCCAAGCAGTTCCTTCACAAAAAACACACAAGTTAAAGAACCAAATTAAATAAAATCCTACTTAAGCACCCTTCCCCGGCAACGGCGTGAAAAACTTGATGTGGCATAAACATATACCAAAAAGTTACAAGTGCACAACTAATCAAGTTATAGTATAAAAAGTTATTGATCCCACGAGGAAAGTGTTTTGTAGGAGAAAATTAAAGTCGATTCTTATATTGTGTGCGTGACAATTAGGAGTGATGAGTGAATATGATTATGGAGAGATAGAGAGAGTAAAAGTGATAGTGTGTAAATCGGCACAACATGTAAGTGAGAGTGGATGTGACAAAGAATGAATGATTTTAACAAGAAAAGAAGAATAAAATCAAGAATCAAAAAGGAGAATTAAGAATAAAAAGAAAATTCAAGAAATTAAAGTGGCGGATTCATTTAAATCCACTTCTTAGAAAAGGGTGATTCCCTAGAGGGTTCTAGCCTAAAGGTGAATCAAAAAAATAAAAATAAACAAAAAGAAAAACTAAACCTGAGAGGGTTCTAGCCTCAAAGTGAATAGTACAAGAAAATAAAATGGTAATTCCCTAGAGGGTTCTAGCCTCAAGGCGATTCAAAGAAAATAAAAAAATAAACAAAAACAAAAACTAATCCCAAGTGGGTTCTAGCCTCAAGGCGAATAATGCAAGAAAAAATAAAATCTAAACTAAAAAATAAATTGTAAAAACTAAGCTACAAAATAAATTGTAAGAATTAAATGCGAGAAAATAAAGACATGAAATAAATCTAATCTATAAGCATGAAATAAATCTAAGGCAAGATGGTTCTAGCCTCTTGGCTATTTAAACAATAAAATCTAACTATAAGCATGGAAATAAATCTAAACTAATAAGCAATAAAAGAGAAAATAAGAAAAACAAACCTTCAAATTAATCTTCATCTTCATCTTCATCTTCATCATCCAACAAAGAGAAGAAAAGAAAATTTTAAAGTGGTGAAAAAATTCTTTTATTAATTATAATAAAAAGTTACAAGTTTGGAATGTCTTCTCAATTAAGAGTAACCCTCCTCTCCAAATAGAGATATAAAATTTTTCACACCCCTAACCCCTCACTCTCTACCCCTATTTATAGTAAACATCAATGAATGAGAGCCTTTGGATCGAAATTTTATCCAAAAACCATGAATTTCAGCCTTAGATTCGTAACAGAATGACGATGGCATCGATACCAGCATCAATAGAGGTATTGATGCTGGCATCGATGCCCAGTACGCTGCAATTGCAATCTGCAGCTTCTTCTTCTTTTATGCTTTGGGCTTGGGCTTCTTTGGCATTTCTTCTTCTTTTGGGCTTTCATGCTTGAGTTCTTCATTTAATTAGTGGGCTTTGTTGAGAGAAGAGATATTGGGCTTTTATTTTTGATTAACCTGCAATTAAAGATAAAAACAATTATTAGTGATAAATTTATTCATATAAACTAAGATAATGATGGTATAAAATTATAATAAAATGTGATTATCACAAGTATTGAAAAATCTTTTGAGTTTGTGTTTATTGTTCAAAAGAGCTTCAACTTTCATTTATTTTCACACCTTACAATCTCACATCCCAAACTTCACTTGTAATCTCTTCCTCTTTCCATAGGGTTGGTGTAAGAGAGAGTTTTTCTTTCATTTGTAACTGTTGTGAGCTTGATCTCATAGAGATCTACTGTGTGGTTCTGAGATCTCGGTGGAGATTGTTGTGTAGAGATGTTTTGGCTACCAAACCAGGTGTGTTAGTGGAATTCTCCTCGATAGTGGGGAGCATGAACGTAGGTCAGAGGACCGAACCTCGTGACATACCGCGTGTCATCAATTGGCTAATTATTTCTAATCCTTACTATCTTTTATTGTTGTTGGTTTTCATATTTCTTTATGGTTTGTTGAAAAATCTTTTAATTCCATATTCATTATCCATAATCCCTATTCATCCCCCCCCCCCCCCT
>NC_033801.1:34519550-34530800 GCF_001876935.1 Asparagus officinalis | reverse complement strand
CTCTCCCCCCCCCCCCCCCCCTTCTAGGGCCTTTCAATTGGTATTAGAGAAAGGTCTCTATTGTTTGTTAGGCTTAAATCCCTTAGAGAAAAGATCTAAATGGAGGCTTCAATGAATATGCATATTCTAGAAGGACAATCCACCACTAGGCAACCCCTTTTCACCGGTAGCAACTTTGTCTATTGGAAAGTTAGGATGAGAATTTATTTACAATGCATTGACCTTGATATCCTAGACATTGTGGAGAAAAAAATATGTCAATGAGCCTAGTAGTGAAATGATCGAGGGTGAGAGGAACTTAGCTAACCTTAATATTAAGGTCATGAATGCACTAATTTGTGGTCTTACCCCCAATGAATATAAGAGAGTTTCTACGTGTTCAACCACACACGAAATTTTGGAGAAGTTATGCATCACTCATGAAGGAACCCCCAAGTAAAGAAGTCCATGATTAGTGGACTCAATTGCATGATTATGAACTTTTTAAAATGCTTCCAAATGAATCTATCGATTCTATGTTTTCTCAATTCACTAACATCATAAATGAATTACATGGTCTTGACAAGGTTTTGGAGAATCCATAGATGAATTACAAAATTCTTTGCTCTTTGACGCCGGCTTGGGAACATAAAGCCACAGCCATCAAAGAAGCTCATGACATTTTAACTCTCACTCTTGACGGACTTATTGGCAAGCTCAAGGTCCACGAAAAGAAGATCAAGGAGAAGGATGAAGCAACCCCAAAAGCAACCAAGGAGCCACCTCAAAAATCAAAGTCTATTGCACTCAAGGGAGCAATTGATGATTCATCCACTCGGATAGTGAAGTTGATGTCTCTAGAGAAGTGGCACACCTCCCTAGAATGATATCAAAATTAATCAAAATGAATAAAAATTTTAAGAATCGATCTAACAACAAATTTCCTTTTCTTGTAGGTAAATACTTCAAATGCAACGAACCGGGACACTTAGCTAAGGATTGTCCCAAGCTTAAGGAGAAGTATTTGAAGTACAAGAAGACGAAGGCTATGTATGCTGGTTGGGATGAATCCGAACCAAGCGATTTGGATAGCGATGATGAGGGGGCTAAGATTGCTCTTCATGATCCTAACATTTGTTTCATGGCTCATGAAGATGAGGTACAATCCAAAACCGAAAGTGAATCTCTTTATATTCTATGTGAACTAGAAGTGGCTTTAGAAGAATTGAACTTTGAATTTAAAAGATTAGCAAAAGAATATTCCTTATTCAAAAAATTACATGTTTCTTGTGACTCTAAGTTTTAGCAACTAAAATCCTCTCTTGCTCTAAAAGAAGAAATGCAGGAGATCTAGACTTTGAAAACAAACAACTAAGGTCCAAAATTAAGAGATTAGAAATTGAAAATATAAAATTAAATCTAATCATGCTTACTCTAGTCATCATCATGTTGATGGAAAATGGTATCAATAATCTCATGCTCCTACATATAAGAAAAGGTTTTTGTGCACATATTGCATGAAATATGGTCATATCTCTACTCATTATAGGATAAAAAATAACATTGATCATTATGAATTAAGGTGGGTACCTAAGGGTACTAAAAATACTAACATTCAAGGACCCAAAGTTTGGGTACCTAAATATTCTACAACTTCTTCATATGTAGGGAACGTCTCGCAATAGACGTAAGGAGTTGTGGTACCTTGATAGTGGTTGTTCACATCACATGACGGGTAACAAAGAACTATTTGCAACTCTATCAATGATTGAAGGAGGCAATGTCTCCTTTGGTGGTGGTGAGAAAGGTAAAATTATAGGTATTGGTAATATTGGTAAGGTACCTTCTCCCATAATTGAGGATGTTTATTTTGTTAAAGGACTAAATCATAATCTTCTTAGCATTAGTCAATTAAGTGACAAAGGCTTTAACATTTCTTTTAAACCGAATAAATGTATTGTTAGTATGAATGATAAAATTATTTTTGTGTCTTTTAGAAGATCTAATATTTATATTTTTGAGATGAATGAGCTAATAGATCAAGATGTAAAGTGCCTTGCCACGGTGGATGGTGATCCTTAGATTTGGCACAAGAGACTTGGACATGCTAACATGGAGTTAATATCTAAGCTATTTAAGAAGAACTTAGTAAGAGGGCTACCAAATTTAACATATGTTAAGGATTCTACTTGTGAGGAATATGCTAAAGGTAAACAAACTAAGAATTCCGTCAAATCCATAAATGAGGTATCCACTTCTAAACCTTTTCAATTATTGCATCTTGATAACTTTGGACCCATGCGTGTTGCCTCTCTAGGAGGTAAACACTATGTTTTTGTTATTGTAGATGATTTCTCACGTTTTACATGGGTAATTTTTCTTATAAATAAAGATGAAGGTTTTGAAGAATTCTTTTATTTTATAAAAGGAATTAAAAATAAAAAAGATTTAAAAGTTGTTAAAATTAGGAGTGATCATGGTGGTGAATTTCAAAATAAACTTTTTAATGATTTTTATGCTTATCGTGGTATAACACATGTGCTTTTCGCTCCTAGAACACCTCAACAAAATAGTGTTGTTGAACAAAAAAATAGAACCATACAAGAGATGTCACGTACAATGATAAACTCTTTTGTATTGCCAAAATATTTTTGGGCCGAACCATCAATACGGTTTACTATGTTTTAAATCGTGTTTTGATTAGACCTACTTTCAAGAAAACCCCTTATGAACTCTTTTTGGCAAAACTCCACATATTGGATATTTTCGTATTTTTTGTTGTAAATGTTTTATCCTAAATACTAAAGACCACTATAATAAGTTTGATTTAAAAATTAATATTGGTATATTTTTGGGATATACACCTAGAAGTAAGGCTTATAGGGTCTTCAACAAAAAGATACTTGTTGTTGAAGAATCTATAAATATTAATTTTGATGATACTAATATTGGTTTGCAAGATAGGTTTCCTAGGGATGATGATGATATTGAGGGAGGATTGGAGATCTTGCAAATTAATGACAAACCCTCAATGGATGCACAAAAGGATGGGGAAAGCAACAACATACATACCCAAGAAGAATTCCCCAAGGTATGGAAATTTGCACCGGATCATCCCAAGGAACAAATAATAGGGAGTCCATCTCAAGGAGTTCTAACTCGCTCAAAAGTCTTGATTTAGTGTGGTAATGTAGCCTTCTTATCCCAAATAGAACCTAAACGTATTGGTGATGCTTTAAAAGATGAGTTTTAGGTTTTAGCTATGCATGAGGAATTGAATAATTTTTAAAGAAATAATGTTTGGAAATTAGTTCCTAGACCAAATAATACTTCTATTATTGGAACTAAATGGGTTTTTAGAAACAAACTTGATGAACATGGCATAGTAACTAGAAATAAAGCTCGTTTAGTTGTCCAATGATACAATCAAGAGGAGGGCATAGACTGTGATGAAACATTTACACTGGTTACAAGATTGGAATCTATTAGGATGTTTTTAGCTTTTGCTAGTTTTAAAGATTTTAAACTTTTTCAAATGGATGTTAAAAGTGCTTTTTTAAATGGTTTTATAGAGGAGGAAGTATATGTTAAGCAACCCCCTGGTTTTATGGATCATTTTTTTCCTAATTATGTTTATTAGGTTCAAAAGGCATTATTTGGGTTAAAGCAAGCTCCTAGAGCTTGGTATGCTCGCCTCTCTAGTTTTCTACTTAAAAATGATTTTTCTAAAGGAAAAATTAATAATACTCTTTTTGTTAGAAAATGAAAAAATGATTTTCTTTTAGTTCAAATTTATATTGATGATATTATTTTTGTTTCCACTAATGAATCTTTGTGCAAGGACCTTTATAAAGTTATGCAAGATCAATTTGAGATGAGCATAATGGGAGAGCTCACCTTCTTTCTCGGCCTCCAAGTTAAACAATCCAATGATGGCATATTCGTATCGCAAAACAAATACGCTAGGGAGTTGGTGAAAAAATTCGGGATGGAAAGCTCCAAACATGGCCCAACTCCAATGAGCACTACTATCAAGTTGGATGCGGATGATAGTGGTGAAAAGGTAGACCAAAAGCTATATTGAGGTATGATAGGGAGTCTCCTTTATCTCACCACTAGTAGGCTGGATATCATGTTTAGTGTTTGTGCATGTGCACGTTTTCAAGCCTCGCCTAAAAGTCTCATTTGGTTGCGTTTAAAAGAATTATCAAATATATTAATGGCGCAATAGATCTTGGTTTATTTTATCCAAAAAATACTTCTTTTGATCTTTATGGTTTTTATGATGTCGACTTTCCCGGTTGTAAGGTAGATCGTAAGAGTACGATTGGTACATGTCAATTTTTAGGTAACTTTCTTGTCTCCTGGGCATCCAAGAAACAAAACTGTGTTGCCTTTTCCACTACAGAAATAGAATACATTGCCGCCGGCTTATGTTGTGCACAACTTTTATGGATGAAACAAAATTTGGTTGATTACAATTTGTATTTTTAAGATACAATTTTTTATGATAATACTAGTGCTATCAGTATTTCAAAAAAATCTATTTTGCACTCTAGAACCAAGTATATAGATGTACGCCATTATTTCTTACATGACCATGTAGAGCGGAAAGATATATCCCTCATTTATATTGATACTAAATCTCAATTAGCGGACATCTTTACCAAGCCTCTTAGTGAAGAAGATTTTTGTTGCATAAGAAATGGTTTGGGCATGTGTATTCTTTGAGTTAGTTTGTTTGTTTGTTTTGTTTATCATCTTCATATCTTACTATTTTCCTTTACGCACTCATTGTCATAACATGTCTAAACACACAAAATTTCCAAGAGGAGTGTTTGGGAAGGACCGAGGTCAATTCCAAGAGGAGTGGGTTGGTAGTAATGCCTAGGAGAGGTCGTAAATCTAAACACTTGAGGAATGTGACACGGGTAGGCCAACACTTGAGATGTATTTTATGAGTTTGTGCACATGTTTTATTTTGTATTGTGTACCCCTTTTTTGATGGTGACAAAGGGGAAGAGAAATCTCCTCATTTGTGCATATAGTTAGGGGGAGTCTTATAGATGGGGGGAGCAACTATCTATAAGCCAAATAATCAATTTTATTTGCTCTTGAATAATGGTTGTTTGTCATCATCAAAAAGGGGAAGATTGTTAGCCTTCTTGTTTTGATGATGATTCACAAACACCATTATTGGTGCTAATTGCTTATTGAGCTATATTATAGATTACAATTTATTAGCATCATTATAGGAGGATTGGATAGAATATGAGGTACAACGATGATATCTAAGGAGGTGGAGGCGTAGTGATGAAGTAAAGCTTTCTTAGAGCACTACATACATGGTAAGCTTCATCAACATAGAAGTAAATATCAAGACTAAAGCCATATACTTATATGTGAGAGATATTTTCTATTTTATTTTTCTCTAGTACTTAATGTAGGCAAGTAGCTTGTTAATTATATTTGAAGCTCTTGGGATAACAACTTACATGTTTCAATACTCGTATTTTGATATTTTTGGTAAAACAATAATTTTCACAAATACGAGGACCTTTTTGCAAAATTCTTTTTCAAACAAGTTTATTATTATGTTTATAAACTATTTCCAAAGTTTTATATTTTTTAGAATTTATTTACTATTTTTAAAAGATATTTGAAACTCATTTTCAAAACCAATACTAGCTGAAAAACTGTTATCAGTCGAAAGATGATTGTTATTAGTCGACTGATAAAACCCACCAGAATCTTAAATAGTTTCTATTTCTATTTGGTCGACTGATCAGTCGACTGAAGTTCTCATCAGTCGACTAATACATGAGATTAGTCGGCTAATGAAACATGCCAGAATTGTCAAAAGTTTCTGCTTCTTATTTGATCGACTGACCATCTCATCAGTCGACTGATGATCCAGTCAGTCGACTGACGAGCTAAAAATGGCTTGTAACAGTCAGCTCATCAGTTGACTGATGAAATCCGTCAGTCGACTGATAAGCCTCTAACGGCTAGTTTTGTGCAGATTCCTGTTTCTCGATTTTTTGAGGATTATTGTTTATTTCTTTGGGGCTTGGCTATCATCTTCACTTCATATAAATACCCATGAACCCCATTAACTTCAGTTACTAAGCTAGCATTGAAAAATCTCTTGAGTTTGTGTTTATTGTTCAAAAGAGCTTCAACTTTCATTTATTTTCACATCTTACAATCTCACATCTCAAGCTTCACTTGCAATCTCTTCCTCTTGCCATAGGGCTGGTGTAAGAGAGAGTTTTTCTTCCATTTGTAACTGTTGTGAGCTTGGTCTTGTGGAGATCTATTGTGTGGTTGTGAGATCTCGGTAGAGATCGTTGTGTAGAAAAGTTTCGGCTTCCAAACCAGGTATGTTAGTGGAATTCTCCTCGAGAGTGGGGAGCGGGGACATAGGTCGGAGGACCGAACCTCGTGAACATACCGCGTGTCATCAATTGGCTAACTATTTCTAATCCCTACTCTTTTTTATTGCTATTGCTTTCTAAATTTGTCTATTGTTTGTTGGAAAATCTTTTAATTCAATATTCATTATCCATAATCCCTATTCAACCCCTTCTGGGGCCTTTCATCATGATGTATATGGACGATGAGAAGCACACCTTATTTAGGATGTCGCTCGGCATCTTCTGCTACATAGTCATGTCCTTCAGCCTGATGAACGCGGGCACTACATACTAACGAGATTTTTCAAGATCACATCCAGAAAACCATCGAATGTTATGTTGATAATTTGGTTGCGAAGGGCCACAGTAAGAACGACCATATCAAAGACTAGAAGACTATGTTCGATCTCATGCAGAATCACCAATTGAAGATGAACCCTACAAAGTCTTTCTTAGGAATGTCCAGTGGTAAGTTCCTCGGATTCGTCATCACCATAAAGGGTATCCATATTAATCTCGACAAAGTAAAAGCAATCCATGAATTACAACCTCCAAGAAATCTTAAAGAACTCGGAGAGTTGCAAGGATGACTGGCCTACATCCGCTGGTTCATCTCGAATCTCTCCGAAAAGTGTCAACCATTTTCTAAGCTCAGCAAGAAAGGTGTGTCATTCATTTGGGATGACACCTTCTAGAAAGCATTCGAGGATATCAAGGCATATTTGTCGAATCCTCCTGTTCTCATCATACCGAGGTTAGGGAAACCATTCCTGATCTATGTCAAGGCGATGAACCACTTGTTGAGTGCTTTGCTCACACAATGTCAATGACAACGGTCACGAGCAGGTGGTATACTATTTGAGCCAAACTTTGGTAGGCACCTATGTCTCTATTGAGGATGAGAGAGAGAGAGAGGGTGAGCCATAACTTCTCTGTTAGAGCTCTTAATCCCCTCATAACCCATAACTTCTCCTCTACTAGAGTTCTTAATCCCCTCTTTAAGAACCCTTAAACCATTCTTATAAAAAGTTTTGAAGCCTCATCTTCCCCTCCTCTTGCTCTTGGTCAAATTCCACCCTTGAAATCTAGGGTTTTGATTGGGTTTTCAAGTTCAAAACATGGGCTTTTGCATTGGATTTTCAAGCTTTTTATTTGGGTAAGCTCCTCTACATAACTCTTGTACATTTGTTTGATTTTGGTTCATGAATTCGTAGGTGTGATTCAAGAGTTCATGAACTTGTATGCAAACATTAGGGTTTTCATCTCATGACTTGAGTTTGGGTTTTGGAGGGAATACTTGAAACTTGATTGTGGGAATGTGAATATGGCCGAATTTTGAATAGGTTTTTGGCATGAGGAAGAAGTTTGAAACTTGGGTTTGAGGAGCTTAAGGTTATGGCCGAAATTTGGGGGCTTGGGTTGCATACCCGTAGCCAAAATTTTGAAGGGGGGTTTATTACAAAAGTGGCCAAAATCTTCTTGATGCTGAGAGTGAAGAGGGATGGTCGAAATCTTGATGAGTTCATGGCTAGCATTGAGCTTTGAACATAAGGGGTATTTTGGGTATTTTGGCTAAAAATAAATTTGAGGGGCTTTAGATGTAAATCGAACCCGTTGTTTGAACGTATGGATCCGGTAGGTTTAATTAGACTTTAACCATAAAATCCTGTGTTATTTGTAGGAATTTGGTTAAAGTTCATAATTTCCCTTTTAATTTTGGGTTCCTAAACTTTTGATTGTACCTGACTCGCTGATTTTCATTGTAGATTAGGAATGTCCTCGAGACAACCATGCTTTCACAGGAGTCGATCAACCTCTCAGCATGTCGAGAGGGAGCCTCCTCTAACTTCTTCATATGGGGGTCGGCTTTCATAGCTTTTGTAAATTTGATATTATGTGTGTTGCCCCTCATTTGTCTCCTTTGCGAGTTATTCAGGAAGAGTCGATATCCTCTTTCATGGGGAAAACGCTTTGAAAGGCATGTTTTGCTTGGCTAACGCACATCTTAAGGCAAATAGGGCGATTTTATGCTGTATTACACTCCGTAGGGCGGGGTATATTATCGCGTTATTTACGTGACAATGTACATTATCCCTCACATGCAAAACAGTTAAAATCGTCTCGCTAATTTTATAAGACAGTTACTATATCTCGCAGATTCATGAGATGAGTTCAACTTCTTGGAAATTTTTCTAACTGCTTGTTATCCGTTTTATTTGACTTTCCCTCGGATGTATTCCCGCCTTACGCATCGAGTGGTGGTAGTCGAGAGACCTTCACTACTACTGCCGACTCACTACTCATTGCTACTACTCATCAGTTCAATCCGAACGGGCCTAAAGAGATTCATCGGCTAATACGTGATGGGGATCGTCGTACACAACGGTGGTTAATTATCGACACCTCACTTACTGGAGATCCTAGTTCTACTCAGGCTTTGAAGAAGCCGGATTATTTATTCGGTGATCTTGTGGAAGAAGTTCACTATATATTCCTTCTATTCCTTGAAGATGGGCATAAGTTCACTATATATTCCTTCTATTCCTCGCTAGTACTCATTTGCACGCCTAAAGACGCAAGCTGTAAAGCGGGAGATGTCTTGCTATCTCATAGATGATCATGAATGAGTCCATTGTGGATACATTACCCAGCAGAAGACTCGGGTTCTGATGGACATAATTACATTCGTGGTCTTCAACCAGGAATCTTGGGACTTGATACAATACAGCCGGATGAACTGTCGATAGCTGCTAATACAGTGAGGAATCAGCTTGCCAAACTCGGGAGGAAACTCCCTATGAAGGTGTAGGCTGTAAAAATTGCCTTAACTAAGGAAATCCGCCATTGAGAGTTCGATTCTGCCTGCAGGCTGGACTCGTTAGTACGGGCCAAGCCAATTCAGACGCCGAACACGCCTGCACAAATTGAGTTCCTTCAAGATCGCCTACACACTTAACTCAATTCAGACGCAGAACTCGCCTGTACAAATCGAGTTCCTTCAAGATCGCCTACACACTTAACTCGCCTGCACGAGTCAAGTTCCCTCGAACTTGCCTACACACTTAACTCGCCTGAGCAAGTTTCCTCGAACTCTCCTACACACTTAACTCACCTGCACGAGTCAAGTTCCCTCAAATTTGCCTGTACGCTCAACTCACATGCACAAGTCAAGTCCATCTAGGCACCAGGCTCGCCTACACGTCTAAGACACCAGCCAGAGGACCAACAATCTTGTCAGAACTCGCCTGTGTACTAGGCGGCCACGATGTTGTGTACAAGGATGGGCCTTCCCATTTCCCACAACATGAAGGGAAGGACTACAGTGCTTCGAGCCCCTCAAATAGCCGCTCACGGTACAATTGACCCGTCAAGTCCACGTAGCCGCTAAGCTCGCTTGCGTACCAGACTCGTTCGTACGAAGTGGGTTCATCCAAATGACCAGATCTGCCTGCACATTCAAACCAATAGCTAGGCGATTAGCGATCTCACTAGATTCGCCTAAGTACTAGGCCGCCGCAATGACATGTACAGGAATAGGCCTTCCCATTCCTCATGACGTGATGGGAAGGAGTGCAGTACTCCAAACCCATCAGTTATGACATCTCTCAACAATAGATGGTCACTTCCTATGATTTAGGGGGTGACCATGCCGTCTCTCCTCTATTTAAGGGCCTCTCTTGACTACAGGAAAGGGGTTCAAGGTTCGTTCATTGAGAATTCATTGATAGAATCAGCGAACCAGACCATCATCTTTCGGCTCTCGAGTGAGCAAAGTATCTGCTCTTTGCAACATTTCTGCACTGTAGCATCTTCCTTGAGTTCTCGGCCTCAATCGCCATTGAACTCGGAGACTCTAACTCGATCAACACAAGCTTCTACTGTGCACTAAAGCTCTCCAACAACCTCGATCGAGTCATTTAAGGGAAGCAGACTCAGTGCGAGAACTGAGCGAGGCATCCTATCGCTACCAAAGTCCCCATGTTAAACAAGGAGGGCATTCCCTCCGCTTCTGTTATAATTTTGATTCATTAGTTTGTAATAAGCTACTCTTATCAATACAAACAAAATCCCTGTTTTGGGAAATCAAAATTTACACCTACAGAAGATGACGACCACAGTGGGAGAAACTATTTTCTCAACCGAAATGGTGGTAACATAGTTCGACGAGGTTGCCGTCGGGACAACCGTAGAGTCCCTCGAAATCGAGTTTGATCAAGCCAAATACGAGAGTATTTGTCTTTCTCCTCCTCCATTGGCGATGTATCTTGTAAACACCATAGATTCGTGCACAGAGGTGTCAAGGCATCCATGCCTGAGGACTCTATCCGAGTCATGGTAGGGGAGCCTATTACCCCCAAATCAATCAAGGCTGAGCCGAAAACCAAAAACACAGGGCCAGAGACCGCCAAGTGGGTTGTCAAACTACCCTCGTAGGCCCCAGCTCGGGAAGAAAGGGTTGTTCAGGTTGGTGCAGACCATGCCGTCACAGGTCGCACGGACTCCCCTCTCACTAGAAGAGCCTACCAGTGGCAACGACAGGCCCTCGCCGGCAGGAGGCCCAAACCTTCGCCTCTTATGACAGCCAGAATTATTATTCAGGTCTGAAAAGTACAAGGCATAGAAGCAGCCCGCCCAACGCTGGTGGGCTCGCCAAATCAGGTGAACCCTCGCGTTCAGGCGGACTTCGCTCTGATCATAATATCCCCCGTTTCGCCAAGTCTGGTATTCCTGATAAGCTTGGTGACTTAGGCGAACCAGTCAAAACGGGCAAGCCTGCCCACTCGATTAGACTTCGTTTCTCAGGTCACATCCCTAATGCAAACAAATCGCCCAGATCAGGCGAGCCTGCCCGAAT
>NC_033801.1:34501727-34519538 GCF_001876935.1 Asparagus officinalis | reverse complement strand
CAGAAACTCACCCAAGCGCGATGACTCGCCTGTCAAGGCAAACCTGCCTAACTCCAACACTTAACCATTCCACCTAGCGTACGCAAGAAGGTTCATCCAAACCGCTCTCATGCGATCGCTTGGTTGTCTCCTCTGGTGCCGGGAGTTATTGCTAACCACCCGCAGAACATCTCCGAGGTTACCTAACTTGCAAACTCACCATACATGAGGCGAATCCTCAATGTCACTATAAAAGGCTTATCCAAACGGTACTCGCCGACTGCCAGTGTATAGGAACAGTGAAACCTTTAGTGTTCGAAAGGCTTGCTCAACGACCTACCCAACCGAGATCTTCTCACCGAAGGCGTAGCCACCAAAGAAGGCGCGACGTTGATGATTTAGAACTCTCGTCTGTTACGGTTAACATGACAGGGAAGGGTAAAAATGTACTTCCAGATTCCCCAGACTTGGACTCCTTCCTAGGGCCCAATCACCCGTTGGTTCAACATGAGTGTGATGGTATATTCCTACACACCCGTAGTCGTACAGGAGTAAACATCCCGCTCGATTATGCTCTTGTAGCGCCCCCTTCCAGTGGTGAAGAGGAAGTTTGCTCAGCGAAGGCCACATCCCAGACATCACACTCGAGTCACGGCAAGTCAGTGAGGGTGCAAATGGCTGAAACCTCGAGTGATCAGATATTTGCCCAAAAGTTTAAAGAACATCAGGTCGCCATCGAGTCCATAAGAGACATGTTGGAGCAACTTCTTAACATGAAGAAGAAAAAGAAGAAGGCCACACGTACCCCACGGAAGCCGATGGGAGGTAAGGAATAGGAACCTACTCCTAACCAGACAATTGAACAGGAGGATAATGTTGAACTCCTGTCAGATCACTCCTCGAAGTCGTCAGTGGGAACATCGCGCACCAGGGGTACCACTTGGGACAAGAGATTCGACGAGTTCCAAAACCAACTCAATGCCTTAAAGCTCCAACAAAACATGAACAAACTGGGGGTGGTCAAACCATATCCTATTGAGTGGGACATAATCCCCTACCCGGCCAAGTTCAAACCCATCAGTTTGGTACAGTTTGATGGCAAGGGCTCACCCTCACAGCACATCTATTACTTTATGGCTCAAACCAGATTCCTCATCGGGAACGACGCCATCCTCACCAGGCTGTTCATCATCACCCTCAAAGGGGTAGCATTCGATTGGTTCCGCAAGTTAGAACCCGACTCCATCACATCATGGGCTGATGCGAAAAGGCACTTCTTGGCTGGCTTCTTCGATGACGACACCAAGGTATCGATGGCCACACTCCTTGCTGAAAAGCAAAGGAAGTCGGAGTCAGTTAATGACTTTGTGAAGAGATTCAGGAACCGATCAGTTCATTGCCTAGACCAAGTCTCCGAAGCCACGCTGATTGAGATGTACCGCAACAACCTTGCGATCCATATTCTGTCCAAGGTTGGCGCGGTAGAAACTCGAACCTAGAAAGAACTCATTCGCCAAGGCGAGCAGGTTGAGAATATGATCAAGAGGATCGAGGCCGAGGAGACTCATCCCAAAAAGGGAGCTACAGAGCCGAGCGCACCTAGGTATCCCCCTCGATTGAGAGGAAAGGAGATCATGGTCGTTGACTCCACTCCGGTCCCCAAACCAACCTAAAAGCTCAAGCACAGGCCTTTTGAACAACGTCCCCCAAGGTAATACGACTTCAGGGAGGACGAAGTGGTGGCAACCCTTGATACTCTCATCAAGAGCAATAGGATTAAGCTATCGGAAGTCACAAAGCCTGAGGAGGCGAACAAAACCAGTGATCCGAGCTACTATGCGTACCACAGGTTCCTCGGTCACCCTACCTTCAAATGTTATATCCTCAATGATAAGCTTCAGACCCTCTACGATGCAGGGGTCCTAAAGAAGGAGAAGGTACAGAAACAGGTGACCACAAATATGATCACTCTGAGTTACAAAAAAGATCTCCCGGAGGTTTGGGAGCCAGCAGGAGTGGCTCCTATCCCTAAGGAGATCCTAAAGATTACTAACGATGATCCTCACAATCAACGAGGAAAAGGTTTAGTGTCCCAGATTTTGCCATCAGGTCAAGTAATATGGATCCACCTAGACCTCCTCGATGATGAGCAATGGGCTTCCAGGCCTTCGAGGAGGAACAAAGGTAAACCTTACAACACCATCTCCGCTATCCCAGATGAAGGCAAAACGGCAGTAGCCACCCTCACTGATTCTGATGAGCAACCAGTGTCGCCCTAGCAACCAGGGCTGGTAGAGAATTCACTAAGAATTACCCTATAAAGATGGAGAATCTAGCGGGACCCTCCACGTGGCCACCCGCAATAGCCCCTCCGAATCCCGATGTGACGAGCTCGTTGGCAACCTTTCCAATTCAATGTACTCGTGCAGCTGAAAAGCATCCCAGCTAGAATCACCATGTACGAACTCCTGCGTCTGTCTAGAACTATACGGGAGGCTCTACAAGAGGCATTGTCTGATTCAGAGGTCTTCACCATGCACTTCTCGTCCACAAGAGAAGAAGATACGAGAAAGACATGCTTACAGTGCGTCAGGCCTCTGAACGGTAGGTCCCCTGCATCACGTTCACCTCTAAGGACATGCTAATTAAAAGCACTTCTCACGATCGACCCTTGTACTTCACGGGGTACATCGGTTCCTCCAAAGTGGATCGAATCCAAGTCGACCTAGGATCCGCATTGAGGATTGTCCCCTAAAAACTTATGTAGCACCTGGGGGTCCCCCAGAAGCGTCTTTCCATGATAACTACAACCATTTTCGGCTTTAACGCCACCGGGATGAGGTCGCTTGGCAAGATCCGCCTAAAGTGCCGTATAGGCGACATGAAGACAGAGGTCACCTTCTACGTTATCGACGCTGAGCCTTCCAACAACATGCTATTGGGATGACCATGGATCCACAACAACTGCATTGTCCCATCGATATTACACCAATGCCTAAAATATGTGGATGACTATGATCGGGTGAAAACAGTAGTTGTCGACAAACAACCCTTCAAAGGAGTCGATAACTACTTCACGAATTCACTGCTTTACCAAGACTCTGACGAACCACCGATCGAGGAGCCCAGAAGTGGCAACGAAGTGGATAGTAAACCCGAATACGGCGATAGTCTTGTCCTGAATGATTTTGAATCGATTGTAATCGGCAACGAAAGCCACAATACCAGGATTAGATTATTTTGAATGAGAAGTTCGACTTTGCTTACTTGTCATCTTGCCCATCATCCGAGGAAGACTTGCCCGACGATTCGTCCTGTCTACTCGGCGTGTGTTACAAAGGGACAAACGATTGAGTCTTTTCAGGCTGTGTTCGTTGTGCCCGCCCGGGAGAGTTATCAAAGGGATATCATCTTTGGTAAGATAGACCATCCCTTGCACACATTATGGGATGAATCCGAAGAAGAAGAACCCACACCCTAGTTTTTGCAATACAGTCAAACAACAAAGTGCATGATGAGGGACATGGGTTACGACTTTGCTCGTCAAGAAGGCCTTAACTACGAGCGAGGATGGAAGACGGTCATCCGACCCGCCTATGTGCCTAAAGGAAAACCCTCAAATTACTTCACCAAGACTCTAAGAGGCTTGGGCTACATTTCTTCCTCATCGGAGTTATTCTGCAATTTTGGTGAGGACTCTGACGAGCCCCACTCAGATGATCGATCATCAACATCCTCAGCATGGAACTCAGACGTCAGCATGGGCGACTTGTTCAGAGACCTCACGGTCAATATGGCTATGACTGATCCTGCCGAAATGGCAGAGGATGACCAGGACCTGCTTTATGATAAAACGTGGGATCGCCACGTCAACGCTCAATGGAGCAGTCGCTTCGAGCAATGTGAACCGCCCACTGAGGATGAAATCCTCTAAGTAAATATAGGCGAGGAGGCTAACCCCAAGCCCATATTTATCAGTGGTAGCTTACCTCCCCAAGAGAAGGAAGGCTTCAGCGCCCTCATATAGGAATAAATTAATGTCTTTGCATGGAATTATGAGGACATGTTGGGCCTTGATCCCCAAATCACCATGCATCACCTCAACATCGGCTCAGACGCCAAACCCATCAACCAACAGTAGAGATGGTTTCGTCCACAAATCATGGAGGCAATCGAGGCCGAAGTAAAGAAGCTGATTGAATCTGACTTCATCAGTTTGGAACAGTACCCCGATTGGGTAGCCAACATTATTTCAGTCCTGAAAAAGAATGCTAAGATCCGCATCTGCATTGACTTCAGAAACCTTAACGCCGCTTGCCCAAAAGACAAGTTTCCCTTACCCATCACGGATGTCATCATTGATAACACGTGCGGGTTTGAGAGAATATCCTTATGGATGGATTCTCAGGGTATAATCAGATCAAGATGCACCCTGATAATGAAAAGCATACTTTGTTCAAAACTCTAATAGGGGTATACTACTACACGGTCATGCCTTTCGGACTCAAAAACACCAGCGCAACTTATCAACGTGCCATGAGCATAATTTTTTGAGACTATCTGTGAAAGACAGTCGAGTGCTATATGGATGATATGGTCGTAAAAAGCCGCAGCAAAGACGACCATCTCCAAGACCTGAAAGTGATGTTCAAACTCATGAGAACTCATCAACTCAAGATGAATCCAACGAAATCATTCTTAGGGATGTCCAGTGGTAAATTCCTTGGATTCATAGTCACGACAAAAGGGATCCGTATTGACACAGATAAGGTGAGGGCGATCCAAGAGCTTCAGCCACCCCAGAATCTCAAAGAATTAAGGGGCCTTCAAGGGCCATTGGCTTATATCTGGAGGTTCATCTCAAACCTTTCGAGCAAATGCCAACCCTTCGCCAAATTGATAAAGAAAGGTGTCTCCTTTGTGTGGGACGAGCCATGCCAGCGGGCCTTCAAAGAGATCAAAGTTTATCTCTCGATCCCACCCATCCTGGTAGCTCCGATCTTGGGAAAGCCATTCCTCGTCTATATACGAGCCATGGAGCATTCTTTGGGCACCCTCCTAGCACAAAATGATGATGCTGGTTATGAACAAGGTATCTACTACCTAAGTAGAACTCTGCAAGGTGCTTAGCGACGGTATCCCATAGTCGAAAAGGAGTGCCTAGCCTTGGTATTTGCCATCTAAAAGATGTGATATTACCTAGTTAGCCAAACCATCCATGTCGTTTCCCGGATGAACCCTATCCGAGTTTTCATGACGCAGCCCGCGGCCTTAAATTGGTGCCTGACAAGGTAGGCACTTTTGTTGTCCCAGTACGACATCCACTTTATGCCGCAAAAATTAGTCAAAGGATAGGTCATCTGTGATCTCATGGCCAGCCATCCGCTGGGGGTGAAGACTGACTTGTTCGAAGACTTGCCGGATGAACCCTCCGAAGTCAACATAACCTCCCCGATAGAGGTTTGGCAGATGTTCTTCGACGTTGCATCTCACGTCGGCACGAGCGGATCTTTCGTGGTAGGAGTAGGGGTGGTCTTCATTTCCCCACATAACCACGTGTTACCCTGAGCCTTTTCTCTGACTGAGCCATGCACCAACAAAGTGACTGAGTACAACGTGCTACTCATCGGGCTCGAACTGACTAAGGAGTTGGAGATAAAGCATCTCGAAGCCTATGGTGATGCTTAGCTTATTGTCAAACAGATGATAGGAGAATACGAAGTTAGGAATGATGATTTGATCACACTTCATAAAACAGCTATCAAACTAGTTGAGTCCTTCGAAAACTTCTGCATCGAGCATGTGCTTCGCTCCAAGAATACGCACGCACACGCTCTGGGGTCCTTAGCGGCTAACCTAGCCCTACCGCTAGGGATAGATCAGCGCGTCACGGTCGCCGTCGCAAGCCGATAACTCTTCCAGCCGGAAGAAGTTCTGGAAGCGAACACAGCACACCAAGTTTCGGATCAACCCGACCCGAAAGATTGGCATCTCCCGATCATCAATTACGTCTTGTACGACATGCTGCCTGAAGACGTCAGAGAGCGAGAGTCTGTCCTTCGACGCATCTCAAGGTTCTACTATGACTCGACCACGAAAGTGTTGTATCATAGATCATATGACGCATTGATGTTACGATGTCTTTCAAAGATGGAAGCACAAGAAGCTCTGCGCAAAGCCCACGACGGTCTGTACGCCGACCGACGCCACGCCTTACTCATTGGTATATCGCTGCAAGGTCGTCTTACCATTAGAGATTCAAATTACATCTCTCTGTATCACTCTAGCGGTAGAGATGATGACCGAGGATAACCACCAACGGCGTCTCACGGAACTCGAATCTCTAGATGAAAGGCGGCTTGAAGCCCAGCAGCACATTGAGTTCTACCAAGCCCGAATGGCTAAGGCTTTCGACCAAAAAGTCAAGCGTCGATCCTTCAAGGAGGGAGAATTAGTCCTTGTTGTTTGACGACCGATGATTCTCAACTCTAAAAAGAAGGGCAAGTTCCAGCCCAAATGGGAAGGACCATTCGTAGTAGAGATGGTCTATTCGAATGGAGCTTATCATCTTGTCAAATTAAATGCCAATAAGATCATGATGCCTATTAATGACAAATTCCTGAAGAAGTACTACCCTTAGTCCTTCACCGTACTCCAACTTGTGCATGAGTCTAAACTGCCCCTTCTCCTCTAACCGGTACACGAGGCTAAACTGTTCCTAACTCGTGTACCCCATCATATATATGAGTGTGAGACACCGCTTAAAGGGAACCCTCAGAAGATACTACGTATAGTGTTCTTAGGGATAACCCGAAACCCCCTATTCTACAGTTAGGACCAAAACAAACTATCAAGTTAACCCCCACCTCTGATAGTCATTCCTCCGTTGGTCTCATTCAACTAAACGATGGATCTCTTAAATCTCATCACGTTAACTATTACCTCTGAAAAAATCAACTTACCAATCCTCTCTAATAGGATGGTGATCCCACAGAGTTACTCACATCATAACAAATGATCCCATCAAGTTAACTGTTACCTCTGATAAAATCAATTTATTAATCCTCTTCAATAGGATGATAGGCCCTCATAGTTGTTCCAATCGCAATAAGATGCAATCATGTTAATGATCACCTCTGATGGCTAGCCCTGTTATTCCCGCGAGTAACATGGCTTAAGTAGTAACCTACCATGCGACATGTTACTACTCCGGTCAGTTGTCACACTTATACGTCCCTGAACTACCTGACCTATTCCAAATATTCTAATACTCTCTTAGAATAATCGATGGGCAGCAGCCCACCACGTGACGGCTCCTATAACAATCGATTGTCACACTCCTACGTCCCTGAATGATTCGATTATCTCCACCCCATCATTCCCCTTAGTGACGGTGTCATCGATAGCGACCTACCAAGTGATGTGTCTTATCGATCTTTGAGCGGCGACCTACCAAGCAGTGGGTCTTAGCTCGAACCCCACCCCGACCACCTGCATGGGTGATCGGCCATTCTGGGCTAAGTCATCCAGCTTAACTACGACCTAACGGTTGAAGTTAACCCGACCCTATGCTTCAAACAAGCCAAGGGTAGAGGAGAAATCTTAGCAATGAAAGCTTAAAAGAAGCTCCTCAATGACTCACCACGGTGGGGGAAGCAGCGTGGCTAGCCTGACTCGAGCAATAGTTAGTAAAGACAAGTCCGACTCACTGACTACCAACGATTTTTCGAAGGTCTTAGACACAGATTAACACAGATCAACACAGAAAGCAAAGAAAAGTAGCATGTGCAAAACGGTGAATAACCATAAGCATAAAACGCTATTACAAACAAAATTTTAAAATGTAGCAAGTGACAGCGGTACAAAAAAAAGCAGAAAAAGAAGGAACATTCTAGATCAGCTTCAGCAGACTGAAAGTGGCAATCCTCACCTTGACGTCTGCAAGCTCTGCCACCTGCCTAGCTTAGGTCTTCTCCTCCTACCTCTGCTGAAGCCTGGCGAGAGCAGCCTCACCATCCTCCACTTCCTGACGCAAGCTATAGGAGTTTCATGAGGAAAGATTGATCTAATGAAGTCATCGAATCTCATCTCAATGCAAGAAGGCTCCAAAACATAGTGGGAGTGGGTGGAGTTAATCATAGCGTTTGAAATCAACCAAGGATTATGGACAGAAGATATCGATGGCTCAAAAGGGTTTTGGCAAAAGGCAGATGAACTATCTCATCCTTGAAGGACCTCAGAGTCACAGTGGGAGCTTCGTGAGAAGATTGACTTGATGAAGTTATTGAATCTCATCTCAAAGAAAGGCACTCCAAAAATCACAGTGGGGGGGGGGGGGGTGGGGGGGGTTTAATCATCTTGGAAATGATTAAGAATCAATTGGTTTTGGGTTATCCTTAAGATTACCTTGTGTAGTATTCACCCGGAACTTCCCATTAAATAGGTTATCCCGAATATACTACGGATAGTACTTCTTCGGGAACTTCTCATTTATTAGCATCATAAGTTTGTCATCATTTTGGGTGACCAAACGATATGCGTTGTTCGAGTAAATTGTTTCTACCATGAACGATCCTTCTCATTTGGGTTAGAATTTTCCTTTCTTCTTGAAATTGAGAATCACCGTTCATCGAACGACAAGGACCAAGTCTTCTTCCATAAAGCTTCGTTGTCGGACTTTCTTATCGAAAGCCCTGGAGATTCAAGCTTGATAAAACTGAATTTGCTGCTGGGCTTCTAAGCGCTTTTCATCTAACATCTCGAGTTCTTCAAGATGTTTTTGATGTTGTTCATTGGTCGTCATCCTTATTGCTAGAGCAATACACATGGATGGAATTTGAATCTCTAATGGGAGGACAGCTTCACACACATACACCAGAGAATAAGGGGTTGCCTTAGTCAGTGTACAGACTATGGTACGATAGGCCCAGAGAGCTTTGCCAAGTTTGTCATCCCAGTCTCATTTGTTAGATTTCACGAGCTTCGACAAAATTTTTATGATTATCTTATTGAAGACCTCAGCCAATATGTTTGCAGTGGGATTGTATGCCATTGACGAGACGTCTTCAATTTTGAACTTCCCACAGAATTTGTTGAAAGCGGTACTGACAAACTGAGGGTCGTTATCATGCACGATTCACCTCGGAACACCATATTGATAGTTAATGTGGTGTTTGATGAATGCAACAACATTACTCATCTTCACTTCTTTAAGCAGAATTGCTTCAGCCCACCTTTAACTGATGGTGGGAAAATAGAACTAACGATGTCCATTCCCCATGTCTCGAATGGCCATGAGGTGGCCGAAGGGTGTAAATGCTCTGGGGGTTAGTGCATGTAATTTGTATGTACTTGACATGCGTGGCACCGTCAGGCGTAATCAACTTTGTTCTTGACCATGGTTGGCTAATAATATCTCATTCTTCTAAGTCACTCGCAGAGTTTGGGACCAGGTTGGTGCGCATCGTAGGTTCCGTCATGCACTTCCTTAAGAGCTTCCTCCGCCTCTTTAGTTGAAAGACATCGGAGTAGCAAACCGTCATATGCGTGACAGTACAGTGTCTGGGTCGCTGTATTATAATAAAATGTTGGTGCTCTTTGACAAACAGAGTCTCTTTCTTTTATGTCTTTTAGTAAAATATCATGCAAGACACAATCAATAATAGGGAAATGCCGGTCTTGGGGTTCGAGTTTAATTATGGTCACGTGCGCTTCTTTGGCACCCAAGGCGCACTCTGGTATGAAGAGTTGGTGAGTTCTCATGGTAACCAATTGTTCCGTTTTGGGAGGCTGTACCAGAGATACTACTAATATTGCCAGTGTATCTGCATATGAATTTTGGAGATGTGGGATGTACTCAATGAAAAATCCTTCAAAAGAGTCTTCCATCTTAACGACTGCCTTGTGGTATAGAATCAGGCTCTGGTTTTTGACTTTGTACTCTCCACGCATTTGGTTGATGATTAGTTGAGAATCACCAAAAGCTTTGAGATACTTAACCTCCAGCTCTTTGGTGAAACTGAGTCCAAAGTGCGTTGTACTTGGCTACATTATTGGAGCATTTCCCAATTAATGAGTAGGCTCGGGGCATCACATGCTTCTCTGGGGAAACTAGGACAACTTCGACTCCTGCAGAGATTTTAGAATTACCAGGAGCACTCGTCACATTGGTGGCTCGAGAAGCACCGTCAAAGTACAATTGCCACACTTGATGATGCAAGATAGTGTTGACTTCGTGGGTTTTATCCGGTAAATCTTCATATAATTCCAATATGTCGGTTGTAGGGTTAGCTGCCAGAAGATCACAAACCGACTATCCTTTAATTGACTTCTGTTGCTTGAATAGTAGGTCGTATTGGGATAAGAGCAAGGTCCATTTTGCTAGATGCCAATTCATAGAGGCTGGTTGCGTCATGAATACCCGGACTAGGTTAACATTAGAGATGACGTGAATTGTCTATCCAACGAGGTAGTGCTGCATTTTTTTGATGGCGAACACCAAAGTGAGGCACTCCTTCTCGATCATCAAATATCGAGATTCGGCACCTACCAAGGTCCGACACAAATAATATATTGTTTGTTCATGACCATTGTCATCATCTTGTGTGAGTAAAGCACTTAACGAGTGGTTTATCACCTTGATGTAAATCAAGAATGGTTTACCCGACTTTGGTGCTACGAGAACAGGGGGATTTAAGAGATATGCTTTGATATCTTCAAATACCTTTTGACACGCATCGTCCTAGACAAAATATACACCCTTCTTTGTGAGCTTTGAGAATGGATGGCATTTCCCGGATCGGTTCGATATGAATCACTGGAGGTAAGTGAGTCGCCCTTATAGTCCCCTGAGTTCTTTGAGGTTTCTCGGGGGTTACAATTCACGTATCTCCTTCACTTTGTCGGGATCAATATGGATACCCTTCATGATGACGACGAATCCGAGTAATTTTCCGCTGGATATTCCGAGGAAAGACTTAGTATGGTTAATCTTCAATTGGTGGCTCCGCATGAGATCGAACATTGTCCTCACGTCTTTAATGTGGTCGTCTTTGTTACGGTTTTTAACGACCAAATCGTCAACGTAGCACTCAACGGTCTTACAAAGGTGTTCTTGGAAAATCTTCGTCATTGCTCATTTGTACGTGGTGCCTATGTTCTTCAAGCCAAAGGGAATGACCGTGTAGCAAAAGACACTGAGGGGTGTCCTGAACGTGGTATATTTTTTGTCATCTGAATACATATTGATTTGATTGTATCTTGAGAACTCATCCATGAAGGATATTCTCTCAAATCCACATGTGTTGTTAATGATGACATCCTTGATAAGGAGAGGAAAGTTGTCTTTCAGGCAGACGGTGCTCAAGTCTCTGAAATCGATGCAAATCCTAATTTTTCCATTCTTCTTCAGAACCGGAATGATGTTCGCAAGCCAATCAGGATGTTGCTCTTCCCGGATGAAGCCCGAGTCGATTAGCTTTTTAACTTCAGACTCGATCGCTTTCATAATTTGTGAATGAAACCGTCTTTGCTGTTGCTTGACGGGTTTGGCATCTGGTTTGTTGTTTAGGCGATGAGTCGTGACGTTCGGGTCGAGTCTTGGCATGTCTTCGTAGTTCCAAACAAAAACATCGATATACTCCCTAATGAGAGCAACCAACTCTTCTTTCTCATCTAGTGGAAGGCTATCACTGACGAAAATTAGTTTTGGGTTAGCTTTGTCACCCATGTTTACCTGGACCACTTTATCCTCAATGGGAGGTTCTCTTTGTTCGAACCGGTCACCATATTGGATGTTTAGGTAGTGAATCCATGGGACTTCCCAAGTTGGTAGTTGATCATCTTCCCCCATTGCGATGGGGTCGATAGTGGCCATGTTCGATATCAGACCTTTGAACATCTTTCCAATGCTGACATCAGAGACCTAATTTGAAGAATCAAACGAGTACCTGTCTTTATTCGCTAACTAGTCAATGACTTGCCAGCAGCATTCATCTTCGGGTGAAGAGACATAGCCAAGACATCTTCTGTACACGTAGTAATTATTAGGTTTCTCCTTTGGTACATAAGCAGCCTTAGTCGGAACTCGAGGACCTCGGTCGAAGCAAATTCCTTCCCCAAGTGTGAGATTGTATCCTTATTTTTTATGGGGTTCCTTATTTTTTATGGAATTACGCACTTTTGAGCTATATTTAGACAAGTGAGGACCATTCTTTTTTATCGTTGCTACTATCCCTTGAAAAATGGTCTGGTAGCGGAGACATCTCCCCTTTACCGTAAATTATCTCCTTTTGACCCTTTTTCTTGGTAAGAATGACCACGATCATCCCGAATGAGTCTTGTATATGCTTCTTTGTTATGCAAGATGAATGGAGCAGCGTGTGTAAGTCGGGGTCATTGTATAACCCCTTCAATAATTTTCCAATCCCTTAAATAGTTGCTTATCTGCGACCACTGTCTTGACCTTACTATTAGCGTCTACATATTTGAAACACTGATGGAGGTTGGAGGGGACTATAATATTACTATGGATCCAGGGTCGACTCAATAATAAGTTATAAGAGGTCTCTACATCGATCACATAGCACATGACCTCCGATTTTAAATCTCCGAGCTGGCACTTCACCCGGATTTTACCAAATAGCCTAGATCCACTGGTGTTAAATCCATAGATAACAGTGACTGTGGATACTAACTTGCTAGCGGGAATTCCGAGATTATACATCTATTGGAGTAGAATAATGCTGACAGTGGAACCCAGATCGACTTGGATCCGGATGATAATTCTAGAGCCGATGTATCCGGTGAAATACAATGGCCTATCGTTCTTCAAATTCCTTACCTGCATGTCCTCCTTTGTGAAAGTGATGCACGGGAATTGTTTGCCCGCGAGGTTGCAATGTTGAACTAACGACTCCGGTTGTTTAGGGATCAGCTTGATCTGAGTGAGGAATACATCAGAATCAACTAAAGCTTCTTGCAAAGCCTCCCAGGTGTCTTTAGATAGACGCAATAACTCACATAGAGTTATCGTCGCTAAGATGTTAGCCAATTGGGCCATAACATCGAAGTGGTATGGAATGTTCAAACTTCCTGGTTTGTCTCTCCTAATCGAACGATTGAATTGAGACTGCTTCAGGTTCTAAACCTCTTGGTGCTAGGGCTCTTTATCATTCTGTTTAGCTGCACCCTCCTTTCCTTGATCAGTTTCTTCAAAAGGTTTGGTAGTGGTGGTAACCACCCCCTACTCAGGTGATTGATCAGCCACCTTGGGATAGTTGAACCGATACTCGTTTCCACTTCTAGTGGCAAAAGCTTCATGTTCATCATCAGAAAGTGGGAAGGTAGGGATCCCTTCATCATTTTCCTCCATAATTGTTGTGGTAGCACAATAAGTTGTCCCTTTGCCCTTAGATTTGGATTTCTTCTTGGAAAAAGACTCTGTCCATTGCTCATCTTGATGTAGATCAGGATGAACCCAAAGGATTTCTCTGTTGGAGGCCGTGTGTGGCACTAGGCCTTTTTGGCGTTGCCCATGAGGGTCTTCATTGACAGTTTTCATCTCTACTTTTGTCATGGGTTCTGGACGAAACCTCGTGAGCAGAACAGAGCCAAAGCAAATACTCACTACGTTTGCACCCACCTTCTTCTCCTTTGGTTGCCTTGTGGTGATAATCCTAACATCAATCAAGGCTTAAATCTTTTCTTTGAGGGCATAACATGTTTTAGTGGGATGATGAACTACCTTGTGGGTTGCGTAGTATCGTGGATCGGTAGTCTTCTTGGCACTCTCATGATCGGTGATTGGGGGTAGCTTAATCTTGTTGTTCTCCAACAGGTACTTGAAGATACCGGGAACCTCATCTTTCTTGAAGGAGTATTCCTTCGAGAATTTTGGCTCAGAAGCCTTCTGTTGCCTTTGAGGTCATTGCTGTCACTGAGGTGATTGCTACTTTGACTCCTATTATAGTGACTGATGTTGCTGTTGTGGTTGCAAGTGGATGGTCTGGTTGGCATCCATTGTATTTGCTTGTGCCTTCCCTTTACCACGAGAGACAAAATTCTGCTTTGGGGCATTAGCTGTTGGTTGACCTCTTTCAGCCTTCTTCCTTTTAAGGATCGTTCGAGTTGCTTCCCGTGCACCTTCAATTCTTTCCAAGTACCACGAGTGATGAAATTCCCTTTACCATAGCTTCTAGCACGTCCAAGGAAAGACTATTATGACATGTTTGGAGGATGAATTTCTACGTGACCGGATCTCGGCAGTTCATTGCTTTATTTCAAAAACACTTGATGAAGTTCTCGACCGATTCTCCATCCTTTTGCTTCTCATCAACAGTATTCCAATTGACACTTTAATATTATCATCGAAGAAGTTGGTGAGAAACATGCTCTCCATATCATCCCATATATTGATACTTTTCGGCTTGAGACGGTAGTACCAATCGAAGGCAGCTCCGCGTAAGGTGCCGACGAATAACCGGACCATCAAGGGTTCATTATCGAAGATCAAACCCAGGTGAGACTTGAAGTAAATCAAGTGCTGAGTGGGCAAACCTCTTCCGACGAATAGTATGAAGTTGATTAAGTTGAACTTCATCGGATTTGGAATAGACTCCTACTCTCACAGATAAGGATATGGGTTGCATGTCTTCTAGACTTCTTCACCTTTTGAGCAGACATCAAAGCATTGATCTTGCTCTTAAGGTCTTTCATCTTCACATCTTCAACTACATCTCTCTTTTGGCGATTTGGATGAAGACCAATGGGACCATCCCCAGTGTTGGTGTTATTGATGGGGCTACCCCAGTGTTCGTATTATTGTTAGGGCCACCCCCAACATCTTTGTCGTCGGGAGGGGTCTCGGCATTGATATTCTCCTCCACTTCTGGGTTGCTATCTATTTGACTGATAGTGTTACAACGACTAGATTCACCATGCTGATTTGATAACTCTTGAAGTTGTTGGGCATATAAATCCTTGACCCATTGTATGGCCATCTCCATCTTGATTTTAAAATCTTTCGTCTGTTTGGCCAATGCCTCTTGAAGGAGTTGAGCCATCTGTTCAGTAGTAATCATGAATGATTCTTGATTTTGTCCCACACTAGATACTGTATTGTTTTAAGCGATTATAGAGTTTGCATCTGATTACTTCATCATCTGAGGAATGCCCTCTTCTTAGTCTAGGTCTGATATTCCTAGACCGCAGCGAAGTGAGATGTTGGGCAAAGGATCGAGACTAGAATGCCGGGTTGACTTCCCCTTGTCGATCATGTTGATAGTGACCTCCGGGAATTCATCAGCTTGACTGTTTGATCTTCTTTTACGAAAGTGCCTTGGCTTGTGTTTAGATGCTTCAGTGGAGATCCTTTCGAATACTAAGACCCTCTGTGGAGCGGTCTTAGGGTAGGTATATTCTTATAATATCGTCATGATTAACCTCTCACGAGGACAGTAAGAGTCTGATCCTGGAGTACTTCTCTTTTGAGATTTATCCGTACCCCCAGTTCAATAGTACAACTCATCGGAGTTGTGGTCGGAGTAACCTATCGGCTGTTTACTTAAATTTTTAGGTCTAACGTCATCTTCCATCAGACACGTTTTCTTCTAAATAGGTAACATCTTGCTGGTGTTCGCAGGAATCATATGTCTGGAATCACATCCTAGTGAGGGTGAAACCCTAACAAGCTCCTGATTCTCGACACACACCCCTAAGCGGGTGGTTTCAGGAAACAACTTGTTAGGAGTGCGCATACGACCCCCAGTATGAATAGTTACTTGAGATTTGTTCACTGGACCCAAGTGTTTTCTGACAGGAGTCTTACCTCAATCTTCGTGTAGAGGATCATGGTGATCCTTCAACAGAACCCTAAACTTGGAGAGATCCACACTGCCGTAAGGCTTTATCGGACGTAGAGGAGTAACAGGAGCGGGACCGAAAGTTGATGGAAGCTGGGAAGTAGCCTTAGAGCTGGAATTAGATGAGAGACATGACTAGTGTCTCTCCAGAAGTAGAGGCATCTTGGATATTTTTGGTACCGTTTTTGCCACTGTTTTGGCCTTTGGCACCCATACTTGTTTAGATTTTGGTGATTCTTTGGCTGCCTCTTCCTTCTGCAACTCATGCACCTTCTGCACAAGAATTCATGCATGCGCAAGAAGTGCGCTATGCTTCTGGATGCGCTCCTCAAGGGTAAAACGGATTCGTTTGACACGAACTCATTTGTTAGTCAGCGGTTGGGAGGAGGAACCCATTGCTTGCTGCGGTGAAGGCTAAGTCATTTGGCGTCTTCTGAATTCTAAATTCGATTGATAGCGGAGTACGTCTACCTACTCGAGAGCTTTGATGAATTAACGAGTAAGACGTTGGCGCCGTCTCTAACGAGCCCTCTCATCAGAACTGGCGTGTTTTTAACAGGCAACTCCTTAACTTGTGAGGAGTTATCGTGAGCCTCGTTGTCATGAGCATCAGATCCGGCTTCCTTGGACGCCGGGGAGGAGTCTTCAACAACACTTGGGTGAAGATTGTCACCCTGAGTCTTCAGATCTGAAGGCCAATGAACCTTCTTTAAGGAAGTGGTGTTCCTGCACTTGCAAGTAGAGGAAGATCTGGAGGAAGAGGAGGAGGAGGAGACATAATCCTCAAACTTCTGCTGGTTGAACTCGTATTCGACCTCTTCATCCATAGGGATCTTGATCATCGGCTATGGCATGACAACCTCGGTAGCGGATTTGTTGGCTCCCACTGTGGTCGCCAGTGTGTTCACGTCGAAAGTTGATTTCTTCATTGCGGGACTCATTACAACTTTAGTCATTACAATAAGTTTAAAAAAAGAAAGACATTATATAAGTCTCCTTACATAATGAAAATAACAAAGATTACAACTTTCTTGAAAACACATGTAGAGAAATCGTTTATCAGTCTTCTGCTTATACGGGATCTTTGTCGGTGCTTGGGTTTATCTGTGGACCACCAAATAATCAGATCTGATTAATTTTATTCTTTCACGAAGGAGACAAGAAATGGAAGTGATTATCTCGGTAACGATGAGATAAAAACTCTTCTCGAGATCACAGCAAGGTTACGATCTCAAGGGAAGAGGATGACCAAGGCTGTAAGGACTATGAAATTTCAATACTAGTTAAAATAATTTTTAGTATTTTAAAATATTTAATTATAATTTTTAAAAGAGTATTTATATTTTTCTCGAATTTCTACATATTTTAAAATATTTAATTATAATTTTTAAAAGAGTATTTATATTTTTCTCGAATTTCTACAATTTTCTATGATTTAAAGTCTAAGTTTTATATTTATTTAAATGATTTAAATATTTATAAATTTATTTAGTGCAATAAAAAAATTTGGAATTAATTTGCTGTGTTATCTATACTGTTACATGTCATTTGAATAATACGTTGTATTATTATATTATTACGTATTATTTCGTATAATACGTTATATTATTAATTACGTGTTATTTTGTATGGAATGTTGTATTATTTCTACTATCGCGTATTATCAGTCGTATTAGTAAAACTGATACGTTTTATTATGCGGATAATTATCCCATAATTATTTGATTTTAAATGTAAGAAATTATATATTTTATTAATTAATCTTATTTAATTGTATAATTTATGGTATTATTTCTACTGTTGCGTATTATCGATTGTATTACTACAACTGGTATATTTTAATGTGTAGATAATTTTCACATAATTATTTAATTTATTTAGTGATGATTATTATTTTTAATTAATTTTCCAAAACCCTAATTATATAAATCCTCTCTCTCTCTCTCTCTCTCTCTCTCTCGTATGCAGTCCG
>NC_033801.1:34443309-34500727 GCF_001876935.1 Asparagus officinalis | reverse complement strand
AGCTACCTAGGTGGCTCGGTGGCCGAGCCACTTGTGGCCGGCCACCCTGTGCCCAAGGCACAGTGAGGGTAGCCTATAAATAGGCCACCCCCTTGTTCATTTGAGAAGGTTGGATTTTGGAGGAGGCGAAGCCCTGCAGGATTGGAGACTCAGATCTAAAAAAGATCTCAACTTTGGGACATCAAGGACTTGCTCATCCAGATCTGGTGCTCGGCGATCATCAACGTCAAATAAGGCAGGTGTTCGAGAGGATCGGATCTCAGATCTACGTTGCTACACTCCGGATCTAAGCTTGGTCTTAGATCCCGAGACTTGGACGATTGTTTCCTTGGTGAAACAATCCTCCCCGGCTATTATTTCCTTGGTGAAATAATACCCGTTGTACTGCGTAGATCCGACCGGATCTAGATCGCGCGGTGGTCCACGGCAAACAACCCCGGCGCAGGCAAAGAACCCACAAAGCGAGCGACCGCAAAACAGGAGCTCGCGATTTGTTCGACAAACAAGGAAACAAAGTTGTAATTTTCATTTCTTTTCAATTTGATTTTCGTTGTAACCGGATCTTATAAAAAGACCGGATCTTTGTAATCGATAGACTATTACAAGAGTGTACAATGGAATCAATAATGAAGAAAGCAACGATTTTTCCCGCGAACAATCTGGCGACCACAGTGGGAGCCGCCGATCTCGCTGCCGAGATCGATGCGTCGCAGCCGCGGATTCCGATCCCGGTCGAGGAGGAGGTCGAGTATGAGTTCGACCAAGCCAAGTTCGAGGAGTACGTGTCCTCGTCCGGATCTACCTCCCCCCGCAAGTCCAAGAAATCCCAGAAGTTCTCCTCCAGGAGAAAGGTTCGTTGGTATGAAGAAGTCGAAGCCACCAACGAAGATCTCGCCCCGTTTGATGCTAAAGTCGCATCGGGTGAGATTTCTCCAGTTTCCAACCAGGTCCTCGAAGAGAGCCCGCCAAAGGCAACGTCAACGCCTTGCGAAACGATTCGCAAAGGCCATGGAGTCAGTTGACGGGATCCGCTACAACGTGGATCTGAAGAACAAAAGAGGCAAGCAGCCTCAACAATCAATGAATGGTGGTTCCTCCAAGCCGCCAACAATGGGATGGGTCCGTGTTAAACGGAACCGATCAACGCTGGAGGAGCGCATTCGCAAGCGCCGCGCACTATCAGCGCAGGCACGGGCTCAAGCTGAAGAAGCCCGTAGAAAGCTGCAGAAAGAGGTAGCCAAGAAGCCGCCACCAACTCGCAAAGTTTGGAGGCCGAAGTCTGAAGTGGCGGTTCAGACCAAAAAGCAGCAACTGCAGCCTCCAACCAAAATTCAACCTCCGGCGAACCAAGCTAAGTCGCTGAGAATTCCCATAGCCACTCCGGGAGATCATGCAGAATCCTCCCGAAGGAGAAAGCCAGTCTTGGAGCGCCTCGATCCAATTCCCGACGAGAGAGGTAAGGCTCCAGTTCACGAGCGTTTGGGCCCGATGAAGAAGCCCAGAACGACTCAACACGCTGGTGGTCGCCGTCACCTCCAGTATAACAAAGAACTCAAGGCAGCTGCGCCCACCAACTTGCGCATCGAAGTCCAAGAGCACGCTGAAGACTCGCGCCCACAAAGGCACGTTTCGAGGCGTGTAACTTTTGAAAACCCAATGAAGGCAATCCAACCTTTGCTCTGACTTTCAAACAGACGAGCTGTACTATCGTGCTGGGGGTACGAGCAAAGCCAGAAAGAGAAGTCCTCGAAGACTAGAAACTCAGTGCCCTTGTTCAAAGCTCATTCGGGCAGTACTGTCTGAGTGCAACTGCATCAAGGTAGTCCCCGAGAGAATTTCAGTGTTCGAAAGGCTTAGTACCAAAATGCCAAAACCAAGGCGTAGGCGTTTTCGGCAAAGAAGGACGGTGGTTGAAGATGAAGAATTCCCGAGGGTCACCGCTAATATGACAAGCAAAGAGACCTCATCACGGGATAATCTCGAGTCGATTCTGAAAGCATCCCGGCGTCTAACCCGTCTGCAGTCTGGAGCAATCGCACGAGGAACTTATGGTAGGGTTCGGACAAGAGTACCTTCAGAAGGTGAAGAGTCGGATACCTGCTCCGCAGTCGCATCAGATAATACAGTGTCCAGTGAGGGGGAACCCCGCGAGTCACTGATGATAAGCGCGGAACAAGTGGCCAAGATGCTCGAAGATGCCATAGCCAAACAACAGGAAAGCTTTAGGTTCGAGATGCAGATGGCCATGCAGACTATGAGAGAGATGCATGAGCAACAAATTCAGGCACTGACGAACCAGCGAGGTGAACCAAGCCGCCGTAACCAGGTTGTTCAGGAAGAGGAGCACACGGATAGGGATGAAGCTCACAATGCCAATAACCCTCCCGTCAATGCAGGGGGTGGTAACGAGGATGCCAACGAAGATACAAGTGAAGACTTGAAGATCAAAGATCTCGAGAGCAAAATCAACACATTGATCTCCGCTCAAGAGGTGAAGAAGACGGGCATTCCTTGTCCATACCCACGAGAATGGGAATCAATCCCCTATCCGGTGAAGTTCAGTCTGATTAACTTTACGCCGTTTGATGGGAAGGGTTCCCCCACTCAGCATTTGATTTATTTCAAATCGCACCTGGGTATTATTTCCGGCAATGAGCCTCTGATGGTGCGGTCATTCGTTGGCACTCTTCGCGGAGCCGCCTTCGATTGGTATCGCCGCCTCAAGCCAGGAAGCGTAAATAGCTGGGACGACATGGAGACAAAATTCCTCGCTAACTTCTTCGACGACGACACCGAGATATCTATCGGATCATTGCTCGATGAGAAGCAGAAGGACGGGGAGTTAGTCGACACCTTCGTCAAGAGGTTCCGGAACAAAGCGATGAATTGTCGGGACCCGATCACCGAGGAATTCATTCTCCAGACCTGCCATAATAATCTGTCCTTAGACGTATTGGAAGCAATGGGGACAGCACCGTCTGACACTTGGAAGGATCTGAAGGTCCGAGGGGAGCAGGCTGAGCGATTCCTTAGAAGGAAGAAGGCCGAGAGGAACCAACCGACGGCTAATCCGCTGGATTCAAACTTCGCCTCTCGTGGTAAAGGCAAGGCACCTGTAGCTGCTGGTGGTGCTAATCAAGCGTCACAACAACAATCTCGAAGGCAGCAAAAGACTTCGGGTCCGAGACTCCAAAAAGAGTACTCTTTCAAGGACGAAGACGTTCCAGCCATCTTCGAATCCCTCCTTGAAGGTAACAAGATCAAGCTACCACCTATCACAAATCAGGAGGAAGCTGACAATACTTCGGACCCAAAGTACTGTGCGTACCACAGGAGGGTCGTTCATCCCACCAAGGATTGCTTTACTCTCAAGAATAGCATTCAGACCTTGGTTGAAGCCGGCGTCATAACGCTAAGGTAAGCCAATTGAGAACGGCAAAACTCCAAAGAGTATACGAGTATAAACTGTTTCTCAATCCTCCGACCGGTATAAGAGGTTAAACTACTCCCTGATACTCCAATAGGTATATGAGTCTAAACTGTTTTCCCACTTTTGACGGGAAGTTCCTGGAGAATATTAAGCTAATATTCTTAAGGATAACCCGGTTAGGTAACTGATAATAATGTCTGAACCAGTTCCGCAGAGGAAACTGGGGGTGGACGATTTATGTAACGGGAAGTTCCCAAAACCACAGCAATGTAATGAATAAGAACTCCCATTCAAATTCTCACCGTGTCTGTGCACTCAACACTCTCTCTGTTAGAGTCTGGACGTAAAGTTCCCAATTGGTCAAACCTTCTTACAGTTAGGACCACAGTCAAAATCCCCTCTTGATTCCCCCAATGAACGAGAGGTCCACAAATCGAGCGATCAAACCTTCCTACAGTTAGGATCGTCTCAAACCTTCCAATTGGTCAAACCTTCCTATAGTTAGGACCACGGTCAAAATCCCCTCCCGATTCCTCCAAGGAACGAGAGGTCCACTTTCAAATCGAGTGATCAAACCTTCCGACAGTTAGGGTCACCTCAAACTCCTGTTTGGCCAAACCTTCCTACAGTTAGGGTCAAAACCATAATTCACTCTCGATAAACAAGAAATTCATCTTTAGTTCGGTAATCAAACCTTCCGACAGTTAGGGTTATCCGAATCTTTTCGATTCTCGGAGTGGAGATCCCACTCTCAGTTTCACCTTTCCGGATTCTGGGGGTGGAGATCCCACCTCGAGTCTCCTTTCCAGTTGAAGATAGAATATAAAATTCTTCTTCTTCATTGTCGGGAGATAGAATATAAAATTCTTCCTCTCCCATTTCGGGTTCGTCTTTGCCCCAAGAGAAGACACCACCTTTTTCAAATCCCAAAATCTGTGCCTCACAGGTACAGGGAATTTTATCCCGAATCCTAAGTAGGGATAAGTCAACGCCTAACACGCGTTGCCGGTTTAGTCTTTCACCGATTGAAGAAGACAATAGAATTCCAGTTTAGGAAGTTTATCCCGAATCCTAAGCAGGGATAAGTCTGCGCCTAACACGCGCTGCCGGTTTAGTCTTTTTCCGTAGAAAAAGACACCAGAGCTCGATTCTGGGGTATTCTATCCTGAAACCTAAGCAAGGATAAGTCTGCGCCTAACCCGCGCTGCCGGTTAGTTCTTAACCGTTGAAAAGAACATCCGTCCACATATTCAACATTGTGGCAGGTTGTTATTAATAACACCAAAATCCATGCCTTACACGCATGGGGAATTTCATCCTGAATCCTAAGAAAGGATATGCCGACGCCTAACACGCGTCGCCGGTTTAGTCTTTTACCGATTGAAAAAGACACCAGAGTTCGATTCTGGGGTATCTCATCCCGAAGCCTAAGTAGGGATAAGTCAACGTCTAATACACGTTGAGGCTAGGGGTTAGCCAAAAATCCTAAAGTCAACGCCTAACACGCGTCGCCGGGTAGTCTATTCCCGTGAGAAAGACGAAGTCTACGTATTCGAAGTCGTAGCATCAAGTCTAAGGGAGTTCATTCCTTTAGCATAACGTCACATGCGGAACGGACTTACGACAATCCGCATGTAAGCCTGATTCAAACGGTAATCGGTAAAAGCATGTCAAATCCATTGAGGGTTGAGGATTTGCCAAAAATCCTAAGTCAACGTCTGATACACGTTGCTGTTTAGTCTTTTCACAGGAGAAAGACGAAGTCTACGTATTCAATATCGTAGCACTAAAAGGGTTAACTCTTTTAGCACAACGTCACATGCGGAACGGACTTAAACAATCCGCATGCTAGCCCGATTCAAACGGTCCAAAAATCCTATAAATGCGAGGGTCACTGACGCATCAGCTTCATTAGTTGGTCTCGTGACTTGAGCAACGTACGACGTTCAAAACCCTAAGGTTGACGCCAGTCAACGCGTAACCCTAGGTCAACGCCAATCAATGCGTTGCGACCAAACTTAAAACGTACGACGTTCGAAACCCTAGGTCAACGCCGGTCAATGCGTAACCCTAGGTCGACGCCGATCAATGCGTTGCAATCAATACTCCGAAGAGTACACGAGTATAAACTGCTTCTCAAAACTCCAAAGAGTATACGAGTATAAACTGTTTCATAAACTGCTTCTCAAAACTCCAAAGAGTATACGAGTATAAACTGTTTCTCAATCCTCCAACAGGTGCATGAGGTTAAACTGCTTCTTAAATACTCTAATAAGGTATATGAGTATAAACTGTTCCCTAATTTTTTGAGAAGTTCCGAGAGAATGTTTTCTATAAATATTCTTAAGGATAACTCAACAATACGACGCCGGACAACGCGTTACAGATAAAGACTCGACGCCAACAATCGATGGTCAGCTAAATCAGGAACCGACTTCAAAGTTCAAAATTCCGACAACGGTCAGACAATAAATGCAGCACCGAAACTCTTTCAGACATTCGACAAAGCACCGAATAGCCTGGAGAATTGAAGGAATCAAGAACGGAAGTCATTCCAAGGTCCCATTACACCGACTGAAGGGTGGGGACAATCATATCCAAAGTATTCCAGACTCTTCTATAAAAGAACGAGACTGAAATACTTTGGAGGGGGTATCTGTAGGCATATAAAATTGCTTATAGGTCCCTTAGCTCAGCTCGGCACAAACCGACAAACCAACGAGGCAACGAGATTGACTAATCGCACGCAAGCAACGGAATACGTCCATTCGCGTGCGGGATCAAGCCAAGTGTTCGAAGAGTCAACGAGTCATCCAACCAAGGGCATACTCGGACGAATCACGATCGAATCAAGATCGGTTTCGGACTCGAACTCAGAAGTGGATTTACTGCCAAATCAGGAATCCGACTTACTGCCAAATCAGGAATCAAATCAGAGTCTGGATCAACCGAATCACGGACAGAACCCAAAGGTGGAAAACAGCAGAAAACCAAACACCCGGAGGGGCTCGGAAACCAAGTCACCGAGGCGGCTCACCGAGCCACCAAGGTGGCTCGGTGGCCGAGCCACCAAGTGGTGGCTCGGCCGAGCCACCTAAGTGGCTCGGTGGCCGAGCCACCTTGGGGTGGCTCGGCCACCTCCGAGCCACCAAATGGTGGCTCGGAGGCCGAGCCACCTCAAATAGGCCACCCCCTTGTTCATTTGAGAAGGTTGGAAATTTTGGAGGCGAAGCTCTGTCGGATTCAAGACTCGAAACTTAAAAAAGATTGGAGCTTTAGGACTTCGGGGACTCACTCTTCCAGATCTGGTGCTCAGCGATCGTCAACGCCAAAAAAGGCAGGTGTTCGAGAGGACCGGATCTCAGATCTACGCAGACGTACTCCGGATCTAAGCTTGGTCTTAGATCCCGAGACTTGGACGATTGTTTCCTTGGTGAATCAATCATCCCCGGCTATTATTTCCTTTGTGGAATAATACCCGTCGTACTGCTTAGATCCGATCGGATCTCGATCGTACGGTGGTCCACGGATAAACCCCGACCCAGGCAAAGAACCCACACAAGCGAGCGACCGCAAAACAGGAGCTCGCGATTCGTTCGACAAATAAGGAAACAAAGTTGTAATTTTTCATTTCTTTTTATTTGATTTTCGTTGTAACCGGATCTTATAAAAAGACCGGATCTTTTGTAACTCAAAAAGTTGTAACTCAAGATGACAATGGAATCAATAACAAAGAAAATAACGATTTTCACCGCGAACAAAAATGTTATAATATTTAGTTTACATTACTATAGTATTATAAGTATTAAATGTAATGCAATATAATATTGTATAATGTATTATAATATTATATTATACTTTAATGAGTTATATTATATTATATTTATTATTATATTATAATTAATACATATTATATTATAATTAATACATATTATTTTCAAATAATTGTCTATTTAATTATTTTGATATATCAATTTGTTATTGTTGTATATTATATTAACATTTTTATAATAATGTTATTTTATTATTAATATAATATAATATAATATTTTTAATAATGTTAATATTATGTTATTACTAGTATGTTATTAATAAATTAATATATTATAAATATTTTAATATTATATAATATATTATAGTTATTAATAGTACTTTAATAATATATTAGTATTTATGGTATTAATAAATATTATTATATTATGAATATATTATTTTACATTAACATTTGTTAGTAATAAATTATTTTATTATTAAAATTTATTTTACTTTATATTAAAGTATATTATTTATTACATAATATATCAATGTGTTATTATAATATTATTATTATATTGTTATGTTATTGTTAAATATGTTACTATTATATAATATTTTATAATTATTAATTAAAAAGTTTAATAAATATTAGTAATATATTAAATTAACTATAATATAGTATAGTATATAGTATAATATAATAAGCATGTTGATAATAACTCTATATTAATTATATTTAATATATTATATTAAATATTATATTAACACATTATCAAACTCAAACCAAAACATCAAACTTAAAACACCTAAAATGTGTTTTGAAATAAGTATTGTGTTTTTTTGTTTGAGAATGATTTAGCTCAAAAAACATCATGGTTTCCAAACGCATTGTGTTTGTTTTTGGCAAAAACATCATGGAAATAAGTAAAACATTATGGTATCCAAACGGAACCTAAGTTATTTAAAAATGAGTCCCTTAAATTATTAGCATTGCCATTAAACCCACAGTTCCCATGATTAACTTGAAACAAGACATAATAATTGGAGGACATATTCTTAGAGGAAGAATTAATCAATATAGGACTTAATAGCAATTTCAATGATTTGATGGACTAACTGTAAAATAGCGTAAATAAGTTGGAGCCTTGGAGGGGGCTAATATGCGGATGTCACTTTGATTTTTTGTAAAAATAAAAAAGAGCAGCTGATAGTTTTGAAAATATTTTTATATTTCTTTGAACTTACTTCTGGGTTAAAAATATGTTTTAATAAAAGTGTTCTTATTGCTCTTAAGGATAATGAATCTTTGAAACATAATTTGGCTGTTATGTTGAATTGTAAAAGTGGAAGTTTCCCTATTACATATCTTGGAGTTCCTTTGAGACCTAGAAAATTAAAAAAAAGAAGTCTGCTCTCCTTTAATTGAGAAGATTGGGAGAAGATTAGCTTTGTGGAAGGGGAAATCTTTATCAAGAGGGGGAGATTAGTGTTAGTCAACACTGTTCTTTCCTCTATGCCAATTTTTTGGTTGTCCTTCCTTTTATTTCTTGTGTGGCTCATTGATAAAATTAATATAATGAGAAGAAGATTCTTGTGGACTGGTTCTCTGGATCATAAGGGTTCTTCTAATTTGGTTAAATGGGAGGAGGTTTGTAGACCTAAAAAGTTTGGTGGTTTGGAAGTTTTAAATATAAAAATTATGAACAAAGCGTTATTGGGGAAGTGGATTTGGAAATGGTTTGATAATAAGATGGAACTTTGGAAACAAATCAGCTTCTACAAATACTTTGAGAGAAGGAATTGGACAGAATATTTTTATTCTGGTAGAAGTCAATTAACGCATTTTTTGAGGAATTTTTGTGTTAATACTGATAGTTTTTTGTGCAGTACTCATGTGGAGGTGAGTAATGGAAATCAAACTTTATTTTGGCTGGACAAGTGGGTAGGTGCATATACCCTGGCTTCTGTATTTCCTTCTCTTTTTAATATCACCTCTTTTCCTTTTGCTTCTATCAGTAGTATAAGAAAGAAAGTGAATGATGAACGGACTTGGGATGTTCAGTTTCGAAGGCAATTGACTGAAAATTTGGTATTCCAATATTTCACTATGTTGAATGTTATTATGCTTATTAATTTTGAACACAGGGAGGATAAGAGAAAATGGATTTGGGAAGCAAAAGGTAAGTTCACAGTTAAATCCTTTTATCAATTTCTTATAGACGGGAGTTTAAGATTTGATTGTGCAAATCTTTGGAAGCTTCATGTTCCTTTAAAGGTGAAATTTCTTGTTTGGTTGGCTTTAAGGCATGGGTTAAATACTAAAGATAACCTAGATAGGAAGGGAGTTCACCTGGACTTGATGTGTTGTTTATGTTCCAAAGAAGAGGAAAGTCGTTTACATTTATTTGTGGAATATGAGTTTGTATACTCAATATGGAGATCTATTCAATATAAATTGAAAATAGAAAAAGAGTTTAGTTTGAACTCTTTAAAAGAAATTAGGATTAATTGGGTTATGGATGAGAATGATAATTTCAAATTGGAAAGAGATGTGGTTATTTGCTCTCTTATCTGGTGTGTATGGCAGGAACGTAACGATAGAATTTTTTCAAATAAGAGGAAGAGATCACTTGAGCTATTGGGCAAGATTATGACATTTTCGAATTTTTGGTTAGGTTCTATTTCTGCTCGTGCTGCTAGGTTGCAAGTGAGAAGGAGAAAGAGGGTTGCAGCAGGAGGTGTTCGAGCTACTGTTGTTGCTGGAAGTTTTGCAAAGTGATTTTACTGTAATGATCTTTAATTTTAGAAACTTAAAAAGATGTTATGTTTTTTGAGTTGTAAAACTTTGTATGACTGTGACTGGTTCTACTATTTTGTGTTGATAGTAGATGATAGTTTGTGCTCCTTTCTGGGAAAGGGTAAAGCACTTTTAAGGAGTAGGAGTTATTTTGTTTTGTAAATCATGTTTGAACTTGTATACACATTCTTGGTTGGGAATGTGTATCATTATGTAATAATCAGGTTTTAGTTAATTTAGCTGGCTGGATTACTATTATGGTAACCCATCCTTTTTCTAAAAAAAAAGGCCTTGAACCACTAATATGAACAATGACCTAATATGCAAACAACAAAATTTCTAGGGGAATTTTGTACGTGGCTCCGCCATTGACCCGAGAAGTTTCTTTAAACATATAATCCCGAAACTGCCTCTACCCCTATTTAATTTTTTTTTCGTTTGTCCAGGAAGGAATGAGAAAAAAACAGGGTAAATTAAAGATACTCCTTCCGTGTTAATTGTCCTTCTTATTGTCCCATAATTTGCGTCCAAAACGAATTATTCATCTAAGTTAAAACAAACACACACACACGCACACGCACGCACACACGCACACACTCTCTCTCTCATAGTTGATGTGGCATAAACATGTACCAAAAATGTTGCAAGTGCACAACCGTATCAAGTTATAGTATAAAGATATTGATCCACGAGGAAGGTGTTTTGTAGGAGAAAATATAAAATCGGTTCTTATGTTGTGTGCGTGACAAATAGGAGTGATGAGTGAATATGATTGTGGAGAGATGGAGAGAATGAAAATGATTGTGTAAATGAATATATTTGAGAGTGGAAGTGATAATATAAATGTGATCAACAAGGCAAGAAGGAAAAATCAAGAACAAATAAAAATCAAGAAAAAAAATAAAATTCAAGAATAAAAGAAAATGCAAGAAATTAAAGATGGTGGATTCAATTATAGATATGGGTAATCTAAAATTGAACCCACTTCTTAGAAAATGATGATTCCCTAGAGGGTTCTAGCCTAAAGGCGAATCAAACAAAATAACAATAAACAAAAAGAAAAACTAAACCCAAGAGGGTTCTAGCCTTAAGGTGAATAGTATAAGAAACTAAAATCTAACTACAAAATAAATTACAAAATCTAAACTACAAAATAAATTGCAAGAATTAAATACAAGAAAATAAATCTACTCTATAAGCATGAAATAAATCTAATCTATAAGCATAAAATAAATCTAAGGTAAGAGGGTTCTAGCCTCTTGGCTATTTAACAAGAAAATAAAATCTAATTATAAGCATAGAAATAAATCTAAACTAATAAGCAATAAAAAGAAATAAAAGAGAAAAAGAAAAGAAATGCAAACCTCTAAATAATTCTTCATCTCCATCTTCATCATCCAACAAAAAGAAGAAATATTTAAAGTGGTGAAAAAATTATTATTATTAATTGTAACAAAAAGTTACAAATTTGAAAGGCCTTCTCAATTAAGAGTAACTCTCCTCTCCAAAAGGAGTAACAAAAATTTTCACAACTCTAACCCCTCACTCTCTACCCTTATTTATAGTAAACATCAATGAATGTAAGCTCTTGGATTAAAATCTTATCCAAAACCATCAAAAATCAGCCCTTAATTCGTAACAGAATTGTCAGTATCGATGCCAGCATCGATACTGGCATCGATATTGGCATCGATGCCAGCATCGATACTGGTATCGATGCCCTATCAAAATTCTGCTTTCACGGATGGCTTCGTCTCGTCGAGATAGGCGATTTTCATATATTATATGTTAAATCCCGCCTTCCGGATTGAGAGATATTGTCATTTCTTTACGGCCAACCATCTTGAATACATTTTTTTCTCATATTTGATTTTTTTATTTTCTCCGGCTTCTACAGGCTACTCGGCTTGATTCTGGGCTTGGGTTTTTTGGCTCTTACTTGTGTTCTTCATTTAATTCATGGGTTTTTGTCGAGAGATGAGATTTTGAGCTTTATTCTTCATTAACCTGCAATTAAAGATAAAAACAATTATTAGTGGTATATTTATTTATATAAAATAGATAATGAGGGTATAAAATTATAATAAAATATGATTATAAACAGTAGCAACGGCGGCGGCGACATTCAACAATCTGTGGCATAGTGATTGTAATGAATAATTTTGAAGATTGTTTGCTTGAATGATTTAATACATTATAAGAGGACATCACAGTAACAAAGTCCTAGGTCCACCACTACATACGACGGACCTATTTTAAAATACAAATGACTTGGAGGATCAATGGCCTATTTTTTCAAGGAATAAATTTCGATTATTGATCTGAAGTAGCTGAAAGAATATGACCGGTAAATATTGGACTGAGATTTGTACATTGACAAAAGAAAAGACATCGGACTCTGACCTGTGGAAACCAAGGACGACAAATGGCGAACGATGGCTTGTGATTCAAATAAGCTAATTGCATGTAATGTTTGTATTGCAGCAATAGACGAAACTTTCTACTCTGCTAGAGCACAGCCTAAATAGAATTGCATTGTTGATATTGACTTCATAGTGTTTATTATAGATAACTTAAAAATTTAGAGAGAAAATATTGACAATTTTATACTCATAAATTAAATTTCACAGATGTTGCTATTGTCTCGATTTTTTTAAGGAAAATACGTTTTTGGCGCACATAACAACAACATCAATAATCAAAGCTATTACATTTGATAAAGGAGAGAGAGTCTTGGGGTAAATTTCCATTAGTTAAAGTATTGAATGTGTACACCTATATATATATACAAGTAGAGGAGGGTGATGTGTCCTCTCATAACCAATGTGGGACTAAACCTAATATCAACAGCCCCACTCAAACTTATATTGGGTCAAACAAAGTGAGTTTGCGTATAAGAAACTGGAATTGATGAACATGTAAGGCATTCGTGAAGAAATCCGCAAGCTCATCAGCGGATGAGACGTGAGGAAGTTGAATTGTCTTGTCATTGATAACTTGTTGACGAACAAAATGAGCGTCGATCTCAATGTGTTTGGTCCTCTCATAAAATACTGGATTATTAGCAATCTAGATGTCACTCTTATTATCACAGCAGAGAGGAGTAGGGGTCGGAACAGAAATATCGAAATCACTGAGAAGACGACGAAGATGAATAATCTTTTTAGCTGTTATGGATATCGCATGATACTCTGCCTCGGTGCTGGAAAGCGCAACAACATCTTATTTCTTACTCCGCCAGGAAATAAGAGAACCACCAAAAAATATATAATAATCTGTGGTAGACTTCCTGGTAGTTGGATCACCAACCCAATCAACATCAAAATATGCACGAAGCTCTAAATCGGATGTAGCAGGATACAAAAGAGAGCGAGTGTTAGTGCCCCGGAGATACCGAAGAATCCGTAATAAGATAGCATAGTGTACAGAATGTGGGGTATTAACAAATTGACTGACAATGCTAACAGCATGAGAGATATCTGGTCGAGAGATGCACAAATAGACCAACTGACCAACAAGATGTCGGTATCGGGTAGGATCAAATAGAGGCTCACCATCAGTAGAGCGAAGTTTGACATTCTGTTGAAGTGGAGTATCGACATTAAGATGACTCACTATGAGCCCACTCGACCAATTATCCTACACCTTACGGGGTCGACTCGAAAGACGTTACTTCTCGGCCAAGCTAAAGGACGACTTCAACCTCGAAGCTCCCCTGTTGATAATGTGTTGACGTCACATTAAATGCTTGGCAAGCACCATCATGCCTCTAGCCCCAATAGTCTTCATGACTCATTGAGCCACGTCGGCACTGCTATGCCCCCGATCACTTCATATTAAATACTGAGGTGATCTCCTCCACTCGTCGACTGACACCTGTAAAGTAGGTACTAACATAGCCACTGGGTCATACTCATTTGCCGTCATCCTGTGCTCAGCTGAGATTATCATTCTACCCTTTTTCACAACTATAAATAGAGGTACTATTCTAATTTTTTAGGAGGTAATTTTCTAAGTAAGCAATCTTTGAGAATTCCACTGCACTACAGTTTAGAACTCACACAGTTCTTTATTTTCCCACTCAAGTCCATCAACTGACTTGACCGTCAGAGGAATAACGGGAAAACTAGTCCCCGTCCTCTCATGAATTGCTATTTGTGCAGGCTGAGCTACTCGACTCAAAATTAGATATTCGAAGAAGTTAGCGGCCCCCTAATCAACCTCACACCATTATATTATCTGTTTGATTATTAACATCAACATGTAGTATTCATCATTGTTTTCGGAGAAAGTTGCTGTTTTCATTGCTTTTCGAATCTGTTACAACTTCAGTCGTTACAACAATAATCGAATAAAAAGTCGGTCTTTTTATAAGACCTACTTGTGCAATAAAACAAAGATTACAACTTTTCTGAAAATAAACACAAGATCCCGTTTTGGTGCGGTCTTGCTTGCGTGGGTCTTTAGCCTGTGACGGGGACGTCAATATCCGTGGACCACCGGTAGATTAGATCCGTTCCGAGAAAATCGGGCAGAGCTTCGTCTATCCGCGAAGGGATATAGAAGCAGAACTTCGTCGATCTGCGTGAGATCTAGAAGTTTACAGCTCCTATCTCGGATAATCGAGATATTCGCTCTACTTAGTATCACCGCTAAGGGGCAACACTAAGGAAAAGAGAAGGGGAAAGAAGAAAAAGACTCCTCCTTTGCTGTAGACGGCTCGCTCACTCCTCGCTCCGGCAGGGCTTCGCCTAGGCTCTCTTAAATTTCAGATCTCAAGGCAGAAGCTCAAGACCTGAAATTAACCAACACCAAAAGCCACCAAAAATCAGGAGCCCCTTGAAATGAAGGCCTAAGGGGCCTATTTATAGGAAACCAAGAGGGGGGGTGGTAAAAGGTGAGGAAAGGTGAGGACACCCCCTTGGGGTGGTAAAAGGTGCGTAGGGACTGAGGACACCCCCTTGGGGTGGTAAAAGGTGTGTAGGGGCTGAGGACACCCCCTTGGGGTGGTAAAAGGTGGGTAGGGGCTGAGGACACCCCCTTGGGGTGGTAAAAGGTGGTAAAAGGACACCCAAGCCCCCTTGGGGTGGTAAAAGGTGTGTAGGGGCTGAGGACACCCCCTTGGGGTGGTAAAAGGTGTGTAGGGGTTGAGGACACCCCCTTGGGGTGGTAAAAGGTGTGTAGGGGCTGAGGACACCCCCCTTGGGGTGGTAAAAGGCGTGTAGGGGCTGAGGACACCCCCTTGGGGTGTCTTGGCGGCCGAGACACCCCTTGGGTGTCTCGGCCAGGCCGAGACACCCTAGGGTGTCTACCCCTCGGGTGTTTCGAGCTTGCCGAGACTCCTTTTGAGGTGTTTTGTTGGTTCCCCTGTATATTCTTCGTCCGGATTCGGATTTGAGTGATTCCGGGTGCGTTGGATGCGCGACGAAGAGTTTGACCCGCTCTGGTGATTGGATTATCTGTAGAGTGGTCGAGGCATGAAGGGCGTTGTCCTTTTTGTGAACAGTGCCGGGCTTCCCGATTGGTCCGGGTCTTCGTGATTCCGAAGTCCTATCCGCTCATGTGACTCGTCGATTCGCTTCAGTCGTTCGTCGACGTCGATTAGGCTCATGTGGATTGGATGGTGACGTTCATCGTCGCTCGTTAACACTGAACCGGTTGTGGAGAACTATAGGCAATTTTTGATGCCTACAGATACCCCCTCCAAAGTGTTCCTGACTCGTTTCTTTTATAGAAGAGGCTGGAATACTTTGGATGTGATTGATCTGGCCTTCAGTCGGCGTAGTTAGCTTCAACTCTTGACTCTTTCGATTTTCGATCTATCCGATGCTTTGACGAATAGCCGAGGTTCTTCCGGCGCTGCGTTTATCGTCTGGCCGTCGTCGGAGTCTCGAGTCTGCAGCTGATGAATTGAGTTTGGCTCGTGTCATTGAGTTGACTTTGAACTACCTCCGCCACATCGTGCTGGCTTAGGGTTTCGGATCCCCGTGTCGCAACGCATTGATTGACGTTGACCTAGGGTTACGCGTTGACCGGCGTCCACCCTAGGGTTTCGAATCGTCGAACGTTGACTTTTGTTGCAACGCGTTGCTTGGCGTTGACCTAGGGCTACGCGTTGACCGGCGTTGACCCTTAGGGTTTGAATCGTCGAACGTTGAATGGTGTGGATCTTGAATCCTCGAACGTTGACTTGCGTCGCAACGCGTTGACCAGCGTTGACCTAGGGTTACGCGTTGACCGGCGTTGACCCTTAGGGTTTCGAATCGTCAAACGTTGACTTTTGTTGCAACGCATCGACTGGCGTTGACCCAGGGTTACGCGTTGACCGGCGTTGACCCTAGGGTTTTGAATCGTCGAATGTTGACTTTTGTCGCAACGCGTTGACTGGCGTTGACCTAGGGTTACGCGTTGACCGACTGTTAAAGTTGATTCATCTGCATGTGTGGATTTTATCCTGAATTTGTTGGGTGTTCAAGTCACGAGACCAACTAGGGGAGTTGATGCGTCAATGACTCGCAGTTATAGAATTTTTGGCAAATCCTCAGCCATCAACGGATTTGATTAGCCTTTACCGACTACCGTTTGAGTCGGGCTAGCATGCGGATTGTTTAAGTCCGTTCCGCATGTGACGCTGTGCTAAGAGAGTTAACGCTCTTAGTGCTACGATATTGAATACGTAGACTTCGTCTTTCTCACGGGAATAGACTACCCGGCAACTTTCATCCTCGAACGTTGACTTTTGTCGCAACGCGTTGACTGGCGTTGACCTAGGGTTACGCGTTGACCGGCGTTGACCCTTAGGGTTTTGAATCGTCGAACGTTGATTGGTGTGGATTTTCATCCTCGAACGTTGACTTTTGTCGCAACGCGTTGACTGGCGTTGACCTAGGGTTACGCGTTGACCGGCGTTGACCCTTAGGGTTTTGAATCGTCGAACGTTGATTGGTGTGGATTTTCATCCTCGAACGTTGACTTTTGTCGCAACGCGTTGACTGGCGTTGACCTAGGGTTACGCGTTGACCGGCGTTGACCCTTAGGGTTTTGAATCGTCGAACGTTGATTGGTGTGGATTTTCATCCTCGAACGTTGACTTTTGTCGCAACGCGTTGACTGGCGTTGACCTAGGGTTACGCGTTGACCGGCGTTGACCCTTAGGGTTTTGAATCGTCGAACGTTGATTGGTGTGGATTTTCATCCTCGAACGTTGACTTTTGTCGCAACGCGTTGACTGGCGTTGACCTAGGGTTACGCGTTGACCGGCGTTGACCCTTAGGGTTTTGAATCGTCGAACGTTGATTGGTGTGGATTTTCATCCTCGAACGTTGACTTTTGTCGCAACGCGTTGACTGGCGTTGACCTAGGGTTACGCGTTGACCGGCGTTGACCCTTAGGGTTTTGAATCGTCGAACGTTGATTGGTGTGGATTTTCATCCTCGAACGTTGACTTTTGTCGCAACGCGTTGACTGGCGTTGACCTAGGGTTACGCGTTGACCGGCGTTGACCCTTAGGGTTTTGAATCGTCGAACGTTGATTGGTGTGGATTTTCATCCTCGAACGTTGACTTTTGTCGCAACGCGTTGACTGGCGTTGACCTAGGGTTACGCGTTGACCGGCGTTGACCCTTAGGGTTTTGAATCGTCGAACGTTGATTGGTGTGGATTTTCATCCTCGAACGTTGACTTTTGTCGCAACGCGTTGACTGGCGTTGACCTAGGGTTACGCGTTGACCGGCGTTGACCCTTAGGGTTTTGAATCGTCGAACGTTGATTGGTGTGGATTTTCATCCTCGAACGTTGACTTTTGTCGCAACGCGTTGACTGGCGTTGACCTAGGGTTACGCGTTGACCGGCGTTGACCCTTAGGGTTTTGAATCGTCGAACGTTGATTGGTGTGGATTTTCATCCTCGAACGTTGACTTTTGTCGCAACGCGTTGACTGGCGTTGACCTAGGGTTACGCGTTGACCGGCGTTGACCCTTAGGGTTTTGAATCGTCGAACGTTGATTGGTGTGGATTTTCATCCTCGAACGTTGACTTTTGTCGCAACGCGTTGACTGGCGTTGACCTAGGGTTACGCGTTGACCGGCGTTGACCCTTAGGGTTTTGAATCGTCGAACGTTGATTGGTGTGGATTTTCATCCTCGAACGTTGACTTTTGTCGCAACGCGTTGACTGGCGTTGACCTAGGGTTACGCGTTGACCGGCGTTGACCCTTAGGGTTTTGAATCGTCGAACGTTGATTGGTGTGGATTTTCATCCTCGAACGTTGACTTTTGTCGCAACGCGTTGACTGGCGTTGACCTAGGGTTACGCGTTGACCGGCGTTGACCCTTAGGGTTTTGAATCGTCGAACGTTGATTGGTGTGGATTTTCATCCTCGAACGTTGACTTTTGTCGCAACGCGTTGACTGGCGTTGACCTAGGGTTACGCGTTGACCGGCGTTGACCCTTAGGGTTTTGAATCGTCGAACGTTGATTGGTGTGGATTTTCATCCTCGAACGTTGACTTTTGTCGCAACGCGTTGACTGGCGTTGACCTAGGGTTACGCGTTGACCGGCGTTGACCCTTAGGGTTTTGAATCGTCGAACGTTGATTGGTGTGGATTTTCATCCTCGAACGTTGACTTTTGTCGCAACGCGTTGACTGGCGTTGACCTAGGGTTACGCGTTGACCGGCGTTGACCCTTAGGGTTTTGAATCGTCGAACGTTGATTGGTGTGGATTTTCATCCTCGAACGTTGACTTTTGTCGCAACGCGTTGACTGGCGTTGACCTAGGGTTACGCGTTGACCGGCGTTGACCCTTAGGGTTTTGAATCGTCGAACGTTGATTGGTGTGGATTTTCATCCTCGAACGTTGACTTTTGTCGCAACGCGTTGACTGGCGTTGACCTAGGGTTACGCGTTGACCGGCGTTGACCCTTAGGGTTTTGAATCGTCGAACGTTGATTGGTGTGGATTTTCATCCTCGAACGTTGACTTTTGTCGCAACGCGTTGACTGGCGTTGACCTAGGGTTACGCGTTGACCGGCGTTGACCCTTAGGGTTTTGAATCGTCGAACGTTGATTGGTGTGGATTTTCATCCTCGAACGTTGACTTTTGTCGCAACGCGTTGACTGGCGTTGACCTAGGGTTACGCGTTGACCGGCGTTGACCCTTAGGGTTTTGAATCGTCGAACGTTGATTGGTGTGGATTTTCATCCTCGAACGTTGACTTTTGTCGCAACGCGTTGACTGGCGTTGACCTAGGGTTACGCGTTGACCGGCGTTGACCCTTAGGGTTTTGAATCGTCGAACGTTGATTGGTGTGGATTTTCATCCTCGAACGTTGACTTTTGTCGCAACGCGTTGACTGGCGTTGACCTAGGGTTACGCGTTGACCGGCGTTGACCCTTAGGGTTTTGAATCGTCGAACGTTGATTGGTGTGGATTTTCATCCTCGAACGTTGACTTTTGTCGCAACGCGTTGACTGGCGTTGACCTAGGGTTACGCGTTGACCGGCGTTGACCCTTAGGGTTTTGAATCGTCGAACGTTGATTGGTGTGGATTTTCATCCTCGAACGTTGACTTTTGTCGCAACGCGTTGACTGGCGTTGACCTAGGGTTACGCGTTGACCGGCGTTGACCCTTAGGGTTTTGAATCGTCGAACGTTGATTGGTGTGGATTTTCATCCTCGAACGTTGACTTTTGTCGCAACGCGTTGACTGGCGTTGACCTAGGGTTACGCGTTGACCGGCGTTGACCCTTAGGGTTTTGAATCGTCGAACGTTGATTGGTGTGGATTTTCATCCTCGAACGTTGACTTTTGTCGCAACGCGTTGACTGGCGTTGACCTAGGGTTACGCGTTGACCGGCGTTGACCCTTAGGGTTTTGAATCGTCGAACGTTGATTGGTGTGGATTTTCATCCTCGAACGTTGACTTTTGTCGCAACGCGTTGACTGGCGTTGACCTAGGGTTACGCGTTGACCGGCGTTGACCCTTAGGGTTTTGAATCGTCGAACGTTGATTGGTGTGGATTTTCATCCTCGAACGTTGACTTTTGTCGCAACGCGTTGACTGGCGTTGACCTAGGGTTACGCGTTGACCGGCGTTGACCCTTAGGGTTTTGAATCGTCGAACGTTGATTGGTGTGGATTTTCATCCTCGAACGTTGACTTTTGTCGCAACGCGTTGACTGGCGTTGACCTAGGGTTACGCGTTGACCGGCGTTGACCCTTAGGGTTTTGAATCGTCGAACGTTGATTGGTGTGGATTTTCATCCTCGAACGTTGACTTTTGTCGCAACGCGTTGACTGGCGTTGACCTAGGGTTACGCGTTGACCGGCGTTGACCCTTAGGGTTTTGAATCGTCGAACGTTGATTGGTGTGGATTTTCATCCTCGAACGTTGACTTTTGTCGCAACGCGTTGACTGGCGTTGACCTAGGGTTACGCGTTGACCGGCGTTGACCCTTAGGGTTTTGAATCGTCGAACGTTGATTGGTGTGGATTTTCATCCTCGAACGTTGACTTTTGTCGCAACGCGTTGACTGGCGTTGACCTAGGGTTACGCGTTGACCGGCGTTGACCCTTAGGGTTTTGAATCGTCGAACGTTGATTGGTGTGGATTTTCATCCTCGAACGTTGACTTTTGTCGCAACGCGTTGACTGGCGTTGACCTAGGGTTACGCGTTGACCGGCGTTGACCCTTAGGGTTTTGAATCGTCGAACGTTGATTGGTGTGGATTTTCATCCTCGAACGTTGACTTTTGTCGCAACGCGTTGACTGGCGTTGACCTAGGGTTACGCGTTGACCGGCGTTGACCCTTAGGGTTTTGAATCGTCGAACGTTGATTGGTGTGGATTTTCATCCTCGAACGTTGACTTTTGTCGCAACGCGTTGACTGGCGTTGACCTAGGGTTACGCGTTGACCGGCGTTGACCCTTAGGGTTTTGAATCGTCGAACGTTGATTGGTGTGGATTTTCATCCTCGAACGTTGACTTTTGTCGCAACGCGTTGACTGGCGTTGACCTAGGGTTACGCGTTGACCGGCGTTGACCCTTAGGGTTTTGAATCGTCGAACGTTGATTGGTGTGGATTTTCATCCTCGAACGTTGACTTTTGTCGCAACGCGTTGACTGGCGTTGACCTAGGGTTACGCGTTGACCGGCGTTGACCCTTAGGGTTTTGAATCGTCGAACGTTGATTGGTGTGGATTTTCATCCTCGAACGTTGACTTTTGTCGCAACGCGTTGACTGGCGTTGACCTAGGGTTACGCGTTGACCGGCGTTGACCCTTAGGGTTTTGAATCGTCGAACGTTGATTGGTGTGGATTTTCATCCTCGAACGTTGACTTTTGTCGCAACGCGTTGACTGGCGTTGACCTAGGGTTACGCGTTGACCGGCGTTGACCCTTAGGGTTTTGAATCGTCGAACGTTGATTGGTGTGGATTTTCATCCTCGAACGTTGACTTTTGTCGCAACGCGTTGACTGGCGTTGACCTAGGGTTACGCGTTGACCGGCGTTGACCCTTAGGGTTTTGAATCGTCGAACGTTGATTGGTGTGGATTTTCATCCTCGAACGTTGACTTTTGTCGCAACGCGTTGACTGGCGTTGACCTAGGGTTACGCGTTGACCGGCGTTGACCCTTAGGGTTTTGAATCGTCGAACGTTGATTGGTGTGGATTTTCATCCTCGAACGTTGACTTTTGTCGCAACGCGTTGACTGGCGTTGACCTAGGGTTACGCGTTGACCGGCGTTGACCCTTAGGGTTTTGAATCGTCGAACGTTGATTGGTGTGGATTTTCATCCTCGAACGTTGACTTTTGTCGCAACGCGTTGACTGGCGTTGACCTAGGGTTACGCGTTGACCGGCGTTGACCCTTAGGGTTTTGAATCGTCGAACGTTGATTGGTGTGGATTTTCATCCTCGAACGTTGACTTTTGTCGCAACGCGTTGACTGGCGTTGACCTAGGGTTACGCGTTGACCGGCGTTGACCCTTAGGGTTTTGAATCGTCGAACGTTGATTGGTGTGGATTTTCATCCTCGAACGTTGACTTTTGTCGCAACGCGTTGACTGGCGTTGACCTAGGGTTACGCGTTGACCGGCGTTGACCCTTAGGGTTTTGAATCGTCGAACGTTGATTGGTGTGGATTTTCATCCTCGAACGTTGACTTTTGTCGCAACGCGTTGACTGGCGTTGACCTAGGGTTACGCGTTGACCGGCGTTGACCCTTAGGGTTTTGAATCGTCGAACGTTGATTGGTGTGGATTTTCATCCTCGAACGTTGACTTTTGTCGCAACGCGTTGACTGGCGTTGACCTAGGGTTACGCGTTGACCGGCGTTGACCCTTAGGGTTTTGAATCGTCGAACGTTGATTGGTGTGGATTTTCATCCTCGAACGTTGACTTTTGTCGCAACGCGTTGACTGGCGTTGACCTAGGGTTACGCGTTGACCGGCGTTGACCCTTAGGGTTTTGAATCGTCGAACGTTGATTGGTGTGGATTTTCATCCTCGAACGTTGACTTTTGTCGCAACGCGTTGACTGGCGTTGACCTAGGGTTACGCGTTGACCGGCGTTGACCCTTAGGGTTTTGAATCGTCGAACGTTGATTGGTGTGGATTTTCATCCTCGAACGTTGACTTTTGTCGCAACGCGTTGACTGGCGTTGACCTAGGGTTACGCGTTGACCGGCGTTGACCCTTAGGGTTTTGAATCGTCGAACGTTGATTGGTGTGGATTTTCATCCTCGAACGTTGACTTTTGTCGCAACGCGTTGACTGGCGTTGACCTAGGGTTACGCGTTGACCGGCGTTGACCCTTAGGGTTTTGAATCGTCGAACGTTGATTGGTGTGGATTTTCATCCTCGAACGTTGACTTTTGTCGCAACGCGTTGACTGGCGTTGACCTAGGGTTACGCGTTGACCGGCGTTGACCCTTAGGGTTTTGAATCGTCGAACGTTGATTGGTGTGGATTTTCATCCTCGAACGTTGACTTTTGTCGCAACGCGTTGACTGGCGTTGACCTAGGGTTACGCGTTGACCGGCGTTGACCCTTAGGGTTTTGAATCGTCGAACGTTGATTGGTGTGGATTTTCATCCTCGAACGTTGACTTTTGTCGCAACGCGTTGACTGGCGTTGACCTAGGGTTACGCGTTGACCGGCGTTGACCCTTAGGGTTTTGAATCGTCGAACGTTGATTGGTGTGGATTTTCATCCTCGAACGTTGACTTTTGTCGCAACGCGTTGACTGGCGTTGACCTAGGGTTACGCGTTGACCGGCGTTGACCCTTAGGGTTTTGAATCGTCGAACGTTGATTGGTGTGGATTTTCATCCTCGAACGTTGACTTTTGTCGCAACGCGTTGACTGGCGTTGACCTAGGGTTACGCGTTGACCGGCGTTGACCCTTAGGGTTTTGAATCGTCGAACGTTGATTGGTGTGGATTTTCATCCTCGAACGTTGACTTTTGTCGCAACGCGTTGACTGGCGTTGACCTAGGGTTACGCGTTGACCGGCGTTGACCCTTAGGGTTTTGAATCGTCGAACGTTGATTGGTGTGGATTTTCATCCTCGAACGTTGACTTTTGTCGCAACGCGTTGACTGGCGTTGACCTAGGGTTACGCGTTGACCGGCGTTGACCCTTAGGGTTTTGAATCGTCGAACGTTGATTGGTGTGGATTTTCATCCTCGAACGTTGACTTTTGTCGCAACGCGTTGACTGGCGTTGACCTAGGGTTACGCGTTGACCGGCGTTGACCCTTAGGGTTTTGAATCGTCGAACGTTGATTGGTGTGGATTTTCATCCTCGAACGTTGACTTTTGTCGCAACGCGTTGACTGGCGTTGACCTAGGGTTACGCGTTGACCGGCGTTGACCCTTAGGGTTTTGAATCGTCGAACGTTGATTGGTGTGGATTTTCATCCTCGAACGTTGACTTTTGTCGCAACGCGTTGACTGGCGTTGACCTAGGGTTACGCGTTGACCGGCGTTGACCCTTAGGGTTTTGAATCGTCGAACGTTGATTGGTGTGGATTTTCATCCTCGAACGTTGACTTTTGTCGCAACGCGTTGACTGGCGTTGACCTAGGGTTACGCGTTGACCGGCGTTGACCCTTAGGGTTTTGAATCGTCGAACGTTGATTGGTGTGGATTTTCATCCTCGAACGTTGACTTTTGTCGCAACGCGTTGACTGGCGTTGACCTAGGGTTACGCGTTGACCGGCGTTGACCCTTAGGGTTTTGAATCGTCGAACGTTGATTGGTGTGGATTTTCATCCTCGAACGTTGACTTTTGTCGCAACGCGTTGACTGGCGTTGACCTAGGGTTACGCGTTGACCGGCGTTGACCCTTAGGGTTTTGAATCGTCGAACGTTGATTGGTGTGGATTTTCATCCTCGAACGTTGACTTTTGTCGCAACGCGTTGACTGGCGTTGACCTAGGGTTACGCGTTGACCGGCGTTGACCCTTAGGGTTTTGAATCGTCGAACGTTGATTGGTGTGGATTTTCATCCTCGAACGTTGACTTTTGTCGCAACGCGTTGACTGGCGTTGACCTAGGGTTACGCGTTGACCGGCGTTGACCCTTAGGGTTTTGAATCGTCGAACGTTGATTGGTGTGGATTTTCATCCTCGAACGTTGACTTTTGTCGCAACGCGTTGACTGGCGTTGACCTAGGGTTACGCGTTGACCGGCGTTGACCCTTAGGGTTTTGAATCGTCGAACGTTGATTGGTGTGGATTTTCATCCTCGAACGTTGACTTTTGTCGCAACGCGTTGACTGGCGTTGACCTAGGGTTACGCGTTGACCGGCGTTGACCCTTAGGGTTTTGAATCGTCGAACGTTGATTGGTGTGGATTTTCATCCTCGAACGTTGACTTTTGTCGCAACGCGTTGACTGGCGTTGACCTAGGGTTACGCGTTGACCGGCGTTGACCCTTAGGGTTTTGAATCGTCGAACGTTGATTGGTGTGGATTTTCATCCTCGAACGTTGACTTTTGTCGCAACGCGTTGACTGGCGTTGACCTAGGGTTACGCGTTGACCGGCGTTGACCCTTAGGGTTTTGAATCGTCGAACGTTGATTGGTGTGGATTTTCATCCTCGAACGTTGACTTTTGTCGCAACGCGTTGACTGGCGTTGACCTAGGGTTACGCGTTGACCGGCGTTGACCCTTAGGGTTTTGAATCGTCGAACGTTGATTGGTGTGGATTTTCATCCTCGAACGTTGACTTTTGTCGCAACGCGTTGACTGGCGTTGACCTAGGGTTACGCGTTGACCGGCGTTGACCCTTAGGGTTTTGAATCGTCGAACGTTGATTGGTGTGGATTTTCATCCTCGAACGTTGACTTTTGTCGCAACGCGTTGACTGGCGTTGACCTAGGGTTACGCGTTGACCGGCGTTGACCCTTAGGGTTTTGAATCGTCGAACGTTGATTGGTGTGGATTTTCATCCTCGAACGTTGACTTTTGTCGCAACGCGTTGACTGGCGTTGACCTAGGGTTACGCGTTGACCGGCGTTGACCCTTAGGGTTTTGAATCGTCGAACGTTGATTGGTGTGGATTTTCATCCTCGAACGTTGACTTTTGTCGCAACGCGTTGACTGGCGTTGACCTAGGGTTACGCGTTGACCGGCGTTGACCCTTAGGGTTTTGAATCGTCGAACGTTGATTGGTGTGGATTTTCATCCTCGAACGTTGACTTTTGTCGCAACGCGTTGACTGGCGTTGACCTAGGGTTACGCGTTGACCGGCGTTGACCCTTAGGGTTTTGAATCGTCGAACGTTGATTGGTGTGGATTTTCATCCTCGAACGTTGACTTTTGTCGCAACGCGTTGACTGGCGTTGACCTAGGGTTACGCGTTGACCGGCGTTGACCCTTAGGGTTTTGAATCGTCGAACGTTGATTGGTGTGGATTTTCATCCTCGAACGTTGACTTTTGTCGCAACGCGTTGACTGGCGTTGACCTAGGGTTACGCGTTGACCGGCGTTGACCCTTAGGGTTTTGAATCGTCGAACGTTGATTGGTGTGGATTTTCATCCTCGAACGTTGACTTTTGTCGCAACGCGTTGACTGGCGTTGACCTAGGGTTACGCGTTGACCGGCGTTGACCCTTAGGGTTTTGAATCGTCGAACGTTGATTGGTGTGGATTTTCATCCTCGAACGTTGACTTTTGTCGCAACGCGTTGACTGGCGTTGACCTAGGGTTACGCGTTGACCGGCGTTGACCCTTAGGGTTTTGAATCGTCGAACGTTGATTGGTGTGGATTTTCATCCTCGAACGTTGACTTTTGTCGCAACGCGTTGACTGGCGTTGACCTAGGGTTACGCGTTGACCGGCGTTGACCCTTAGGGTTTTGAATCGTCGAACGTTGATTGGTGTGGATTTTCATCCTCGAACGTTGACTTTTGTCGCAACGCGTTGACTGGCGTTGACCTAGGGTTACGCGTTGACCGGCGTTGACCCTTAGGGTTTTGAATCGTCGAACGTTGATTGGTGTGGATTTTCATCCTCGAACGTTGACTTTTGTCGCAACGCGTTGACTGGCGTTGACCTAGGGTTACGCGTTGACCGGCGTTGACCCTTAGGGTTTTGAATCGTCGAACGTTGATTGGTGTGGATTTTCATCCTCGAACGTTGACTTTTGTCGCAACGCGTTGACTGGCGTTGACCTAGGGTTACGCGTTGACCGGCGTTGACCCTTAGGGTTTTGAATCGTCGAACGTTGATTGGTGTGGATTTTCATCCTCGAACGTTGACTTTTGTCGCAACGCGTTGACTGGCGTTGACCTAGGGTTACGCGTTGACCGGCGTTGACCCTTAGGGTTTTGAATCGTCGAACGTTGATTGGTGTGGATTTTCATCCTCGAACGTTGACTTTTGTCGCAACGCGTTGACTGGCGTTGACCTAGGGTTACGCGTTGACCGGCGTTGACCCTTAGGGTTTTGAATCGTCGAACGTTGATTGGTGTGGATTTTCATCCTCGAACGTTGACTTTTGTCGCAACGCGTTGACTGGCGTTGACCTAGGGTTACGCGTTGACCGGCGTTGACCCTTAGGGTTTTGAATCGTCGAACGTTGATTGGTGTGGATTTTCATCCTCGAACGTTGACTTTTGTCGCAACGCGTTGACTGGCGTTGACCTAGGGTTACGCGTTGACCGGCGTTGACCCTTAGGGTTTTGAATCGTCGAACGTTGATTGGTGTGGATTTTCATCCTCGAACGTTGACTTTTGTCGCAACGCGTTGACTGGCGTTGACCTAGGGTTACGCGTTGACCGGCGTTGACCCTTAGGGTTTTGAATCGTCGAACGTTGATTGGTGTGGATTTTCATCCTCGAACGTTGACTTTTGTCGCAACGCGTTGACTGGCGTTGACCTAGGGTTACGCGTTGACCGGCGTTGACCCTTAGGGTTTTGAATCGTCGAACGTTGATTGGTGTGGATTTTCATCCTCGAACGTTGACTTTTGTCGCAACGCGTTGACTGGCGTTGACCTAGGGTTACGCGTTGACCGGCGTTGACCCTTAGGGTTTTGAATCGTCGAACGTTGATTGGTGTGGATTTTCATCCTCGAACGTTGACTTTTGTCGCAACGCGTTGACTGGCGTTGACCTAGGGTTACGCGTTGACCGGCGTTGACCCTTAGGGTTTTGAATCGTCGAACGTTGATTGGTGTGGATTTTCATCCTCGAACGTTGACTTTTGTCGCAACGCGTTGACTGGCGTTGACCTAGGGTTACGCGTTGACCGGCGTTGACCCTTAGGGTTTTGAATCGTCGAACGTTGATTGGTGTGGATTTTCATCCTCGAACGTTGACTTTTGTCGCAACGCGTTGACTGGCGTTGACCTAGGGTTACGCGTTGACCGGCGTTGACCCTTAGGGTTTTGAATCGTCGAACGTTGATTGGTGTGGATTTTCATCCTCGAACGTTGACTTTTGTCGCAACGCGTTGACTGGCGTTGACCTAGGGTTACGCGTTGACCGGCGTTGACCCTTAGGGTTTTGAATCGTCGAACGTTGATTGGTGTGGATTTTCATCCTCGAACGTTGACTTTTGTCGCAACGCGTTGACTGGCGTTGACCTAGGGTTACGCGTTGACCGGCGTTGACCCTTAGGGTTTTGAATCGTCGAACGTTGATTGGTGTGGATTTTCATCCTCGAACGTTGACTTTTGTCGCAACGCGTTGACTGGCGTTGACCTAGGGTTACGCGTTGACCGGCGTTGACCCTTAGGGTTTTGAATCGTCGAACGTTGATTGGTGTGGATTTTCATCCTCGAACGTTGACTTTTGTCGCAACGCGTTGACTGGCGTTGACCTAGGGTTACGCGTTGACCGGCGTTGACCCTTAGGGTTTTGAATCGTCGAACGTTGATTGGTGTGGATTTTCATCCTCGAACGTTGACTTTTGTCGCAACGCGTTGACTGGCGTTGACCTAGGGTTACGCGTTGACCGGCGTTGACCCTTAGGGTTTTGAATCGTCGAACGTTGATTGGTGTGGATTTTCATCCTCGAACGTTGACTTTTGTCGCAACGCGTTGACTGGCGTTGACCTAGGGTTACGCGTTGACCGGCGTTGACCCTTAGGGTTTTGAATCGTCGAACGTTGATTGGTGTGGATTTTCATCCTCGAACGTTGACTTTTGTCGCAACGCGTTGACTGGCGTTGACCTAGGGTTACGCGTTGACCGGCGTTGACCCTTAGGGTTTTGAATCGTCGAACGTTGATTGGTGTGGATTTTCATCCTCGAACGTTGACTTTTGTCGCAACGCGTTGACTGGCGTTGACCTAGGGTTACGCGTTGACCGGCGTTGACCCTTAGGGTTTTGAATCGTCGAACGTTGATTGGTGTGGATTTTCATCCTCGAACGTTGACTTTTGTCGCAACGCGTTGACTGGCGTTGACCTAGGGTTACGCGTTGACCGGCGTTGACCCTTAGGGTTTTGAATCGTCGAACGTTGATTGGTGTGGATTTTCATCCTCGAACGTTGACTTTTGTCGCAACGCGTTGACTGGCGTTGACCTAGGGTTACGCGTTGACCGGCGTTGACCCTTAGGGTTTTGAATCGTCGAACGTTGATTGGTGTGGATTTTCATCCTCGAACGTTGACTTTTGTCGCAACGCGTTGACTGGCGTTGACCTAGGGTTACGCGTTGACCGGCGTTGACCCTTAGGGTTTTGAATCGTCGAACGTTGATTGGTGTGGATTTTCATCCTCGAACGTTGACTTTTGTCGCAACGCGTTGACTGGCGTTGACCTAGGGTTACGCGTTGACCGGCGTTGACCCTTAGGGTTTTGAATCGTCGAACGTTGATTGGTGTGGATTTTCATCCTCGAACGTTGACTTTTGTCGCAACGCGTTGACTGGCGTTGACCTAGGGTTACGCGTTGACCGGCGTTGACCCTTAGGGTTTTGAATCGTCGAACGTTGATTGGTGTGGATTTTCATCCTCGAACGTTGACTTTTGTCGCAACGCGTTGACTGGCGTTGACCTAGGGTTACGCGTTGACCGGCGTTGACCCTTAGGGTTTTGAATCGTCGAACGTTGATTGGTGTGGATTTTCATCCTCGAACGTTGACTTTTGTCGCAACGCGTTGACTGGCGTTGACCTAGGGTTACGCGTTGACCGGCGTTGACCCTTAGGGTTTTGAATCGTCGAACGTTGATTGGTGTGGATTTTCATCCTCGAACGTTGACTTTTGTCGCAACGCGTTGACTGGCGTTGACCTAGGGTTACGCGTTGACCGGCGTTGACCCTTAGGGTTTTGAATCGTCGAACGTTGATTGGTGTGGATTTTCATCCTCGAACGTTGACTTTTGTCGCAACGCGTTGACTGGCGTTGACCTAGGGTTACGCGTTGACCGGCGTTGACCCTTAGGGTTTTGAATCGTCGAACGTTGATTGGTGTGGATTTTCATCCTCGAACGTTGACTTTTGTCGCAACGCGTTGACTGGCGTTGACCTAGGGTTACGCGTTGACCGGCGTTGACCCTTAGGGTTTTGAATCGTCGAACGTTGATTGGTGTGGATTTTCATCCTCGAACGTTGACTTTTGTCGCAACGCGTTGACTGGCGTTGACCTAGGGTTACGCGTTGACCGGCGTTGACCCTTAGGGTTTTGAATCGTCGAACGTTGATTGGTGTGGATTTTCATCCTCGAACGTTGACTTTTGTCGCAACGCGTTGACTGGCGTTGACCTAGGGTTACGCGTTGACCGGCGTTGACCCTTAGGGTTTTGAATCGTCGAACGTTGATTGGTGTGGATTTTCATCCTCGAACGTTGACTTTTGTCGCAACGCGTTGACTGGCGTTGACCTAGGGTTACGCGTTGACCGGCGTTGACCCTTAGGGTTTTGAATCGTCGAACGTTGATTGGTGTGGATTTTCATCCTCGAACGTTGACTTTTGTCGCAACGCGTTGACTGGCGTTGACCTAGGGTTACGCGTTGACCGGCGTTGACCCTTAGGGTTTTGAATCGTCGAACGTTGATTGGTGTGGATTTTCATCCTCGAACGTTGACTTTTGTCGCAACGCGTTGACTGGCGTTGACCTAGGGTTACGCGTTGACCGGCGTTGACCCTTAGGGTTTTGAATCGTCGAACGTTGATTGGTGTGGATTTTCATCCTCGAACGTTGACTTTTGTCGCAACGCGTTGACTGGCGTTGACCTAGGGTTACGCGTTGACCGGCGTTGACCCTTAGGGTTTTGAATCGTCGAACGTTGATTGGTGTGGATTTTCATCCTCGAACGTTGACTTTTGTCGCAACGCGTTGACTGGCGTTGACCTAGGGTTACGCGTTGACCGGCGTTGACCCTTAGGGTTTTGAATCGTCGAACGTTGATTGGTGTGGATTTTCATCCTCGAACGTTGACTTTTGTCGCAACGCGTTGACTGGCGTTGACCTAGGGTTACGCGTTGACCGGCGTTGACCCTTAGGGTTTTGAATCGTCGAACGTTGATTGGTGTGGATTTTCATCCTCGAACGTTGACTTTTGTCGCAACGCGTTGACTGGCGTTGACCTAGGGTTACGCGTTGACCGGCGTTGACCCTTAGGGTTTTGAATCGTCGAACGTTGATTGGTGTGGATTTTCATCCTCGAACGTTGACTTTTGTCGCAACGCGTTGACTGGCGTTGACCTAGGGTTACGCGTTGACCGGCGTTGACCCTTAGGGTTTTGAATCGTCGAACGTTGATTGGTGTGGATTTTCATCCTCGAACGTTGACTTTTGTCGCAACGCGTTGACTGGCGTTGACCTAGGGTTACGCGTTGACCGGCGTTGACCCTTAGGGTTTTGAATCGTCGAACGTTGATTGGTGTGGATTTTCATCCTCGAACGTTGACTTTTGTCGCAACGCGTTGACTGGCGTTGACCTAGGGTTACGCGTTGACCGGCGTTGACCCTTAGGGTTTTGAATCGTCGAACGTTGATTGGTGTGGATTTTCATCCTCGAACGTTGACTTTTGTCGCAACGCGTTGACTGGCGTTGACCTAGGGTTACGCGTTGACCGGCGTTGACCCTTAGGGTTTTGAATCGTCGAACGTTGATTGGTGTGGATTTTCATCCTCGAACGTTGACTTTTGTCGCAACGCGTTGACTGGCGTTGACCTAGGGTTACGCGTTGACCGGCGTTGACCCTTAGGGTTTTGAATCGTCGAACGTTGATTGGTGTGGATTTTCATCCTCGAACGTTGACTTTTGTCGCAACGCGTTGACTGGCGTTGACCTAGGGTTACGCGTTGACCGGCGTTGACCCTTAGGGTTTTGAATCGTCGAACGTTGATTGGTGTGGATTTTCATCCTCGAACGTTGACTTTTGTCGCAACGCGTTGACTGGCGTTGACCTAGGGTTACGCGTTGACCGGCGTTGACCCTTAGGGTTTTGAATCGTCGAACGTTGATTGGTGTGGATTTTCATCCTCGAACGTTGACTTTTGTCGCAACGCGTTGACTGGCGTTGACCTAGGGTTACGCGTTGACCGGCGTTGACCCTTAGGGTTTTGAATCGTCGAACGTTGATTGGTGTGGATTTTCATCCTCGAACGTTGACTTTTGTCGCAACGCGTTGACTGGCGTTGACCTAGGGTTACGCGTTGACCGGCGTTGACCCTTAGGGTTTTGAATCGTCGAACGTTGATTGGTGTGGATTTTCATCCTCGAACGTTGACTTTTGTCGCAACGCGTTGACTGGCGTTGACCTAGGGTTACGCGTTGACCGGCGTTGACCCTTAGGGTTTTGAATCGTCGAACGTTGATTGGTGTGGATTTTCATCCTCGAACGTTGACTTTTGTCGCAACGCGTTGACTGGCGTTGACCTAGGGTTACGCGTTGACCGGCGTTGACCCTTAGGGTTTTGAATCGTCGAACGTTGATTGGTGTGGATTTTCATCCTCGAACGTTGACTTTTGTCGCAACGCGTTGACTGGCGTTGACCTAGGGTTACGCGTTGACCGGCGTTGACCCTTAGGGTTTTGAATCGTCGAACGTTGATTGGTGTGGATTTTCATCCTCGAACGTTGACTTTTGTCGCAACGCGTTGACTGGCGTTGACCTAGGGTTACGCGTTGACCGGCGTTGACCCTTAGGGTTTTGAATCGTCGAACGTTGATTGGTGTGGATTTTCATCCTCGAACGTTGACTTTTGTCGCAACGCGTTGACCGGCGTTGACCTAGGGTTACGCGTTGACCGGCGTTGACCCTTAGGGTTTTGAATCGTCGAACGTTGATTGGTGTGGATTTTCATCCTCAAACGTTGACTCTGATTGCAACGCATTGACTGGCGTTGACCTAGGGTTACGTGTTGACCGGCGTTGACCCTTAGGGTTTTGAATCGTCGAACGTTGATTGGTGTGGATTTTCATCCTCGAACGTTGACTCTTGTCGCAACGCGTTGACTGGCGTTGATTGACCTAGGGTTACGCGTTGACCGGCGTGGACCCTAGGGTTTCGAATCGTCAAACGTTGACTCTGATTGCAACGCATTGACTGGCGTTGACCTAGGGTTACGCGTTGACCGGCGTTGACCCTTAGGGTTTTGAATCGTCGAACGTTGATTGGTGTGGATTTTCATCCTCGAACGTTGACTCTTGTCGCAACGCGTTGACTGGCGTTGACCTAGGGTTACGCGTTGACCGGCGTTGACCCTTAGGGTTTCGTGTATCGAATGTTGATTGGTGTTGATTTTCATCAAAACATCCAATAATCGACGAAAATGGGTGTATCCGGGTCCAAAACAGGCATATAGGGACAAAACAGGACCTAAAACACCCGGGGGTGTCTCGCCCTTGGCCGAGACACCTTGGGGTGTCTCGGCCAAGGCCGAGATACCTTGGGGTGTCTCGGCCAAGGTCGAGACACCCTAGGGTGTCTCGGTTTTGGGGCCGAGACACCCCTTCTCCCCTTCATCTTTTTCTTTTGTCTTTTTCCCCTTTTGGTTTGTTTCTTTTTCCCTTGTTTTGGTCCATTACTTCTTTTGTTTTCCCCCTCTTTTCAAAATTCAAAAGAGAGTTCCCCCTCCTACTTAGCTCCCCAAAAACCGAACTCCCCCCCCTTTTATTCGGTTTTGAAAGTTCTTCTTCTTCCCCAAGCTCCTTCCATTTGAAGAACATCATTCCTCAAGGCAAGGTTGGATTTTGGCGGGTACCCATTTGCCGAAATCTCCTCCTCTCTTAAACTTAGGTTTCAAATTCCATTTCCAAGCCCGAAGAAGCTTCTTTGATTTGGGTAAAATCCTCCCCTCAATCCTCTTATTTTGCTTTAAAGATTGCATCTTTATGCTTGGTAGATAGGAGTTTATGTATGAAAATATGCTCTTGGGGGTTTTGTGCAAGAGAGGTGAAATGGCCGAATTTTGGGGGGCTTATTTGCAAAAGGGGACTGAAATTTCGTGGGGGTTTATTTGCAAAAGTGGAACTGAAATTTCGGGTATTGGGTTTATGTCCACTTGGTGAAGGGATGTGGGGGTGCTTTATGCAATAGGATCAAGGAGTTTTTTTTTTGGGGGGGTTTATTTGCAAAACAGCCCCTAAACGTTTTGGAGGGGCTTATTTGCAAAAAGGGCTGTGAAATTGAGGCTGAAATCCAAGGGGTCTAAACCTCAAGCCCCTGATCAAATTTTGATGAATGCATGTGGAGACCAAAATGCAAAATTTGTAGGGGGGCTTTTATGCAAGATTAGCTAAATTCTGCAAAAGGGTTTATTTGCAAAATTTAACCAAAATGGTGGGGGTACCGGGGTGCTATATGATCGAATGTGGGGATCACGACCCCGATCACGCGTGTCCTTGACCTGAATTTGGCCTTGGGCACGGGGGGTATTTTGGGTATTTCACCAAAATTCACCGCCAAAAATGACAATCATTGTTTCGCATGCACGAAATTTGTAGGTTTAACTAGACTTCAATTATGAAATCCTATTTATGCATAGGACTTTAATTAAAGTTCTTAGTTTCCCTTTTTAAACTTCGTGTTCTTATGTTGTACCTGACTTGCTGCTTTTTGTTGCAGATCTAGTTATCCCCATTCGCAGCACAGTGAGGAGGAGGTTCCCACGACGTCTTTCCCGGCAGACTTTTCCTTCAGGGGTGAGAATTCTCTATTTCTGTATCCCTGACTGATCCCTTAGCGGGTCATTAAGGAAGAACCGATACCTCTTTCGCGGAGGGTAAGGTTTCAGACTTGTTTTGCTTAGCCAATTCAAGTCTTCGGATATATTGGGGCGATTCTTGTGTTGTCTTACACCTTGTAGTTCGGTGTATGTTACCACGTTGTTCACGTGATGATGCATACCGTTCTTCCGGTGTAGGACACTCAAAATCGTCTCTCCAATTATTCCGTGAATGAGCTTATCATTCTTCTTATGAGACGGATTTTCTGACTCCATCTTTGTATTTTATTGCAGTTGAATTCCCCGCGGGTAGTCTTCCTACTCATGCCAATGCTGGTTGTAGCCAGGAGGTTTTCTTCTCCACTTCCATTGGGCAAGTCATTAGTCCATTCCCTCAGTTTGACCAAGATCGTTCTGACGACTCCTGCCGTTTGATCCGGGAAGGAGGGCGTCACTGATTACGCCAGCTCATTACAGATGCCTCTTTCACCGCGGATTCTGCCTCTACTCAGGCTTTAAAGAAGCCGAGTTTCCTGTTTGGAGATCACAAGGAGGATCCTGTTGCGTTAACTCTTCCTGAGGAGCACTGGTTAACTCTTGATGGAGGAGCTCTTTTATACATTCCATCCATTCCCCGCCAATATTCTTTTACCCATTTGAGGAGGCTGCATTCATTACAACTTTGATCGTTACAATGAAATAAAAAGATAGTCTTTTTATAAGATCGGTACACAATGAAAACAAAATAAATGCAACTCCTTTCAAACAAACGCAAGAGCTGTTTGTCATCTCTTGCTTGTGTGGGTCTTTGGCCTGTGACGGGGACGTTGTGGCTCTGAGGGGTATCATGACGTGCGTGGTCTACGACCCGGGATCATGGGTCTTGATACTGCACCCCCAGGCGAGGTGTCAGCTGCTGCTCCGACTGTGAGCAACCGTCTGGCTCTTCTTGGGAGACAGTTACCCCCATCGGAGTACAGATGTTATGGCTGGGCTTCCTCCCTAGCCAAAGGGTGGTGGGCGCGCATGACTGGTTTCGTCTTGGCGCGCTGGGAGAGGGATCTGAAGAGCAGTGGGTTGTATGCGCCCATACGAGCCACCATGTACGGAATCCCAGTCAGCTGTCGCCATTTCTTGGCTTTGCTGGAGACTTATATGCCCGATAGCAACACCTTCCTGACCAGCGGAGGTGAGCTAGGGTTGGCCTTGCACGAGATGCATTATGTTTCGGGTCTTCCGATGGGGGACTGTCCGTATCAGGAGTACTTCCCTACGAACCAGTAGCTGGAGTGTATGAAGAAAGATACTCCGGACATGTATGACACTCTTTGGGATCTTACCTGTCATTATCACACCTCCTTGATCCTGACTTCTCCTCAAGCAAAAACGAAGAAGAAGATCAGCTTGAAGCAGTTTGCCTGCTATTTGTTCCAGAACTTGGAGGGTAACTCCGGCGAGTCCGTTCATGAGTTAGACATATTGACCCCTTCTGCGATTAATGAGTTGCTGGAAAAGGCTGAGGCTCAATCTTACACCATCGCCAGTGCTGAGGGAGCTTTTCCTGCGGGGACCAAGTTTCGCTCTTTTCTTTGCCGTGCACAGAAGTCCATTGGGCCCCGGACTCTATTAGCAGGCTACCTTGCTCTTTGGTTGAAGAAGTGCGTCGTCCCGCACCAGCCTTCTGACGCTCTACCCATCGAGGTGCTCTTCCCTGCAGTTCAGCTGGCTTACGGGAGAGAGCTTTCCTTGCTCCCAGCAATGGTTACTAGCATCCATTGCGGGCTCAGGGGTCTGGTCAGCAGTTTCACACATATGGGTTCTGAGCCATCAGCTGAGCTTGTTTGTCCGAAGGTTGAGCTCCCTTACGCATATTTGATGGCGTGGTTCGTTCTTGGGGCGTTGTCCTTTTTGTGAACAGTGCCGGGTTCCCGATTGGTCCGGGTCTTGGTTGTTCCGAAGTCCTGTCCGCTCATGTAGCTCGTTGATTCACTTCAGTCGTTCGTCGACGTCGATTAGGCTCATGTGGGTCGGATGGTGATGTTCATTGTCGCTCGTTAACACTGAACCGTTTGTGGAGACCTATATGCAATTTTCGATGCCTACAAAGTGTAGATGGATTGGGCCCAAATTCAGTGATGTTCAGCGAGAGCTTCGAGTCCGTAAAAGCTGGGAGTTCTTCAAGTGCTTTCCCCACTTTTCGGGTCGCTATGGTGACACACTGATTGATGAGGAGAAACTCAGAGGTGACCGGACCATTCTCGACGTTGGCTGTTTCCGTTGGTTAGTGAACATCCGTGTCGGGTATCTTGTCCTCCGGGTGAAGAATCAATGCCACATAGAGCCTTACCTTCCTTGCCGCTTCGCTCGACAGTTCGGCTATGACCAGCTATATGTCGGGAATCCAAGCCGTAGCCTACAGGTTGAGGGAGGACTGATTGACGGCGTCTATGACCAGCTATATGTCGGGAATCCAAGCCGTAGCCTACAGGTTGAGGGAGGACTGATTGACGGCGTGCGAGCATGGTTGTGGACTATGGTGGGTTGCACCGGAGCCCGTTTTGCTCTTCCATCATATAGGCGTAAGCCACTGACCACTTTCCTCAGTTGCAAGTGGTTCCTTTCCGCCTACGAATCTATTGATGTGAGGAGCCTTTCAGAATTACAGTCCGAGTACCTGGTCCGGGCTGTGAGGAGCCTTTCAGAATTACAGTCCGAGTACCTGGTCCGGGCTGCTATGATGGCTGCTCGTAGGGCTGAACTTGCTCAGAAGCGGAGAAAAGGACATGCTAAATCTCTTCCCATAGATGATGAAGAGCTCCTTCCTACGGGTGACGACAACGAGACCTCCGAGGAAGAATATGTAGATGCAGATACCGACCGAGGGGAACTCGATGCCGGTTTGCCCTGCTTCCTTAATTTTCCTTTCTCCATTCTAATTAGTATAAACAGCAGCTCTTTTTTTTTCATCGAAATGGCTATTGTCACTTTAGGTAGGACAGCCGATGATCATGAGCCACCAGCTCCTACGTTCGAGCTTTCCTCATCTTTCAACATTCAGGTTACCCTGCAGATGTTGCGATGGAGGGGCCAAGCTCCTCGAAGCCGGATGCCGGCTTATTAGCTGACATGCTGGCTGAGCAGACTTCCAGAGGGACCGAGAGACCATTCTTCGGGAATGATTCATCTACCGGTATATATCTGCTTCTTCTCCTCTTGCCTGATCCTCTATCTGACTAATGAATGAATTATTATCGCAGCGTCAACCATTGGAGTTAGCCCGATATCTATCCCTGGCATATCCAGTCTGCCTCAGAGTGACGGGCTTGCAGGTATGCATACGATTCAGGGATATTGTACTTTCCTATGTTCATCTGACTGTTGACTAATATATGAGTGCAATCATAGGACCAGCCACTAGGACTGATTCTCATATGACTCCTGGCATCCCTCAAATGCCTACGGGTGAAGGATCTACAGGTATGCGGATGACTGTACTATCCCCATCCTTCTTATTTGTCTAAATTTTCATTTTGACTAATAAGAGGCTGCCATCATAGGACCAGCCGCTTGGGCCGATACTCTTATGACTCTTGGCATCCCGGCTGTATCTGAGGACGGGGGGATTGCAGGTATGCATACGATTTTCTTGTCCCGATTCTTCTTGTTTGTCCAAATTTTCATTGGACTAATATAGGAGCGTAACTGTAGGACCGGGCGCTGGGCCTGATACCACTACAGTTCCTGGGGCTGAAAGTCTGCATAGAAGTAGCGTCTCCCCGCCCTTACCGAGTGGTATGAGCAGTTTGCCTGCAGAGGTTGATGTACCCTCCACGACCATTTCTGCTACAGTCTCAGAACCCGTCGGACCTCAGCCTGAGGGGACGTCTGTTGGCATTGGTATGCTCAGAACTTGTCTTTTGAATTTCCTTATTGCATTCGATAATCCGCTGAATTTCTATGTTGTTGTTTGTAGGATCTCGATCTTCCTTGTACGAGCGTGTCCGTAGCCTTTTGGTCGATACTGATCCTGACAGAGAGGCTTTTCGCACGGACCTCAGCTTCTTCACCGCCTTTTATAATGGCCTGATCGAGAAACTTCTTCATCGAGGAGGCGGCTTTGATCAGTTCCGGCGTTCCTTTTCTCGCCACATGATGATGATGAGGGAAGAAGGACACCCGGAGTTGGCCGATTCCTTCACTGCCGATTTCGCTGCCCTGGAGTTAGAGATACGGGAGTTGAAGGAGTTGGAGGTTACTGGGGCTTCCTCTTTCGTGTCTTCTCAGTTGGAGCTTAGGATGGCACAGTGGCGTGACTTGAGATCCTCCATCGGGTGCGAGCTTCAGTCACATGAGAGTACCATTGCGCAGCTGATGACCGTCGTGGCGAGGAAAGATGCGGATAGAGCTGAGCTACTCCGTTCTTCGGACTCGAACCGCGAGGAGGTGGCTAGGTTGAGAGAGGCTTTGAAGCGCGCTGAGGAATCTGCTGTTCTTATTGCAGATGACCTGATTGGACTAGAGCGTTCTCGTGAGGAGGCACTCGAGAAGCTGGGATCCACTCAGGAGAGACTGATGAAGCTGAAGAGCGAAGCCGCGGAGATTTTAAGCCATTCTGAGGAGTCTGCTCGAGCTGATCTACAGGCGGGGCTTGAGCGGAGTTACGTAGATAGACTTTTTAGCTTAAAGTCTCGTATTCTCAGCCGCCAGTTGCCTTCGGACTAACGAGCTTTTGTTGTATGCTTTTGACTTGATTTATTAATAGAAAATCCGCATTTGCTTCTTTTGTGTTTTCTCTGTATCTCTTCCGAATGACAGATTTATGGGATTTTTGGCAAACCCCCAGCCATCAACGGGTTTGAGGTGCCTTTACCGATTACCGTTTGAATCGGGCTAGCATGCGGATTGTCGAAATCCGTTCCGCATGTAACGTTGTGCTGAGAGAGTAAACTCTCTGAGGCTTTGTGCTATGATCTTGAATACATAGGCTTCGTCTTTCTCACGGGAATAGACTACCCGGCAACGCGTGTTAGGCGTTGACTTTGGGGTTTTTGGCAAACCCCCAGCCTTCAACGGGTTTGATGTGCCTTTACCGATCACCGTTTGAATCGGGCTAGCATGCGGATTATCGAAATCCGTTCCGTATGTAACGTTGTGCTAAAGGAATGAACTCCCTTAGACTTGCTGCTACGACTTCGAATACGTAGACTTTGCCCTTGTTACGGGAATAGGCTACCCGGCAACACGTGTTAGGTGTTGACTTATCCCTACTTAGGATTCGGGATAAAATTCCCCACGCACCAAGTGCGCGGATTGGAAGTTGAAAGTTGTGTCAAAATAGGAGAGGAAGAATTTTATATTCTATCTCCCGCTGGAAAGGAAACTTGAGGTGGGATTCCCCACCCCCAGTATCTGGAAGGATGAACTGGGAATGGGATCTCCACTCCGAGCACCCGGAATGATGAACTGGGAGTGGGGTCGCCACTCCGAGCATCGGAAAGGTCCGAGGAGAGGAAGAATTTTATATTCTATCTCCCGGTGGAAAGGAAACTAGAGGTGGGATTCCCCACCCCCAGTATCCGGAAGGATGAACTGGGAGTGGGATCTCCACTCCGAGCATCGGAAAGGTCCGAGGAGAGGAAGAATTTTATATTCTATCTCCCGGTGGAAAGGAAACTAGAAGGGGGATTCCCCACCCCCAGTATCTGGAAGGATGAACTGGGAATGGGATCTCCACTCCGAGCACCCGGAATGATGAACTGGGAGTGGGGTCGCCACTCCGAGCATCGGAAAGGTCCGAGGAGAGGAAGAATTTTATATTCTATCTCCCGGTGCTAAAGAGGAAGAATTTTATATTCTATCTTCAGCTGGAAAAGAAACTCGAGGTGGGATTCTCCACCCCCAGTATCTGGAAGGATGAACTGGGAATGGGATCTCCACTCCGAGCACCCGGAATGATGAACTGGGAGTGGGGTCGCCACTCCGAGCATCGGAAAGGTCCGAGGAGAGGAAGAATTTTATATTCTATCTCCCGGTGCTAAAGAGGAAGAATTTTATATTCTATCTTCAGCTGGAAAGGAAACTCGAGGTGGCACACCCCCAGAATCCGAAAGGCTCAAACGACCCTAACTGTCGTAAGGTTTGGTCATTTGACTCTGAAGAGGAAGAATTTTATATTCTATCTTCAGAACTGGAGAGGAAGAATTTTATATTCTATCTCCAGCAAAAGAGGGAAACTCGAGGTGGGATCTCCACCTCCAGAATCCGCAGGATGAAACTAGAAGTGGGATCTCCACTCCGAGAATCGGAAAGTTCAAACGACCCTAACTGTCGTAAGGTTTGGTCATTTGAACAAAAGATGACTCGGTCTTAGTCTCGACCAGGGTAAGTTGTGACTAAGCGAGGGTTCGAGATGACCCTAACTGTCGTAAGGTTTGGTCATTCGGGAGTTTGAAAGTGGACCTCTCGTTCATTGAAGGAATCGAGAGGGGACTTTGGCTTTGGTCCTAACTGTCGTAAGGTTTGACCAAGTGGGAAATTTGGAACGATCACAACTACGTGAAAGTTTGACCGCCCGATTTGTGGACCTCTCGTTCGTTGAAGGAATCGAGAGGGGACTTTGGCTTTGGTCCTAACTGTCGTAAGGTTTGACCAAGTGGGAAATTTGGAACGATCACAACTACGTGAAAGTTTGACCGCCCGATTTGTGGACCTCTCGTTCGTTGAAGGAATCGAGAGGGGACTTTGGCTTTGGTCCTAACTGTCGTAAGGTTTGACCAAGTGGGAAATTTGGAACGATCACAACTACGTGAAAGTTTGACCGCCCGATTTGTGGACCTCTCGTTCGTTGAAGGAATCGAGAGGGGACTTTGGCTTTGGTCCTAACTGTCGTAAGGTTTGACCAAGTGGGAAATTTGGAACGATCACAACTACGTGAAAGTTTGACCGCCCGATTTGTGGACCTCTCGTTCGTTGAAGGAATCGAGAGGGGACTTTGGCTTTGGTCCTAACTGTCGTAAGGTTTGACCAAGTGGGAAATTTGGAACGATCACAACTACGTGAAAGTTTGACCGCCCGATTTGTGGACCTCTCGTTCGTTGAAGGAATCGAGAGGGGACTTTGGCTTTGGTCCTAACTGTCGTAAGGTTTGACCAAGTGAGAAATTTGGAACGATCACAACTACGTGAAAGTTTGACCGCCCGATTTGTGGACCTCTCGTTCGTTGAAGGAATCGAGAGGGGACTTTGGCTTTGGTCCTAACTGTCGTAAGGTTTGACCAAGTGGGAATGTGTGGCGAAGACTATGAGTAATCGAACACCAATGAAAGTTTTGTGAGGGAAAATTAATCCCTCGAATGATTGGATCTCATCTGATGAGGGTTAGAGTCTGACAAACTAGAACATTCGGGGTTCGAATGTGGACTTCTTGTTCATCTCTCTTATACCGACCAGGTTATCCCTAAGAATACCCCAATGTGGTATTCTTCCGGGAACTTCCCGATACATCAGCTCCTTCTGAAAGGTGCTAAGGATAGTACCTCTTCAGGAATTTGCCATTTATTGGCATCATCAGCCGATCACCATCTTTGGTGACTAGGCGATAGGCGCCGTTTGAGTAGACTGTTTCTACTACGAACGGTCCTTCCCATTTGGGCTCGAACTTGCCCTTCTTCTTGGAGCTCAGGTTCATAGGATGTCTTTCAGTTAAGACCAAATCCCCTTCCTTAAAACTCCTTTGTCGAACCTTTTTGTCGAAGGCTCGAGAAATTCTGGCTTGGTAGAACTCGATATGCTGTTGAGCCTCCAGGCGCTTTTCATCGAGCATCTCGAGTTCTTCGAGGCGCTTTTGATGCTGTTCTTCGGTCGTCATTTGGGTTGTAAGGGCGATCCGAAGAGATGGAATTTGAACTTCCAAAGGGAGAACGGCTTCACATCCATATACTAATGAATACGGGGTTGCACCGGTTGGTGTACGTACCGTGGTACGATAGGCCCATAGTGCTGCACCGAGCTTGTCATCCCAATCTCGCTTGTTACTTTTCACAAGCTTTGACAAAAGTTTTATGATAGTCTTGTTGAAGGCTTCAGCTAATCCATTTGCTGTGGGATTATAAGCCGTTGATGAGATGTCCTGAATTTTGAATTTTTCGCAGAACCTTATGAAGGCGTTGCTGACAAACTGAGGACCATTGTCATGTATGATTCGTCTTGGAACACCATGCCTGTAAATGATGTGGTGCTTGATGAATCCAATGACGTTGCTCGTCTTAACTTCTCTGAGTGGAATTGCTTCAGCCCATTTGGAGAAGTAATCGGTAATCGCCAGGATGAACCGGTCGCCTTTGATCGAAGGGGGATTTATAGGACCAACAATGTCCATTCCCCAAGTCTCGAACGGCCAAGATGTTACCGAGGGATGCAGATGCTCCGGAGGTTGGTGCATATAATTCGCATGTACTTGACACGCATGACACTTCCGGGCATATGTGATTGCTTCGCTCATCATGTGAGGCCAGAAATATCCCATTCTTCTGATGCGATCATAAAGCTTGGGGCCAGGCTCGTGCGCGCCACACTCCCCTTCATGTGCCTCTCTAAGCACTTCTTGGGCTTCTTTGGTTGATAGGCAACGCAATATCAGCCCATCGTACCCCCTGCGGTATAGCGTTCGATTCTCTGTATTGTAGTAGAATCTGGGTGCTCTTCGCCGGATTGACTCTCTTTCCTTCACATCTTCTGGCAAGATTCCATGCAGGACGTAGTCAATGATGGGGAAACGCCAATCTCGTGGTTCGAACTCGATTTGAGTAGCGTGTACCTCTTGAACTTCTTCTTCCTCGGCATCTTCACTGTAAAGCGGCACTAGGAGTTGGTGAGTTCTTACCGTAACAAATTGCTCTGTTTCGGGAGGCTGCGCTAGTGACACGGCCAATGCGGCCAACGCATCTGCATAGGTATTCTGTAGCCGTGGAATATGTTCGATGAAGAATCCTTCAAATGATTCCGCTATCTCCACTGCCATCTTATGGTATGGAATGAGATCTTGGCTTCGAACTTCATATTCTCCTTGAACCTGCTTGACTATCAGTTGAGAATCGCCGAAGGCTTCGAGATACTCAACCCCCAGCTCCTTAGCGAAGTTGAGTCCGATAATCAATGCGTTATACTCTGCCACATTATTCGAGCACGGCTTGGTTAGTGAGTAGGCTCGGGGCATCACATGTTTTCCTGGGGAAACTAAGACCACTCCAACCCCGGAGGAGACCTTAGAACGTCCAGGAGTATCTGTGACAAGAGCTGCTCGAGAGGCGCCATCGAAGTACAAACGCCACACTTGTTGGTGCGAAGTTGCGTTGACTTCGTGAGTTTCATCAGGTAGGTCGTCGTATATCTCGGCAGGATCCGTAGTTGGATTAGCTGCCAGGAGATCACAGATGGCTTGCCCTTTCACTGACTTCTGTTGTTTGAAGTGCAGATCGTATTGGGACAAGAGTAAAGCCCATTTTGCCAACCGCCAACTCATGGAAGCTGGTTGAGTCATGAACACCCGGACTGGGTTAACCTTGGAGATGACATAGATGGTCTGTCCGACCAAGTAATGCCGCATCTTTTGGATGGCGAACACCAGAGCGAGGCATTCTCTCTCGATCATGGGGTACCGAGATTCCGCGCCCACCATGGTTCGGCTTAAATAATACACCGCCTGCTCGTGACCGTTATCGTCATCTTGTGCAAGCAATGCACTTAATGAATGGCTCGTCGCCTTGACATAAATCAAGAACGGTTTGCCCGATTTCGGTGCAACGAGTACGGGAGGTTTTGAGAGATATTCTTTAATGCTCTCGAACGCTTTCTGACAAGCTTCATCCCATACAAATGATACGCCCTTCTTTGCGAGCTTGGAGAATGGCTGGCATTTTCCTGAGAGGTTCGAAATGAACCGACGGATATAAGCCAATCGCCCCTGCAATCCTCTGAGCTCCCTGAGGTTTCTCGGAGGTTGTAATTCATTGATCGCCTTTACCTTATCAGGATCGATGTGGATACCTTTGGTGGTGACGACGAATCCCAGGAATTTTCCACTCGACATTCCGAGGAAAGACTTGGTAGGATTCATCTTCAACTGATGGGCTCGCATTAAGTCGAACATGGTCTTTAAGTCTTTGATGTGATCCTTTTTATCACGACTTTTCACGACCAGATCATCTACGTAGCATTCAACAGTCTTTCGGAGATGATCCTGAAAGATCTTTGACATAGCTCGTTGATATGTAGCACCTGCGTTCTTTAAGCCGAAGGGCATAACTGTGTAACAGAAGACACCGAGGGGCGTTCTGAATGCGGTGTGCTTTTCATCATCCGGATGCATCTTTATCTGGTTATAACCAGAGAAACCATCCATGAAAGACATCCTCTCGAACCCACACGTATTGTCGATGATGACATCCGTGATGGGGAGGGGAAAATCATCTTTTGGGCAAGCAGTGTTGAGATCCCGAAAGTCGATACAAATCCTGACTTTCCCGTTCTTCTTAAGGACTGGGACAATATTGGCTAGCCATTCTGGATGTTGCTCCTCTCGAACGAAGCCCGAGTCAATAAGCTTCTTGACCTCGGATTCGATCGCCTCCATCATTTGCGGACGAAACCGTCTTTGTTGTTGTTTGACTGGTTTGGCATCCATCTTGATATTGAGACGATGTACTGCTACGTTCGGGTCGAGTCCTGGCATGTCTTCATAATTCCAGGCGAACACGTCAATGTACTCCTTGATAAGAGAGATTAACTCTTCTTTCTCATCGGGTAGAAGACTATCGCTAATGAATATCGGTTTAGGATTTTCCTCAGTTCCCATATTCACCTGGAGTACTTGATCTTCGGTAGGAGGCTCTCTTTGCTCGAACCTATCACCATACTGCATGTTTAGGTGGTGAACCCAAGGATCTTCCCATGTTGGCATCTGGTCGTCTTCCTCTATTGCGGTAGGATCGACCGTGACCATATTTGACATCAACCTTTTGAACGTCTCGCCAAGGCTAGTGTCGGAACCCCCAGCCGAAGAGTCGGAAGAGTACCCGTTTCTAGCCTTGTTAGCGATCTGATCAATGATTTGCCAGCAACATTCGTCGTCGGACGAGGAGACGTAGCCGAGACCTCTTTTATAGCGATAATAATCGTCGGGTTTTCCCTTCGGTACATAGGCCATTCGAGGTGGAACTCGTGGGCCTCGACCAAAGAAAAGACCTTCTCCGAGTGTGAAGTCATACCCATACTTTTCCATCATATCGCGCGCTTTTGCGTCATATCTGAATAGATGAGGAGCAGGTTTATCTTCGTCTTCTTCTTCCTCTAAGAAGTGATCGGGTGTCGGATCTTCTTTTCCTTTGCCGTAGACGACTTCTTTTCCACTCCATTTTCCCGCGGGGATGACAAGCGTCGCTCCGCATGGATCTTGTACCTGCTTTTTCGTCAGACAAAATGACTGAAGAGGCATATGTAGGTCAGGATTATCACAAAGCTCTTTAGTGACGTCATCCAGACACATCAAATACTCTAAATCATCGTTTATTGATAGTTCTTCGGCAAGTTGCCAGTTACAACTATTCTCCGATGATTCATCATCGTCAAGATTGATTACAATGGGTACAATGTCATTAAGAACAAAACCACCATCATAATCAAGCCCTGGTTCGGTATCAGCTTCATCTCCGCTGTCCGTTCCTTGGGCCGATGGTTCAGTATCGGATTCAGCGCCGTATAAAAGGGAATCGGTGAAGTAATTCTCCAATCCCTTAAACGGTTGCTTATCCGCGACCACCGTCTTGACTTCATTGTTTGTGTCTACATATTTGAGACACTGATGTAGAGTTGACGGGACTATAAGGTTACCGTGGATCCAAGGTCGACCCAACAGTAAGTTATAGGATGTTTCCGCGTCAATCACATAACAAGTGACCTCCGACCTCAAATCCCCAATCTGGCACTTGACTCGGATCTTCCCCAAGGGCCTAGACCCGCTGGTGTTGAATCCATAAATCGTAGTGCCAGTGGATGCTAATTTGCTAGTCGGGATTCCGAGATGATGCATCAATCGGAATGGCATGATGCTAACAGCGGAACCCGGATCGACTTGGATCCGGTTGACAACGCTGGAGCCAATGTGACCGGTAAAGTACAACGGTCGGTCATGCTTTGAATTCTTCGTCTGCATATCTTCTTTAGTGAAGGAGATGCAGGGAAAGTGTTGCGCCGCCAGGTTGCATTGTTGAACTGACGGCTCTGGTCCTTCTGGAGATGGCTTGATCCGAGTCAGAAAAGCTTCAGAGTCACTTAAGGCTTCTTGCAGCGCTTTCCTTGTGTCCTTTGAAAGGCGCAACAGCTCGTATAGAGTTATGCGAGCTGGGATGTTGGCCAACTGCGCCATGATGTCGAAATGAGGCGGTGAGCTCGTATTTCCCGGTTTGTCTCTACCAATCGGATGATTGAATCGAGACTGCCTCGGGTTCTGGGCTTCTTGCCGCGGAGGCTCTTTCCCCTTCTCCTTTTGCTGGACTTTCTCCGCAGATGCGGGTGTTGGGGGAATTGCTGAGATTCCTAATTCTGCCAACGTTTTGGAAGGAGGGGTTTTGGTGCCCAATTGCTCGGAAGCGTCTGGGTACTTGTAGTGATACTCGTTCCCGCTTCGGGTTGCAAAGACCTCCTGTTCGTCTTCAGACAGTGGAAAGGTTGGGATTTTGTCGTCCTCTTCTCCTGGAATGGCAGAAGCTCCATAACAAGATTTCCCTTTTCCTTTTGACTTTCTTTTTGATGATGATCCGGTCCATTGCTCATCTGTGATCAAGTCCGGATGAACCCACAGAATCTCACCATTTGGGGTTGTGTGTGGCACGAGCCCTTTCTGGCGCTGTTGGTGAGGATCATCATTCACCGTCTTCACTGCTGCATTGATCACCGGCTCGTGTTGGAACCAACTCGAGGGAACAGTCCCGAAACTAATGGATACCATGTTTGCACCCACTTTCTTCTCTTTGGGCTGCTTCATGGTGATAACCCCAACATCGATTAGGGCCTGAATCTTATCTTTGAGAGCGTAGCATACCTTGGTGGGATGGTGCACCGCTCGGTGGAATGCACAGTATTTCGGATCGTTGACCCTCTTGGCATCTTCTTGATCCTGAATCGGTGGCAACTTGATCTTGTTGTTCTGAACGAGGTATTTGAAGATACCCGGGATTTCATCCTCCTTGAACGAGTAGGTCTTTGGGAACCTCGGCTCCGCGGCCTTTTGCCTTTGGGGCTGTTGTTGCCATCTCGATTGTTGAGGCGCCCTCTGTTGCTGCTGTGGCTGTTGCGGCTGTGCTTGCACCTCAAACACTTGATTCGCATCTACAGCATTTGCTTGTGTTTTCCCCTTACCCCTAGGGGTAAAGTTCTTCTGTTGTGGGACACTGTTTGGTATTTGGCCCCTTTCAGCCTTCTTCCTTTTGAGGAGTCGCTCGGCTCTTTCCCCTCTCACCTTCAAGTCTTTCCAGGTCGTTGGCGGTGCCGTTCCCATGGCTTCAAGGATGTCCAATGTTAAATTGTTGTGGCAAGTTTCGAGGATGAATTCCTCGCTGACCGGGTCCCTGCAATTCATAGCTTTGTTCCGGAATCTCTTCACGAAGTTTTCAACCGTCTCGCCATTCTTCTGTTTTTCATCGAACAGCGTGCCGATCGAAACCTCGGTGTCATCATCAAAGAAATTGGTCAAGAACATGTCCTCCATGTCATCCCAGCCGTTGATACTTCCGGGCTTGAGACGGCGGTACCAGTCGAAGGCAGCTCCGCGAAGAGTGCCGACGAATGACCGCACCATGAGGGGCTCATTTCCGGAAATAATTCCTAAATGAGACTTGAAGTAGATTAAATGTTGGGTAGGGGAACCCTTTCCATCAAACGGCGTAAAGTTAATGAGATTAAACTTTGCCGGATATGGAATGGATTCCCACTCCCTCGGATATGGACACGGTATACCTGACCTTTTTACCTCTTGAGCATTCATCAATGCATTGATTTTGCTCTCCAAGTCTTTCATCTTTTTGTCTTCACTCGTTTCTATTTTCGAGTGGTTTTGGGGAGAGGTAATGTGGTCTTCTTTGGCATTATCATCTACCGGACCACTTCCGTTGTCGTTGTTGACAGGAGGAATAATGACATTATTCCCTTCCCGTTCATTCTCTTCTTGGTTCTGATGATTGGGTCGAGTGGGCTCCTCTTGATGAGTTGTCAAAGCTGCGAGTTGCTGATCGTGCATCTCCCTCATCCGCTGTAGGGTCATTTCCATCTCGAATTTGAAAGCTGGGGTGTCTCGGTTGTGGCCGAGACACTCCTTAGGGGGTGTCTCGGCTATTGGCCAAGACCTGTTTGGGTGTTCCGCCGTTGACTCGCGGTTGATTCGTCGTCCGGATTCGGATTTGAGTGATTCCGGGTGCGTTGGATGCGTGACGAAGAGTTCGATCCGCTCTGATGGTTGGATTGTCTTTAGAGTGGTCGAGGCACGGAGGGCGTTGTCCTTTTTGTGAACAGTGCCGGGTTCCCGATTGGTCCGGGTCTTCGTGATTCCGAAGTCCTATCCGCTCATGTAACTCGTCGATTCACTTCAGTCGTTCGTCGACGTCGATTAGGCTCATGTGGATTGGGTGGTGACGTTCATCGTCGCTCGTTAACACTGAACCGGTTGTGGAGAACTATAGGCAATTTTTGATGCCTACATTAACAAGTACATATACAAAACATGCACAGCAGGCTGTGCATTCTGGATGACCTGTAACTTCACGGGAGTTCAACTCCCGTGAAGTTGCAGTCCCAATTTCCCAGAGAACCGAGAGATCGGTTCTCTGGGAATGTTTGACTGTAACTCCACGGGAGTTGAACTCCCGTGGAGTTTTAAGCAGAAATTAAACTTCACGGGAGTTCAACTCCCGTGAAGTTTAATTTCTCCATAAACTTCACGGGTGTTGAACTCCCGTGATGTTTCAGAGAACTCTTTACAAAAACCGACCTGTTTTCAGCGCTGGGCTGAAAACAGGTCGGTTTTTGTAATTATTTTCAAAAGGGGTCGGTTTTTGCAAATAAAATCCTAAAAAGGGTGGTTTTGAAAATTTGTCCCATGTAATATTTGTCAGTCCGCGGCCAAAGAAGCACGAGATCAGAAACGAGTAAAACAGTACTAGATATTAAAAAAAGGCAAAATGGCGAGATTGTTATATTTTCTCGAGGCTTGGTGATAAGTTGGTATATTTTCTTTTAGTTTTGTCAGATTGGTATATTTTCTCAACTCCGGCGTCATATAGGTCTTAAATTTAGTCGAAGTTACTGTTCCGACCAGTGCTGATGGGATTTTTGCATAAACCCCCCTCATCCAATACAGTTTCCTGCTCCTAACCCCCCTCCCCCTCCTCCTCCTCCTCCTCCTCCCGATCCCCTCCATCTTCTCCTCCCCTCCCTCCTCCTCCTCGGCCCTCTCCACTTCCGCCATTCTCTGCCCGCCACCCCCTCTCTCTCCTCCCCTCCCTCCAAATCCCTCTGCTCTTCCCTCCCCTCCGCCCTCGCCCGCGTCAACTCCTTCCTCCCCCTCCTCTCGCTCCGCCTTCGCGGCGCGACGTCCTCTGCTCCTTTGCGTGCGTCTTTTGAGCACTACAAAACACTCTTTCTCCATTTAAGTGGATGACCATGGTATATACCGTCGTAAAAATGTCCCAATTGATTCCATTCATTTATCTCTGGTACCAGGATTGCATAATTTATTGTACAAATTCATGTACAATGTTTTCAATAAGTTAATTAGATTCAGTTTAGCACCTTATTATTTTCTCTGGGAATATTTTGTTATTGTGCTTCATAATTCTTCGATATAATTTTTTACACAGTTTTTTGGAACAAAAGCTTTGTAGGATAAAACATGTTAAGCTACATTAGGCATTAAGTTATACTATGTTTTACAAAAATTATACGTAATTGTCATCTTCAAGATTGGAAAATAGTAGTTTTAGGATGATGGAGGAGAAAAACATTCATAGTTTTTGAACATGTGCAACAAAGGCACAAAAGTGCACCAGTTCAGAGTAATAGTATGAAGATTACGTAGGCAATGGAACATAGATAATTAAATACAGGCCTAGAAGAACACAGAGTCGGATCTAGTAATTAAGATATGACATCTGTTAACTGAGATAACCTTAAGAGCTAGAAGGAAAAAAAGATTCACGTAGCGAGAGGAGGAGGGGATGAAGGAGGAGGAGGAGTCGAGGAAGGAGTTGACGGCGGCGAGGACGGAGGAGGAGGGGAGAGGCAGAGGAGTGGCCTCAAAATTTAAGGAGCATAGGACGTTGGCCGCGAGGGCGGAGCGAGAAGAGGAGGGGAGGAAGAGGAGTCGAGGAAGGAGTTGATGGCGGCGAGGACGGAGGAGGAGGGGAGAGGCAGAGGGATTTGGAGGGAGGGGAGGAGAGAGAGGGGGGTGGCGGCAAAGAATGGGCGGAGGTGGAGAGGGCCGAAGGAGGAGGAGGAGGAGGAGGAGAGGAGGGAGGGGGAGGAGAAGATGGAGGGGATCGGGAAGAGGGATGAGGAGGGATGAGGAGGGAGGAGGAGGGAGAGGATGAGGAGGATGAGGGAGAGGGGGAGGTTGAGGAGGAGGAGGAGGAGGAGGAGGGAGAGGGGGTTAGGAGCAGGAAACTGTATTGGATGAGGGAGTTTTATACAAAAAATCCCATCAGCACTGGCCGGAACAGTAACTCCGGCTAAATTTAAGGCCTATATAACGCCGGAGTTGAGAAAATATACTAATCTGACAAAACTAAAAGAAAATATACCAACTTGTCACCAAGCCTCGAGAAAATATATTAATCTGGTTATTTTGCCTAATAAAAATATATAGGATTTTATAGGATATAACTATAAGACCCCAATAGTTTCATTATTTTTACATTAGACCCTCAAATTCCCTTGCAAGCTCATTTGATTCTTTTCCTCATATTTGTTTTTTTCTTTTCTTTTTTCGTTTTTTTATTTGTTTGTTTTATATTCAGTTATGAGTTTTTTTTTGGTTTTTTTTCTTCTTCAATATTAATCTATTAAGGCCATGTTTGAATTAGGTATTATTTTAAAATAATAAACCTCCTTTATCCTTTAATATAGAATAGTGAAGTGTTTTGTTTAAAATTTTGACAGGGATGAAATCAGACTATTTAGTCTAGTGAAACAAAATAGTCCAGAGATATTGGACTAAATAATAATGGGGAAGGGGTGTCATTATAGTCCCAAGACTATTTTCTAATTGGGATTAGATCTAACAAAGACCCCATTTATCATATCCTTTTAAAAGTACGAGTTCAGAAAAATCTTTACATGGTCAATATTACCCTTGACTATTTTTAATATTTTATTTAAATTTAAATCTATTATAATCATAATTATATTACATGATCAATATTACCCTTGACTATTTTTAATATTTCATTTAAAATTTTAATATGTTATAATCATAATTATATATTATCCTAATCCTACGTGAACAACTTGGAGGTCAATAATTTAAAGATTAATATGATATAATATATGAAGTTACAAAAAAAAACCAAAAAGTTTTAAAAATTGCACAAAACTACCCTTAAAAGTTTAAAATTATACAAAACGTCTAGACGTTTCAAAGCTTAAAATAACAAACATGAAACCCTTAATATTTTAAAAGCAATAAAAATACGCTCAAAAGTTCAAATAATAAAAAAGCACTCTTAAATTCTAAAATTTCAAAACTTGCGAACAACAAAGATGAATTCAAGGAGTTACCATCAGGTATTAAAAATTTAAAATTTATAAAAAATAAATAAAGTTATAAAATTATAAAAAAACTCTTTCAATAATTAAAAAAGACAGAAAACCCTAAAAATTAAAAACTTATAACCAATACATATCAAATCTCAAAATTATCAGCAGACCGTTAAAAATTTAAATTTCGCAACAAACAATTCAAAGTTGCAATAATTACAAAAAATACCCTCAAAATTCAGAGTTGTAAGAAATATTCTGACATTCGAAAACTTACTACCACCATATGAAACATGAAAATTACAAGCACCCAACTTAAATTTTAATTTTTTTTAAAAAACACTCTCAAAGTTTCAAAGTTTGCAAAACACACCCTTAAAAATTCAAAATCACGAAAAAGTGACTAAAATTTCAAAACTTAGAAAAAGAAAGTAGTTGTTTGATATTCTTTCATTAAGATATGTAAATTTAACTTTCAATTTAAGTTTTACTATCCTTTTTTGACATCTAAAAGTAGTTTGATTTTATCAAAAAAGATAAAGGTGGAAAAAAATTAATAACGTCTCAATAAAAATAAAACATAATGAATGAAATACACTATTTTCTGTATAATTTATAGAATATTATTATGGAGTAAATTAGGAATCTTTAGAAGAGATTTTTATAAAATTTTTTAATACTTTTATATGCTTATGTGGATGTTTTCATTATATAAAAGTGTACTAGATTTAACATTACTTTTTAGTTTATGGTTTTTTAAAGTCTATTAAGGATTAGGAACAAACTCTAAATTATCTTGTGTCATTTTAGCCCACTTGTAACCAATCATCTTGTCTTATAAGCTTTAATTATTTATTTTCCTTTTAGAACGCTATTTTTTGAAGTGTTTTTATCTTTTGTAATGCTATACTTTCTTAGGTCAAGCTTGGTTTCATGTCGGTCTTAGTGACATGATAATTCAAATTGATTTTGGATTACATTTATTTATTGTCAATTCAATTATCAATATGAAAATTTAAACTGGGTGTAGTTCATGTAAACAAACATTAAAAAAATAATAATTACAATACTAAAGTTTAGAGATATAAGTAAGCAAAAACCATCAAAGTGGAATCAAAAAACAAGTTTTAGTAAGGAAATAAACCAAATATATTTAATCATGGTATTTAACCACGTGCATTACACGTGCATAAAACCTAGTTTCCTAAAAATTGTAAGATTTTTCATCTTAATTATTTCGCCCACCTGCTACCGTTAGATAACAAATAAAAAAATTTGTCACTTGCGGACATTGCAAGAGTCCAGACGTAGCTTTCATTTTCATCACCTTAAGCATCTCATTTTTTTGCATCACAACTCCATTGAATACATGTGTTGAGTGGCACGACCATTGCCTAGGGGTGCATTCGGTCCAGATACGATTCAGATATGATGCTTATCATATCCATATCCGCTTACCTATCTCGGATACGAATATATCTCGGTAAGGAAAATTCACATCCATATCCGCTAAAATCGAACACGGTTACGGATATAGATGCGGATATATAAGCAGATATGCATGTGGATACAAAACGGATATGAGAAAACTAGATAGTGTTGGCCTTCTTGTTTTGATGATGTTTAACAAACAATTTACCACTAATGTTGTTTGTCTAGTGTTTGTACATTCTTATGTATTGTAGACAAACAACGTTGTTGGAGGATGGATGGAATAGAGCTTCAACGATCATATCCAATGGAGGTTGGCGGAATGTCGGTGAAGCCTTGCTATTCAAAGTTCAAGATCCAAGTTCAAGCTTCATCCGCGAGATTACCAAGTCAAGCTTATTGAAGATCAAGATCATTGCTTGGGTAATTTAGTTTAGGAATTTATATTATGTGTGTTAGTACTTTAAGCTCAATCATATACACACATACACGTTTTGGTTTTGTATATATACAGTTATATATATACATATATGTTTTTGGTTTAATAATTTTTGAGTTTATATATGAAACAAATGAATAATTGCAAAATACTATTTTGTTTCATGTTTATATGCCTATATATGATTTCCCATTTAACAAGCTTATATTTAATGAAATCATATTTAGTGTTTTGAATATATTTGCATAGAATATGCAAATTTATGAAAATATTGTATTTCTAGATTATAGACTTCATAACAACATGTTATATCTTTTATCAAGTCTATACAATCATTTCATAAGGTTTCAAAATGTTGTTTAAGTCAAAATATCAAAATATCAATTTTCAGGTTTTCATGTTTTGGACTATTTTGCAAAATGATGATATTTTTCATTTGGGAAGTCCTTTTAGAAAACCAGTTTTTGTAGCATGTGTATTATCATGTCTACAATCATTCCCCAAAGTTTTACATTTTTTGGAATTTATTTGATATTTTTAAACAGCATTTCAAAATCAGATAAACAGTTTTCATATCAGTTTTCGGTCGACCGCACCGGTCGACCGAACCCGAGGTCAGAAGTTCACTGGGCGACAGAAAGCCTGTCGGTCGACCGGTCCGGTCGACCGATGAAAATTTTCGGTCGACCGACGAATTTTCCGGTCGACCGACGAGTATTCTCTCAGCTTCCAACGGCTAGTTTTTTGACCGTTGCCTTGGGGCTGTTTTGTCTTTTGCTCTGGTTTGTTGGCTGAGTTGTGAGAGGGTATAAATACCCCATTGTCTTCAACTCTCAAGCTAACTAAGAGAGTTTTTTAATCAAGTTTAATAAAGTTTTTAACAAGGGTTTTAGTTTGGTTTAAGTGTGTTTAAAAAGCTTTTAAGCAAATTGAGAGTTTGTTTTGGTGAATCAAATTCCACAAGAGCTTGAGGAGATTATCTATTGAAGTTTGAGCTTCCAACTATCATCCCTCCATCTCTTGTTATCAAATTGAGAAGTTTTCTAAACTCAAACTCTAGCTTTACATTTATATACTTGATTGATTATCATTGTTCTTAAGCTAGATTTCATACTTGAGTTTAGTTGATTTGATCTTATTTACTCATTGTTACACACACACCCACATTGAGCTTATTGTATCTTTCATACATAGTATAGTTGGGTGGTGAGAGATTGTAACTTTGAGTTGTGCTTTCATTGTGTTCTCATCTATTGTAGAGAACAAATTTATATTTGTTACATTGTGAGTGTTGTAAGGTTTTCGGTGAGCTAGAAACCGAGTGTGTAGTGAGGTTTTCGGTGAGCTAGAAACCGAGTGTGTAGTGAGGTTTTCGGTGAGCTAGAAACCGAGTGTGAGGAGTGACGTTGATCGGTGAGCGTTGAAAACCGATACTGTGAGGTGTAAACGTTATTCGGGTGAACGTAGAAAACCCGGTTGATAGTGGATTTCTCCCCGGGAGTGGGGAGCGGAGACGTAGGACGGAAGGTCCGAACTCCGTGATCATATTGCTTGTTTGAGTGTGCTTTGGCGTTCATTCATATTTATGTTCATATCTTATATCGCCATTGTCATTAGCTCATTATCTATTTCATCCACTATCTTGTTTAGATTATTTACCCTTGTGTTAGTTTATATATCCTTACATATATCATATTGTATATTTTCTTGGTAGGATATATTATCTTGTGTTAGTTTATATATCCTTGCATATATCATATAGTATACCTCTTTGCTAGGATATATCACCTTGTGTATATTGCATATTCTTGCACATAACCCTTTGTACACCTATCTTGCAAGAATATAACTTGTTAATTAATTTTAATTGGCATTTAATCGGATTAGATTAGCATAAGACCCTAATCACCCCCCCTCTAGGGTCCAACAGTTCTTAGAGATGAAGAGAATAATTGGAGAGAGAGAGAGCAGGGAATTAAAAATGAACAGGAGGAGGTTGAGCTGTCGAATTATGAGAGGGAGAGAGAAAAAGGAAAGTATGAGAGAGAATTACGGGAGTAAATAGGAAATAGTTAAATGGTGATTAGGGAATTGATTGGAAGTGATTATGGCTGATTGGGAAAAAGAATTTGGAAGGAATTCAAATTAGAGGAAATTAAGAGGGAGAAGATTATGGCATATATTTGTAAGATATTCAGAATAATAATATTAATAAATAATTAACAACTAAATATTCATATATTTGTATATGTACTAATGTACTAAGCTCAAATTTACATAAAAAAATTATTAATAGTATCAATAGTTAAAATAATTATTTAAAATGTTCATTGTAACTATAAATTAATATTTCACAGAATTAATAATTTCAGGACTATATATTTTATTTATTTATTTATTTATTTATTTTTTAAAAACTCATAAAATTCCAAAATTGGGAAAAATATTAATAAGATAAAATTTAACATTTTAAATACTAGAAAAAAAAATGTTCATTGTAACTATAAATTAATATTTCACAGAATTAATAATTTCAGGACTATATATTTTATTTATTTATTTATTTATTTATTTTTTAAAAACTCATAAAATTCCAAAATTGGGAAAAATATTAATAAGATAAAAATTAACATTTTAAATACTAGAAAAATTATTTAAATACGTATCTAAAATTACGGTTGTTACATGATAAGTCGACTTATGAGTCGACTTATGAGTCAACTTATATGAGTCGATTCAGCAGACAAAAAATCACAACTCCACTGCACTTCGTAAGTCGACTTATGAGTCGACTAATGAGTCGACTAAACGTGCACAGATCTGAAATGCAAAGAAAAACTTAACTTTAAACCATGTTTAAAAATATCAAATAAATTCCAAAAAGAAACATATATGTATATGTATGACTACATATACATATAGAAACCAAAAACTAAAATATGTATATATATATATATATATATATATATATATATATATATATATATATATATATATATATATATATATATATATATATATATATATATATATATATATATATATATATATATATATATATATATATATATATATATATATATATATATATATATATATATATATATATATATATATATATTTTAGTTTTTTT
>NC_033801.1:34439326-34442309 GCF_001876935.1 Asparagus officinalis | reverse complement strand
GGGGCATACAGGAGGGAAGTCACTACAGGCTTTGTGCAAACATGTGCTATTGAAGGGAGTCAAGAGTGGAAAAATTAAGTTCTATGAGCACTGTGTTCTTAGCAAAAAAACGAAGGTGAAGTTCGGGATAGCCATTCATCAGACGAGGGGTACTCTTGACTATGTGCACACAGACGTTTGGGGTCCCACCAAGACTATATCACTTGGTGGTCGATATTGGTTTGTCACATTCATTAATGACTATTCTAGATGATGTTGGGTGTATACCATGGCAAAGAAGAGTGAAGTTCTAGATATATTCGTGGAGTGGAAGAAGAGGTTAGAACTACAGTCTGGGAGAAAGATCAAGACGTTGCGATCCGACAACGGCGACAAGTACACATTAGACCCCTTTCTACAGCTATGTCGAGACGAGGGCATAGAGAGGTACTTCACGGTTAGTCATACACCGCAGCAAAATGAGGTGGCAAAGAGGCTAAATCGGTCTTTACTGGAAAAGGTCCGATGTTTATTATCACATAGTGGATTGGAGAAGATCTTTTAGGCTGAGGTACTTACATATGCGAGTCACCTCATTAATAAGATGCATTCATCTGCGAATGAGGGGAAGACCCCTATGGAGATAAGATTATGACAAGCTCAAGGTATTCGGATGCCCTGTATTTTATCACGTGAGAACAGATAAATTGGAACCTCGAGCTGGGAAGGGCATATTTGTAGGATTCAAGCATGGTGTCAAGAGATACAAGTTATGTGATCCAGTTAATAGAAAGATTATGCTGAGTAAGGATGTCACATTCGATGAGGTTTCTATCTTAAAGCTTTCCAGCTCTCATCAGGTGGAGAGTGACCCAACGAAAAGAGATATCACAGGTGGTGGAGATCGATGCAGCTCCACATTGTCCAGATGGTACAATATCCATTAGAGTGCCGACTGAGGTGATGCCAGGCGAGCATGGCGACAACGAGGACGATACGGGTACTGATATGCAGGATCAGGGACTGACAGCTCATGTTCATGATTCTATTGCCGTTCGGAGACAGAGGAGAGATATATGGATACCATCACGGTATGCCGACACAGTTGCATATGCACTTCCAGTGGAGAGTATCAATGAGATGGTGCCTACTACACTCAGAGAGGCCGAACAGAGTTCGGAGGCTGATTCGTGACAGGTAGCTATGTTGGAGAAGATGGAGTCTCTTCACAAGAATGATACGTGTGAGCTTGTTGAGCTTCCAAAGAAGCGGAAGGTAATTGGTTGCAAGTGGGTATACACGAAGAAGGAGTGCATTGAGGGCACTCCATTGAGGTTCAAGGCTAGGTTGGTTATGAAGGGCTATGTACAGGAGGAAGGAATTGACTATAATGAGGTTTTCTCTTTGGTGGTGAAGCACTTTTCGATTCGGATTTTGCTAGCTTTGGTGGCACAATATAGTTTGGAGTTAGATTAGTTGGATGTGAAGACGATATTTCTTCATGGTGATCTTAATGAAGAAATATATATGACTCAGCCATTAGGATTCCGAGCTGTAGGAAAGAAAAAATTAGTTTACAGATTGAAGAAATCATTATACGGTTTGAAGCAGTCTCCTCGACAGTGGTATAGGCGATTTGATGGTTTTATAATTGGTCAATCGTACACTCGGAGCCAGTTTGATCCTTGCGTATATTTTTACAAGTTGAAAGGAGGTACGTACATCTATTTGTTACTTTATGTCGATGATATATTGGTTACCTCTATTTCCAGATCTGCTATAGATGAGTTGAAGGCACAACTTTCAAAGGAGTTTGAGATGAAGGATTTGGGTAAGGCGAAACGCATTTTAGGGATGAAGATCGACAGAGACAAGAAGAAGGGCAGAATTTATTTGACACGGGTGGCTTATTTGAAGAAGGTTCTACAACGATTTTTTATTAGCATGGATACGAAGCCAGTTAGTGTACCTTTGGGAGCCATTTGAAACTTTCAGCTGACCTTTCACCGAAAAATAGTTGAAGATAGAGAGTTGATGTCAAAGACTCCATATGCGAGCGCGGTTAGAACCTTTATGTACGCGATGGTATGTATAACATCAGATTTATCACAGGCGGTGGGCATGGTATCGAGATACATGCATGATCCAGGAGTGGGTCATTGGGACGCTATGAGATGGATTTTGAGGTACATTCGAGGTACACTCAATGTTGGTTTAGTTTATGAGCGGAACACTTGAGGTGGGTAGTTATGCATTAGCTATGTTGATTTAGATTATGCCGAGGATTTGGATAAGCGTCGGTCTACTACGAGGTATGTGTTCACTTTGACCCGTGTGCCAGTGTGTTGGAGATGCACGTTGCAGTCGATGATGGCTTTGTCTACAACGAAGGCAGAGTATATGGCGGTTACGGAGGCTGTGAAGGAGGCTATTTGGCTTCGAGGATTTTTGGAGGAACTTGGTATATCGCAGCGGTCCGTCACTATTCATTGTGATAGCATAAGTGCTATCTATTTGGCAAAGAATCAGGTTTTTCATACGAGGACGAAGCACATTGATGTTCGTTATCATTTCGTTCGGGATGTTCTTGAAGATGGTGATGTGGTGATTGTGAAAGTCCACACGAAGGATAATCTGGCGGATATGCTCACTAAGGTAGTTCCGAGCAACTAGTTTGATCATTGTCGAAACTTATTGTACATTCATGATTGTTGAGGCCGTTGGCGGACATTTGGGTGAACTACGTGAAGGCTTGATTTCTTAGGCAAGAGGATACGTAGGCAGTCTTTATGATGCAGCCGGTTAGATTAGTTGATTTTGAGGGGGGGAGATGTTGGACTCTTATTTGGGTTTCCGACTTATTGTGGATTGAGTCCGTTGTCGTGAATTAACTTCATGGCGTACTGTACACAACAAGTGGGACATTTAGTTGCTTTAGTGTCGGCTCAATTTTGGGAAAACTTCACCGAGGTGGAGAATTTTGAACGGTTGGAGATAGCGTGTG
>NC_033801.1:34389288-34438766 GCF_001876935.1 Asparagus officinalis | reverse complement strand
CTGCAGAAAGAAAAAGAGCAAAGGGCTGTTTTGAGAGAGAAATTGAGATCTTGTTTGAGAGTTTATTTGTGAGACTTTGTATGTGTGTAAACCCTATTTGTATTCTCTCTAATAGTAGATCTCCCCCAACCTTGCTCGTGAACGTAGGCAATTTGCTGAACCACGTAAAATTGGTTTTCTCGCTATTTTTGTGATTTGTAATAGCTTATTTAGGTTCCCTCAACATGTCAATCCTAAAACTGATGACAGGAAGAGCTGATATCCCACTTTGTTGAGATATTTTGCTTTTGATTCTTGTTTCCTTGGTAAAACATGAATTCCTATTGCGACCTAACTCTCTTGTTGTGCTGTCGAGATGCTATTGAAATTTTCGCTACGCGCAACACAAACTTTATTAGCTTGCATTTTATGTGGGTGCTTTGGGCCAGCGAAATTCAATTGCAAAATAAAATCTCTTAAAATTTGTACAGCGTGATTATAGTAATCAAACTAGTGCTGTACCAACGCAATGCTACGGGTTATTTTTTCTGATGCAGCATTATTTATGTTGTTAAATGAGCTTGTCATGTTCTTAGTCTGCGATTAGATTTCTCCATGAAGTGATTTCTTCTATATAGAAAGGAAATGGACGGGTCTTAGTACTAGGGGTGCTAAACTGTATCCGTATCCGAGAAAATATCTGTAACCATATCTGTTAGGATACAAATATAGTTACTCAAATTTATAACTGATGAGATATGGTTACGGATATGGTTTTGTAGTGAAATATCTGTATCCGTATCCGAAATATCCAAATACATATTAGTCATACTCTTACGATAGTTTCGATTCTTAGATTATGGATTTGTGGTTAATTTTGATGATCACGATGTCTAATCTTAACTTTTCAGTTATAATGAAGATATTAACGAACTCTTTTGTATCACATGAACTATATTTTTCTCAATACTATCTACTTTTCTCATACCTATTTTGTATCCGTATGCATATACACTTATATATCCGCATGTATATCCGTAACCGTATCCGATTATAGCGGATATGGTTATAAATTTTCCTTACCGAGATATATCCGTATTCGTATCCATATCTGATATGGGTATAAGCAAATATGAATATGGTAAGCATCATATCCGAGCCGTATCCGGGCCGAATGCACCCCTACTTAGTACTAATGCTCAAAATTCTGGATAACTTATACTCATTCCAATAGTTATATAATATATAAACTTATGGATACGTTCATTGCATAGCTTGTTTGCTACAATGACTTCATAATTTTCATTAAAAGTTAAGAATTGACGGCTCTATTAATTATATTAAAATCACAACTTCAAATAGCTGTCTAATTGTTTTAATAAAAGATATACAAACATATCAATCTTGGAAATAATTTACTAAACATAAAATCGTTGAAGATGCATCTAATAATAAGATAAAGTGAAAAACTAAGTATTTTATATTAGAGTATACATTAAAGCAAAACTAAATGACCCTAAATACACTAGAGCTTAACACATTCTCATTTTAGCCCATCTAATTTTTGGCATTTGGACTTCTTAATCAGCCATTTATTTTGTCAAGTGTAAATCCTAACCATTAATCTAATACTAAATCAAGCATATTTTCATTAGGTATAATTTTTGAATAAATTTAGTAATTTTATCATTGCATATGTGATTCTTATGCAAATCTATACCTTTCAAATTTTCAGTTACCAAATTTCATAGATTATTTGAAATTTGAAAAACCAAAGGAAAAGACATGTTTGGTAATTTTGTTATTTTTTAGTTAACAATTTTTGCGCAAAAGATCCTAGAGATTTTAGCAATTATTATTTATGATTGTACTAGTGACAGTTATATTAATCCTCTTCTATGTCTTCTCTTGGGTAATTTGAAAAACTCATCAATTTTGTTTTCGATATCACAAAGGTAACCTTGACATTTTTATTTTTTATTTTTCACTTATAGTTATTTATGAGATATAATGTTATACTCTTTTTATGATTTTGAGATGCTAGGTTAAAACTATTGGTCTTCGTCCATATTCATCTGAAGCTCAAAAAGGTTTATTTTTATTTTATTTCCTCATTCATTTAATGCGTATTTTGTTATATGTGAATATTTTTTGTTGATATGATCAGCATATTATTATTCAAACCTAATTTTTTATTTTTTACATTATTGTTTAACATTTTTTAACTCAAAAATATTATTTGATATTCAAGATATTAAAGTTTATCCTCCAAATAAAATAATATTCAATATTTTTATTAATAGAAATATAACTCCAATATATTACCAAATTCAAGATATATTTATTTCAATTATTCAAAATATTTCTGTAATATATTGCCTAATATTAGTAATCAATCTATATTTATAATATCTATCATATTAGGAAACGTAATTTGGAATATATTTCATAAAAGTTGAAAATATGTTTATAAATTGATAAGATTCTTTATATTATTTTTTACATTTTTAAAAAAATTATTAAATAATATTAATATATTACTAAATATTTATATATACACACACATGGAAAATCATATTAAGTAATATATATGAAAAAATATTTTTAACTATTATATATTAATTATTAAAATATTTAAAAGTAATATCTTACTAAATCTTAATTTTTTGGCACGTGGTATTCTTATTTAGCTGTTTAATTTTATAAGTGAAAATCCTAGCCATTATTTTTTAATCAGTGCTTAAAATCGTGCAAATCTTTATTCTGGCGTAATTTTTAAATAAATTTATTTCTATATTATCATATGTAATACTTATGCAAATCTATAGCTTCCTAACTTTTAGTTACCAAAATTCATAGAGTATTCGAAATTTAAAAAAACATAGGGAAATGATATGTTTGGAAATTCTTTATTAATTAGTTAACAATCTCATTTTAAAAGATCCTAGATATTTAAGCAATTATTATTAATGATTGTGTAAGTGTAGGTCATATAAATCCTCTTTACGTCTTCTCTTGGGCAATATGAAAAACACATCTATTTTGTTCTCGACATCATGGAGATAATCTTAAATTTTAATGTTTTTTAAGTTTCACTTAGATTTATTTACAAGATTAGCTAGTATACTCTCTAATGTAACTTCATTTATTTACTAGATCTAATAATATACTCTTTAATCCTACAATATTTTGATGATGGATTTGTGATTTTTTCCAAAATTCATTCATCTTTTAATGTTCTACCATTGTTTAACTTTTTGATGCATTATTTGGTTTCTATTTATAGGATGTATGCAAGTACGAGTTGAAATTCTAGTTTTAATTCTCAAGGGCTAGAGATCACTTGAAATCACAAGTACATTTTTAAATTCTAAGAGTTTTTAGGTTTTTCTTGATTTTATTTAGTTAGGGCTTTATTCTTGATTTTGTTTGATATTATTACCTTTCTGCATGATTTTAGTGAATTGTGACAATTTAGTTGTGTCTTTAGTTGAGGATAATCAAAGTACTACAGCTTTTTCTTCCAATCAGAAGTAGAACTAGATTCTAATTTTTTTTACCTTTAATAGATTTATCTATATTTATTTCCTTTATTCTATTTTTTTCTCTAAATATCTCATTATGCTCTAATATGTTTATTTTGTTCTTTTAGGATTGATAAAAGGTGTCTTAGAACTTCGAGTTGAATGCTCTTCTCTTGATTTGACCTATAGGTAAGAATTTTAATTTTTTTTATTTTTATTATTTTTCTTTTTTGAAGCTTTTATCTAAAATAAAAATATTATATTTTAATTGAGTAAAGTTGTAGCAAGTTCTAACGGGAAATTGATGGGTATAATAAAGCAGATCAAATAACAAAGATTTAATTATTCCTTAATTTGATAATGTTAGGTCTCTAATTTTGATGATGATTTACAAACCTTATTATTGATACTAATTACTTGTCAAGTGATCCTATGCAGGATATATCTATCAAGCAATATAGTGCCATAAAAAGGAGGATGGATGGATTTGCGCTTCAACGATGATATTCATGAAGGTGGAGGCAAGTTGATGAAGAAACCTTAAATGCTCAAAGATCGATTCACGCAAATATCTATTTTAAGAAGAGCTTTCAAGCATATATTCAAGAAGAGTTTCATCAATGACAAATCTTAGCAAATATCGATACCCAAGTTTTGTATATATTTATAAGCGATATTTGTATTTTTATTTCTCTCTAGATCATATTGTAGGCAAGAAATAAAATTGATAACTCTTGAAGCATTAGGGGATTATACGCACACACACACTTCTAAATTCGTTTTTATCAAAACCTTCAAAAATAATTTTTAAACAAAAGTTTGTTCAAAGAAAATACTCTCTATCCTTAGTATATTATAATTTTAAGTATTTTTCCAAAGCCTCAAATTTGTTTTAAGTTATTTCAGCTATTTTAAAATAAAAATTAATTTTTCAGTCTATCAGTCGACCGACCACAATCATCGGTCAACCAACCGTGTGTCATTTTACAGTATCTAAAAATTATTTCTGTGCGGTCAACCAACCATAATTATCAGTTGACCGAAAGCTATATTAGCTGCCTATACAAATTCAGTCGTTCTGTTCAGTCGATTGGTTCGTAAAAATCAATTGACCGGTTAGCGAATTTCCAGATAACGACTAGTTTATCTGTAACCGGGTTTTAAGGGATTTCAGGAGATTTGATCTGAAATATCTAGTTTGGTTGAGAGACTATATATAGTCCTTAAGCCCCATCTGTTAAAAAGCTAAGAAAAAGCTTGAGATTTTGTTTTTGAGACTTTTAAGCTTAAATCTTCTACTAATTCTCAAGTTTTGGTTTTCACTTTCATATACTCACAATCCCTGTGCTTCAGTTGTTAAATCTCTTTATTCATACCATAGGATTCTTGTAAGAGAGATTGTTATCTTCATCTTGTATTGAGTGGCTTTGTGTGGAGAGTTAGATCTTGAGGTGATCATTGTGTAAGAAGTTTTGGGTTCGAAACCGGGTTGTGTAGTAGATTACCATCGGGAGAGGTGGTCGGGGACATAGGTCGAGAGTGGTCGAACCTCGTGAACATATCGCCGTGTTCATTGGATAACTATCTCTTACTCTTCATTGGATAACATATCGCCGTCTTCATTGGATTTTAGCTATGCGTGAAGAGTTGAATAACTTTCAAAGAAATAATATTTGGAAATTAGTTCCTCGACCAAATAATACTTCTATTATTGGAACTAAATGGGTTTTTAGAAATAAGCTTGATGAGTTTGGCATAGTAACTAGAAATAAAGCTTGTTTAGTTGCCCAAGGATATAATCAAGAGGAGGGCATAAGACTATGATAAAACTTTTGCACCGATTGCAAGATTGGAATCTATTAGAATGTTTTTGGCATTTGCAAGTTTTAAAAATTTTAAATTATTTTAAATGGATTTCAAAAGTGCTTTCCTAAATGGTTTTATTGAAGAAGAGGTTTATGTTGAGCAACCCCCCCGGCTTTATTGATTCATCTTTTCCAAATCATGTATACCGGGTTCAAAAAGCTTTATATGGGTTAAACCAAGCTCCTAGAGCTTGGTATGCTCGCCTCTCAAGTTTTCTCATTAAAAATAGTTTTTCAAAAGGAACAATTGATAATACTCTTTTTATTAGAAAATGAAAAAATGATTTTATTTTAGTTCAAATTTATGTAGATGATATTATTTTTGGTGTCACTAATGAATCTTTATGCAAGGACTTTTTTAAAGTAATGCAAGATCAAATTTGAGATGAGTATGATGGGAGAGCTCACTTTCTTCCTTGGCCTCCAAGTTAAGCAATCCAATGATGGCATCTTCGTATCACAAAGCAAATATGCTAGGGAGTTGGTGAAAAAATTCGGGATGGAAAGCTCAAAACATGCCCCAACTCCAATGAGCACCACCATCAAGTTGGATGCGGATGAAAACGGTAAAAACGTAGACCAAAAGTTATATCGAGGTATGATATGTAGTCTTCTTTATCTCACCGTTAGTAGGCCGGACATCATGTTTAGTGTTTGTGCATGTGCACATTTTCAAGCTTCTCCTAAAAACTCTCATTTAGTTGCGGTTAAAAGGATTATTAAATATATTAATGGTACCTTAGAACTTGGTTTGTTTTATCCTAAAAATACATCTTTTGATCTTTGTGGTTATTATGATGCCGACTTTGCCGGTTGTAGGGTGGACCGCAAAAGTACGAGTGGTACTTGTTAATTTTAGGTAACTTACTTGTATCTTGGGCATCCAAGAAACAAAATTATGTTGCTTTGTCCACTACGGAAGCGGAATACATTGCCGCCGGCTTATGTTATGCACAACTTTTGTGGATGAAACAAAATTTGGTTGATTTTGACGGAATACATTGCCGCCGGCTTATGTTATGCACAACTTTTGTGGATGAAACAAAATTTGGTTGATTTTGATTTACACTTTCATGATACAAAGTTTTGTGGATGAAACAAAATTTGGTTGATTTTGATTTACACTTTCATGATACAAAGATTTTTTGTGATAACACAAGTGCTATAAATATTTCTAAAAATTCGGTTTTGCATTCTAGAACCAAACATATAGATGTACGGTATCACTTTTTGCATGACCATGTTGAACGGAAAGATGTTTCTCTTGTTTATATTGACACCAAATCTTAATTAGCGGACATCTTTACCAAACCCCTTTGTGAAGTTGATTTTTGCCGCATTAGGAATGAATTGGGCATGTGCATTCTTTGAAAATAATTTCTTTTTGCCATTTTGTTTTCTTGGTTTCCCTTCTCTTATATTGTCATATCCATATTTTCTTTCTTGTTCCTTCAATGTCATATCATGCTCAAGCTCACATATGTACCAAGATGAGTGTAAAAGTGAGAGACCGGGGTCGTCCTAAGAGGAGTGGGGTAGGTGGTAATACCTAGTGGTAGGTTGTAATTCCTAACACTTGAGGGAGACACGGGTAGGCCAACACTTGAGGTGCATTGTGTGATTTCTTTAGTATGTGTCTTTATGCTTTCTTTATCCCATTTTCTATGGTGACAAAAGGGGAGAGAAATCTCCTCATTTGTGCACATAGAAAGGGGGAACCTTATAGATAGGGGGAGCAACTATCTATAAGCCAAATAATCTATTTTATTTGCTCTCGTATAATGGTTGTTTATCATCATCAAAAAGGGGGAGATTGTTAGATCCTTTATTTTTATGATGATTTACAAACACCATTATTGGTGCTAATTGTGTATTGAGCTATATTATAGATTACAATTCATTACCACCATAGATGGAGGATTGGATGGAATATAAGCTACAACGACGATATCTAGAGGAGGTGGAGGCAAAGTGATGAAGCAATGTTTATCAAGAACACCATATGCAATAAGAAGCTTCATCAACTCAAAAGCAATATCAAGACTCAAGAAACATATTTCTATGAGAGAGATATTTGCTACTTTTATTTTCTCTCTAGTGCTAGAATGTAGGCAAAAAGTTTATTGATTACATTTGAAGCACATGGGATAACACACTTGCATATTTTCAAAACTCGTATTTTGACACTTTTGCTAAATTGATGATTTTCATAAATATGAGGACCTTTTTGCAAAATTCCTTTTTAAAAAAGTTTGTCAAAATGTTTATAAACTGTTTACAAAGTTTCATATTTTTTGGAATTTATTTACTAATTTTTATAGAGCACTGAAATTCAATTTCAAAATCGATTCAGGCTGATAACATGTTATTAGTCGACTGACCAGTTGACTGATGAAGTCAGTCGACCGATGTGTTGACTGATAAAAGTGCCTGGAATAATCTTTTTGCTCTTTGTTCTATTTTGGTCGACTGACCAGTCGACTGACGAGATCGTCAGTCGACTGAAATGATCGTCAGTCGACTGAAATGATCATCAGTCGACTGATGAGCTGAATATCGTATACAACATTCAGCTCATCAGTCGACTGATGCTTCCCGTCAGTCGATTGATGGATATTGTAACGTCTATATTTGTTTTGTTTCAAAATCAGATTTTCTCAGGATTCTGTCTGGTTCTTTGGGGTTTTGGCTGTAGTTTTCTCTCATTATAAATACCTATCAACCCCATCTACCTCAGGACCAAGCTTTCATTGCAAATTACTTGAGTTTAAGTTTATTGTTTTCAAAAGAGCTTCAACTTTCATTTGCTTTCACTATTTCTAAGTTCACATCTCAAGCTTCAATTGCAATCTCTCCTCTTGCCATTGCGCTTCTGTAAAGAGAGAGTTTTTCTTCGAATTGTGACTGTTGTGAGCTTGATCTCGTGGAGATCTACTATGTGGTTGTGAGATCTCGGAGGAGATTGTTATGAAGAAGAATTTTCGGCTTCCAAACCGGGCATGTAGTGGATTTCTCCTCGAGAGTGAGGAGCGGGGACGTAGGTCAGCTGACCGAACCTCGTGAACACATCGCACGTCATCAATTGGCTAACTATCTCTATCTCTACTCTCTTTTTATTGACCGAACCTCGTGAACACATCGCACGTCATCAATTGGCTAACTATCTCTATCTCTACTCTCTTTTTATTGTCATTGCATTTCATTTTGTGTGTGGTTTGTTGGAATTACTTTTAATTGCATTTTATTCATCCAAAAACCATATTCACCCCCCTCTAGGGCCTTTCACCAACTAGATGTCTAAATCTGGAATTTCAGTAGATTTTCTACATTTTAAATTAAAATTTCTCGTATCTTTCTTGTGTTAAACCTAGGGATGCTTTTCTATACCCTTTTAGCATGATAATAAAAAACTAACATATAAGGAACACATATCATGACCATATAATCGATAAAAACACGAATTTGTCATCTAGGATTTTGTAAACACTTGTCGAAACATTGTCAAAACTTATCATATTAATATAGAACAAAGTTTAGCACATAGAACTATCAAAACCTAATATATCAACCTAGTCTACAAATTTTCACTAGATTTCTATAACTCTAGGGTTGAAATCACACATGTGCATATTTTCGCCAAAATATCGATATAAAACTTGATAATTCATCAACAATAAGATAACAAAAAATCATGTTGGATCATAATATGTTTAATATAAGGAATTCAAACATACTAAAGAATCAAAGGCGGAAAGAAATAAGTTGCTACTTGCATGAGGGTATTTCAACCAAAAAAGATAATCAAAGCTTACGAAAGTGTGTTGAAAAACTCTCATCTTCCTTCTCCAAGCTTGGTTGGCCGTGTTGGTGTCAGAATCTGAAAAATTCTGATCTCTAAGGTTATCTGGGCCCTATATGGGGATTTTAGGCTTATCGATGTGTTAATCGATTAAAATCTGTTTAGACTTTTTATCACACAAACCCTTGTAAAACCCTTTATTTATTTAATGAAAACACAAAGACCCCTTCAACCAAATTAACAAAGGAAACTTATTTTCTCTAGTTATCAGAAAATATATTTCGGAATTGATTTCTGGTCTCGACGGCTCGTGACGTTACAAATATTAACTTTGGTGTTTTCTATCAAAAGTTAGTGGGGATTTAGTGCCATGTTTAAAATTTATTGAGGTTTCACTGTCACACATCAATAGTTATTGGAGGTGTAGTGCAATTTACCGTAACATTAACAACACGTATATTTTATTTATGTATTTTACATTTTAATTTATTGGTCAAGTTGAAAGTTAAAGTAGAATCAAACACTATAATTTGAAGGATATATATTAGAAGAAACCTAAAATAATAGAGGATAATGGTTCAGAGACCGAATTCAAATATTGATAAAATATGAGGTGTAGATACGAAAATACCCAAAATATAACAAAATTGGATGAAAAAGATTTGACCCTGAGTTTCGATTCAGTGATCACTTTGCCCCACAAAGAAATGGCCCACCAATTAAACTTAACTATTTAATAAAATCCAATATGAATACTACTTAGGAGCATTTAGCAATCGTGGCGTTTTTACCGTTTCTGTTTTTGTTTTTAACAAAAACAATAAAACGTGTTTGGCAACCGGGACATTTTTTGACTTGACTAATTACAAAATCTAAAAAATAAATACTTTTCTCAAAACACCAAAAAAGTGTTTTGAGATTCCGTTTTTTCATCTAAGCCGTGCACCGCGCCGGGAAGCGGCGCCCGCGGAAGAATGGGTCGCGGAGGTGGGGGCTGGCCGCCGCGTCTATCGGTGCGCGCCGCAATCAGGAGGGGGCCGAGAGGTCTGGGGGCGGGCCGGATGTGTGGGCGGGGTGGGTGGGCGGAGCGCTGTGGTCGGCCGGTCGCCGCAGGCCACGGGAGGCGCAGCGCGAGTCGCGCGCGGCCGGCCACCCGCGGCAGTCATGTCGCCGGACTGCCGTGCGGCGTGCGCCTGCGGGCGCGATCGTTCGCTCGGCGATCGGTGCCGTGCGCTGGGCGCGGCTGGCGGCTGGCGGAGGGCAGCAGCGCGTCTGTGCCGCTTGCGAGAGCGCGGCGCGTGGCGGCGCGGCGGGCCGCCGACGGTCATGTGTTCGGGCGCTCCGCGAGGATCCGTCGGCCAAGGGTCCTCGCGACCACGGGCGTGGGCCGTGCCGGCGTCAGCGCGCCGCCGCCTTCGTCACCGCTTTATAAATAATAACTATAAATGATGTTTTGATAATAATATTTTATTATAATTTTATACCATTATTATCTATTTTATATGAATAAATATGCCACTAATAATTATTTTTATCTTTAAGTGCAGGTTAATCAAAAATAAAAAGCCCAATATCTCTTCTCTCAACAAAGCCCATGAATTAATGAAGAATATATGCAAATACATGAAAGAGCCCAAGCCCAAGTCTAAAAGCCCAAAACCAAAGCCAAATGAAAGAGGAGGGCTGAAATTTGCTTGTTTTGGATAAGATTTCAATCCAATGGCTAAAATTTGCTTGTTTTGGATAAGATTTCAATCCAATGGCTCTCATTCACTGATGTTTACTATAAATAGGGGTAGAGAGTGAGGGGTTGAGGGTGTGAAAATTTTTGTAACTCCATTTGGAGAGGAGAGCCACTCTTAATTGAGAAGGCTTTCCAAATTTGTAACTTTTGTTACAATTAATAGAATAATTTTTTCACTACTTTAAATATTTCTTCTCTTTGTTGGATGATGAAGCTGGAGATGAACAATTATTTGGAGATTTACATTTCTTTTATTTTTCTCTTTTTTTATTGCTTATTAGTTTAGATTTATTTCTATGCTTGTAGTTAGATTTTATTTTCTTGTTAAACAACTAAGAGATTAGAACCCTCTTGCATTAGATTTATTTCATGCTTATAGAGTAGATTTATTTTCTTGCATTTAATTCTTGCAATTTATTTTGTAGTTTAGATTTTGTAATTTATTTTGTAGTTAGATTTTAATTTCTTGCACTATTCACCTTGAGGCTAGAACCCTCTTGAGTTTAGTTTTTTTTTTGTTTTTTTTATTTTCTTTGATTCGCCTTTAGGCTAGAACCCTCTAGGAAATCGTCATTTTATTTTCTTATACTATTCACCTTAAGGCTAGAACCCTCTTGGGTTTGGTTTTCCTTTTTGTTCATTTTTATTTTTTTGATTCGCCTTTAGGCTAGAACCCTCTAGAGAATCACCTTTTTCTAAGAAGTGGATTCAATTCTAGATTACCCATATCTTTAATTGAATTTGCCATCTTTACTTTCTTGAATTTTTTTATTCTTGATTTTCCTTTTTGATTCTTGATTTTATTCATCTTTCTTTTTCTCCTTGTGAAAAGCATTCATTCTTTGTCACATCTATTCTCACTTACATTTTGTGCCGATTTACACCTATCACTTTCACTCTCATTATCTCTCCATAATCACACTTATTCTTCACTTCTATTTGTCATGCACACAACATAAGAACCGTCTCTAATTTTCTCCTACAAAACACATTCCTCGTGGGATCGATAACTTTTTATATTATAACTTGATTAGTTATGCACTTGCAACTTTTTGGTATATGTTTATGCCGCATCATGTTTTCAAAACATATTTGGAAAAAAACATCATGACATGGTGTTTTTCTTAAAAACAGACACCTCGATTACCAAACACACCCTTAGATATTCAAATTGAAATGACATTCGAACATTGTCAAACTAACTGAATCTGCATTCAAATATGAAGGTATTTGATTTGATTCTGTTTGTTTTCATCCGTAGTCTAAGGGATAAGATAAGAAATAAAATAATTACTTGAGCGATTCCCTAGCTTATTCTAAGAAAGTATATTGTATACATATGTTCATGACATTAAATGTACACCAAAGAATATCAACTTTTGGATAATTAGATTTTATGAGTTATACATTTATCTAAGAGTTAATTTGATTCTTTGCACATTTCAAATAGACTAGATCCACTTAATACTTTCTCATTTTGGCTAATAGACACTGTTTCATGTCTTTTTGTACAACGTCAATTCTGGTTTTCGTTTATCAACGCTCTTATTATCTTTTTACCAAACAAATAAACAACATTTATTTTCTGCCGTGTGATATCCTGACACGTTAGTAATTCTTATACAAAATATTTCTCTAGGTTTAGTATCTTGAATTTGATGCATTGAAATTAAAACCATTGAAGATAAAAGTATTGGAATGATGTTAGACGAAATAATAGATGATTCATGTGGCGCTGACCTATAATGTTACACTAGTTACCAATCAATTTTACTTTCGGAGCTTCATTGAGCACATACACTAAACAAAAATTGTGAAGTTTTTATATCAATCATAACTAGTATTCATCCCGGGCTAAGCACGTCATCCTTACAGATTATTTTTGTGCGCAATTTTTCCTTATCTTATTTTTTTATTTGTCACAAGAAATTTATCTTAAACATACTTGAAGTCCATATATAACCAATGAGGATATGCCGATAGGTATTTGTTGGGAATTCATCATATACTTGAAGTCCATATTTAAACATAGAAATATAGATAATTAAAACTCTTGACATAGATAGTTAAATCTTTTGCTTATCCCTTCAAGTAATATATATAGTTGTGAAGTTAACTTTATGGAGCTGTTAATCATTTAACCTGTCATTTTAACCTGACAACTGTGATATATGCTCCTGTAAACATGTAGAAAGTCTTTGAATAAAACAGCAAATTTTTTTACATATATAGATAAAAAAGATCAAATCTACTGCAATTATATTTAACAAAAGTATCGAAATTAAGTTTCAAGATACATCTTAAACTTTTTCATAATTACAACTACATAATATGATTAAACATAAGCAACACAAATATGCATCCTAAACTTTGTTTGATAACTCTTCAGAAGTGGTTGTCAAGTCTTCTAGAAGTTAGTTCTCTTTTCCACTACTTCGATTGGTTCTCCTTTTCTTATTTGCTGCATTATGAATATTGAAGTTGAATTGTTAGTATATATATGAACATATTAGTTACTATTGTTAAATAATTCTTATCATTACAAATAGGAAGACACTGATATTTTACCTTCCTGCATTGGCACTTTGAACTGCTCAGTACTACCAGTCTTTTCTTCCACTTCAATGTTGTTAATTACAACCAAGTTGTTGTTGAAGACCTTCTCCATCTTTGGTTTTATCATTACGTTAGTAGTGTTTTTCAAAACTGAATTTCTAATAGGTGCAGTCAATGGAGTTTTTGGTTTGTTGGGCGCAGAGACACGCCTTCACGCCGTGGAAGCGATATCACCTCAGAGAAAGCCCTGACTTTTATTTTCACAAAAGCTCAAGCCAACCTCTATGTTCCTGTTTGAAGAAAATAAGAACAAAAATGAAATATTTCAACAAAGTGAGATATATACTTTTTCTCTCATCAGTTCTAGGACTGATTGTTGAGGGAACCTATAATAGCCAATACCCAGAAAATAGTAAAGACACGAGATTTACATAGTTCGACAAACTTACCTACGTCCACGGGGAAGGGGGAAGGGAGATTCCACTATGAAGGAGAACGGCGACTTGTATAATCCACAAGCTCATCTCAAAAGAAGAAGTTTGATTTTTATCCAAAAGAAATTTACCTCTCTCTTGTAAAATCTCTCCAAAACTCTCTCCTCAAGATCTCTCTTTTCTAGCCGCCAAAAAACCCTTGTTTTCTTCTCTGCAGCCAAAATAAAACCCTCTAAATAAAACCCTCAGCTCTTTTTTTTCTCCTACAAAAAAAACCCCTAGCCGGTGTCAGATTTTAGACAAACACTAGAAGAACACTGCGAACATCACCAGAGAGATCTAAAACACCAAACCAGACCAAACCAGGCCAAACCAACTGCACTGCGGCTACCTACGTACCCTCTATCAGGATCAAGCTAACCGTAGTTTAGGTTGTTCTCCATATAGTCTTCAGCTTACCTCATCACCGCCCCGAAGGGCCATGCCCTCTTGGGCAGATCAACACGGGCTGATATGAAGCAAGTCTAAAAAATACTGAAACTTACTACAATCACCACATTAGTCAACATGTCTGCTAGATTCTCATTCGTGTGCGCCTTCATGAGAGAAATATCACCTTTCTCTATGATATCCCTGTAAAACCCCGTATTTTGTTAGAAATATATATGAATTATTAGTGATAAATAATTCTATTTGTCGTAAATGACTTGAGGTCATAGAGATACTTGGTAACAAGTTATTAGGCATCTATGATTGTGGTTTCATAGAATTTCGTGCATTGGTTTTGGCTAAATAACAAAACAAGCACGAATCTGGAAATTTATATCTGCTCAGTCGACTTATGAGTCGACTAATGAGTCGACTAATGAGTCGACCAATGAGTCGACTGACGGGCTGACTTCATGTTTTTCTTTTCTTTTGCGGGTTTGGTTTGGTTTGTTTCGGGTTTGACCGCTTACATATAAACTCTCCTACCCGAAACCAACCCCATAACTCATCAGACCCCAGAGAAAACCCTAGCCCCCTCTATCCTCTCAAACCCTAGCTCGTTTTGGTGAATTTTTGGGGAATTTTTCGGAGGATTTTAGCTGGTTTTGGCGAGGTGCAGCGAAGGGATCTTTCTCTCTCGGATTCAGGGGTTGTTCTAGCATATCAGAGGCGAGTAACATCTCGCCCAGCCCTCACCCACTTTTTTGTATAGTTTCTATGAGTTTTTATTTCAGATTTTTGAGCCTAAAACATATTTTGTGTATAAAAGTAGATGCTTTACATTCTAAGCTGCAAGATCTATGGATTTTTGAGCCTAAAACATATTTTGTGTATAAAAGTAGATGCTTTACATTCTAAGCTGCAAGATCTATATTTTTCAGTTAGTAAAAAGCTCACCAACGTTTTTGTAATATAGATCCAGATCTGGAATTAGTCTTAAATATGGGTGTAGGCATCGAAAATTACCTATAGGTCTCCACGAACAGCTCAGTGTTAAGGAACGACGATGAATGTCACTATCTGGTTCATAGGAGTTCGATTGATGTCGGTGAACGCTTGAAGTGAATCGACGAACTATGTGAACTAACAGAATTTCGGAATAACGAAGGCACAGACTAATCGGGAGCCCCGCGATGTTTACAAAAGAAACAATGCCATTCGTGTCTTATTCATTCTACAGATAATCTAGCCATCGGAGCTGATAGAATTCCTCGTCAGCTTTCCAACGCACTACGAACCACTCAAATCCGAGTTCGGACGAAGAATTTACAGCGAAAGCGGACAAATGGGTACAACGGTGTGTCTCGGACCAACGAGACACCCTAAGGTGTCTCGGTTAAGGTCGAGACACCCTTGGGTGTCTCGGCTCAGGTTGAGACACCCTGGGGTGTCTCCAACGCAGAAAAGGCCCGTTATGCGGTTTTAACCGCCCGAAACCTTCTGGAGCCTATAAATACAGCCCCGGGTCCTCACTTTTTTCAGATCTGGAATTCTTGTGCCTCGGCGAAGCCCTGCCGGATTGAAGACTTAAAGTGCACAGATTTCAGAGAGGAGGAGGAGAGATCGGATCGAGTTCTTCAACGCAAGAGACAGAGATTCGTCAGATCTACAGTTTCCCGGATCCGTTCCTTAGGATTATCCCGTTGCGGTAATCTTAAGAAGAGTGATTATCTCGCTTCACCGAGATAAGAGCTACAGTTTCTCAATCCCTTCGCGGATAGACGAAGCTCTGCCTAATTTTTTCAGCAATCAGATCTGATCGACGGTGGTCCACGGATAAACCCCGGCACAGGCAAAGATCCCACGCAAGCAGAAGACCGATAAACGATCTCTGCGTTTGTTTGATAAAGTTGTAAACTTTTTTTTTGTTTTCATTGTGTAAAAGTCTTATAAAAAGACTGATTTTTGTATTCGTTGTAAACGTCTGAAGTTTGTAATGAATCTCGCAATGAAACAAACAACTTTCTCCGCAAACAAACTGGCGACCACAGTGGGAGCCAACAGCCTCGCTGTCGAGGTTGTCGTGCCGCAGCCGACGATCAAGATCCCCGTGGCTGAAGAGGTCGAATACGAGTTCGACCAGCAGGTTGTCGTGCCGCAGCCGACGATCAAGATCCCCGTGGCTGAAGAGGTCGAATACGAGTTCGACCAGCAAAAGTTTGAAGAGTATGTCTCCTCCTCCTCCTCCAGATCTGCCTCTCCTTGCAGGTGCAGGAAGGCCTCCTCCTCCCAGCCGGCATCCAATGAGACCAGATCTGTAGATCTGAACTCCTTCGCGATCAAGGAGCCGACTGCTGAAGGCGCGCCAACTCTATCAAAGAGAGCACGTCAAAGGAAACGCCAACGCCTCACGCTCCAATTCGCCAAGGCTTTGGATCGGGTGAATGGACTCCATTACCAAGCAGATCTGGAGTTCAGAAAGCGCCAAGTGGCTAATCTGTTGCCACGACCAGCATCGGGATCCTCCTCTCGATCTCCAATTAACGAATGGGTTTGTGTTAAAAGAACCCGCTCTACTCTCGAGGAGCGAATCCAGAAACGCCACGCCTTTCTTGCGCATGCCCGGACCCTTGTGCGAAAAGCACAGGAAATGCAAAAGGAAGAGGCAGTTAAGAGATCGCCGAGATCCAAACAAGTTTGGGTGCCAAAAGCCAAATCAGCGCCTAAGGCAAAAGCACCGGCCTTCGTCAACTCCAGACCCTGCTCCCGCACTTCCGGTGAAGCTCTATGACAACATGGATCTCCCCAAAGCTAGAGTCCCATTGAAGGATCGCATCGGTTCTCTACCCGAGGATCGAGGAAAAGCGCCTGTTAAGGAAAGCTTGAGTTCGTTGAAAGAGCTTCGAGCCAACATCCGGACTGGGGGTCGTACGCGACCTCCTAACAAAATGATTTCTGCAACGACCCGCTTGTCGGTGCGCATAGAAAATCAGGAGCCCGTTAAGGTTTCATCCTCACAAAGGTGTGATTCCAAGCGTGTGACTCCTGTAGACGCCAACAAGGCAATGTTTACTCAGAGAAAAACGCGTCAGACAGAAGAACGCGTTATACCTGAGAATCTATGTAAACAGCCGATAGGTTACTCCGACCGCAACGTTGATGAGTTGTACTATCGGGCTGGGGGTACGAATAAATCTCGAAAGAGAAGTACTCAAAATTATCAGGGCAGTATTATCAACTTGTAGCTGCCCCAAGACCGCTCCGCAGAGGGTCTCGGTATTCAAGAGGATCTTCGATGGAACGACGAAGCTCAAGTCAAGGCGTTTCCACCAAAGAGGATCGGTTGTTCGAGATGATGAATTCCCAGAAGTTACCATCAACATGGTCAATAAGGGAAAATCTCCGATTATTTCAAGTGATTCCAACCCTAATTTCTCTCCATGAAGAAGAGTCGGTTTGGGAATAACCTAACGAATATCTCAGCTTCAGCTAGAAGCCGTTGGACATAATGATTACCAGGGCGTTCGTGAAGGAATCCATTCAGATGAAGAACTCTCGGATTCTTATTCCGCAATCGCCTCTGATGATACAACATCTAGCATAGGACAAGCTCGGGAAGTGTTCATGATCAACACCGAGCAAATAACCAAAATCATTGAGGATGCTCTAGCCAAGCAGAAAGAAACGTTCAAAATCGAAATGGAAATGGCTATGCAGGAGATGAGACAAATGCACGACCAACAAATCCGAGCTTTGTCGAATCAGCTAGTTGAATCCAGCCGTCGCACCCAGAACGCCGCAGTTGACAGCGATCCAGAAATAGACGAAATCATCATGGCCGACGCACCTCCCAAAAATACTAGATGTAGTTCAAATGCACCCACTAAGGACAACAGTACTGGGGGTGGTCCCACCAAAGATGATAATGTTGGGGGTGGCCGCATTATTCCTCTCAGAAATTGTCCAAAACAGGATATAGACGAGGACGAAAAGATGAAGGATCTCGAGAGCAAAATTAATGCTTTAATGTCTGCTCAAGAGGTAAAGAAGACCGGCATTCCATGTCCTTACCCGAAAGAGTGGGATTCGATCCCGTATCCGGCGAAGTTCAACCTGATCAACTTCACGCCGTTCGACGAGAAGGGTTCCCCCACTCAGCACCTGATCTATTTCAAGTCCTATTTGGGAGTGATCTCTGGCAACGAGCCTTTGATGGTCCGGTCATTTGTTGGCACCCTTCGTGAGCCCGCCTTCGATTGGTACCGCCGACTCAAGCCCGGAAGCATCAACAGCTGGGAGGACCTGGAAAGCATGTTCCTCGCTCATTTCTTCGATGATGACGCCGAAGTGTCGATCAGGACACTCTTCGATGAGAAACAAAAAGGCGGAGAGTCGGTGGATACCTTCATCAAACGCTTTCGCAATCAGGCAATGAACTGCAAGGATCCCGTCACGAAGGAATTCGTCTTGCAAACCTGTCATAATAACTTGTCCATTAACATCTTGGACGTTATGGGAGTAGAGCCACTCAATACCTGGAGAGAGTTGAAGGCGCGCGGAGAACAGGCCAAACGATTCCTTAGAAGGAGGAAGGTTGAAAGATGTCAACCGATGACTAACCCTCTGAATCCGAGTCTCATTTCCCATGAGGAAGGGAAGACACCTACAACAGTTGTTGACGTTAATCAGACATCGCAATAGCAGTCCCGAAGACAGCAAAATAGTTCGGATCCGAGGCTCCAAAAAGAGTACTCACTCAAGGATGAAGACGTTCCAGCCATCTTCGAGACCCTTCTTGAAAACAACAAGATCAAGCTGCCGCCCATCACAAATCAGGAGGAAGCTGACAATACTGCAGATCCGAAGTACTGCGCGTACCACAGGAGGATCCTTCATCCCACCAAGGCATGCTTTACTTTAAAGAATAGCATCCAAACCTTGGTTGAAGCCGGCGTCATAACGCTAGGGTAAGCCAATTAAGAACGGAAACACTCCGAAGAGTATACGAGTATAAACTGTTTCTCAATACTCCGAGGAGTATACGAGTATAAACTGCTTCTCAATCCTCCAATCGGTATATGAGGTTAAACTGCTCCCTGATACTCCAATAGGTATATAAGTCTAAACTGTTTCCTACTGTTAATGGGAAGTTCCTGGAGAATGTTACGCTAATATTCTTAAGGATAACCCGGACATGTAACAGAGTACAAAGTCAGACCCAGTTCCAAGAAGGAAGCTGGGGGTGGATGATTCATGTAATGGGAAGTTCCCAGAAGAATGCTATATGTAATTTTCTTAGGGGATAACCCGATAATTACGAACAAAGTGATAAATACTAAACCCCCACTGTGATTTGTATTCCCACTCTCACTGTCTACCTGGTCAAACCTTCCTATAGTTAGGGCCACAACCAAAGTCCCCTCTCGATTCCTTCCATGAACGAGAGGTCCACTTTCAAAAATTGAGCAATCAAACCTATAAAAGTTAGGATTGTTCCCAATCTCACTTAGTCAAACCTACAGATAGTTAGGACTAAGACCGAGTTATCCCGTTTCGATAAACGAAAGTCTGCCTTTGTTCCTTTTTCCACCAAACCTATAAAAGTTAGCGTCGAAATTGGACTTTCTCTTCAATAAATGAGGGACACTTTTTGGATCGAATGACCAATCCTATAAAAGTTAGGGTCGTTTGAATCTTTCCGATTCTCGGAGTGGAGATCCCACTCTTAGTTTCATCATTTCGGATTCTGGGGGTGGAGATCCCACCTTGAGTTTCCTTTCCAACTGAAGATAGAATATAAAATTCTTCCTCTTCGGTGCCGGGAGATAGAATATAAAATTCTTTCTCTTTCATTTTGGGTTCGTCTTTACCCTGAGAAAAGACACAATTCTCAACTTTAAATCCGTACATCCTATGCACGGGGAACTTTATCTTGACTCCTAAATAGAGATAAGCCTACGCCTAACACGCGTTGCTGGTTTAGTCTTTTACCGATTGAAAAAGACACCAGAGTACAATTCTGGGGACTTTCATCCCAAATCCTAAGTAGGGATGAGTCAACGCCTAATACGCGTTGTCGGATGACATATTCCCGTAAGAAATGACGAAGTCTATGTATTCAAAATCATAGCATTAAGTCTAAGAGAAGCAATTCTCTTAGCACAACGTTACATGTGAAACGGGTTTTAATAATTCACATGCTAGCCCGATTCAAACGGTAATCGGTAAAGGCACGTCAAACCCGTTGAGGGCTGGGGGTTTGCCAAAAATCCCAAAGTCTATGTCTAACACGCATTGCCGGTAAGTGCTTAACCGTAAAAAGGACAAAAGCTCACATATTCAATATTATGACAGGTTGTTATTAATAACACCAAAATACGTGCTTCACACACACGGGGAATTTTATCCCGAAGCCTAAGCAGGGATAAGTCAACGCCATACACGCGTTGTCGGTTTAGTCCTTTACCGATTGAAGAAGACACCAGAATCCGAGTCTGGGGATTTTTATCCTGAATCCTAAGTAAGGATAAGTCAGCGCCTAACACGCGTTGCCGGGTAGTCTATTCCCGTGAGAAAGACGAAATCTACGTATTCAATGTCGTAGCACTAAAAGAGTTAACTCTTTTAGCACAACGTTATGTGCAGAACGGATCTAAACAATCTGCATGCTAACCCGACTCAAACGGTAGTCGGTAAAGGCTCATCAAACCCGTTGATGGCTGAGAATTTGCCAAAAATTCTATAAGTGCGAGTCATTGATGCATCAGCTTTGTTAGTTGGTCTCGTGACTCGATTATCCAACAACATTAAGTAAGATCCACAAATGCAGATGAATCAGCTTTAATAGTTGGTCCTGCAACCCCGACACTTGGGACCGCCGTGCTCCAATACCTTAAGAGCATAAACTGTGTGTACTCCAGTAAACATACGAGTATAAACTGTGTCAACATCGGGCGGTCTGAAACCCAAAGTTAACACCGAGCAATCCGTAACCCTAGGTCAACGCCGGTCAACGCGTAACCCTAGGCCAACGCCAGTCAACGCGTTACGACAAAAAAAAAGTCAACGTACGACGTTCGAAACCCTAGGGTCAACGTCGGTCAACGCGTAACCCTAGGTCAACGCCAGTCAACGCGTTGCGATCAAAAAGTCAACGCGAATCAATATATCATGATGGAGGTAGTCAATTCAAAGTCAATTCGATAAAAGTCAAAGTTTGACGTTCGAAACCCTAGGGTCAACGCCGGTCGGCGCGTAACCCTAGGTCAACGCCAGTCAACGCGTTGCGATCAAAAAGTCAACGCGAATCAATATATCATGATGGAGGTAGTCAATTCAAAGTCAATTCGATGACACGAGCCAAACTCAACTCATCAGTTTTAGATTTGAGACTTCGACGACGGCCAGACGATAAACGCAGCGCCGGAAGAATTTTAGCTATTCACCAAAACATCGAGTAGACTGGAAATCGAAGGAGTTAAGAATCGAAGCTAACGACAGGTCCCTTACGCCAACTGAAGGCTGGACCAATCACATCTAAAGTATTCGAGCCTCTTCTATAAAAGAAACGAGTCTGGAATGCTTTAGAGGGGGTATCTGTAGGCATCGAAAATTGCCTATAGGTCTCCACGAACAGCTCAGCGTTAAGGAATGACGATGAATGTCACTATCTGGTTCACAGGAGTTTGATTGATGTCGGTGAACGCTTGAAGTGAATCGACGAACTATGTGAACTAATAGAATTTCAGAATAACGAAGGCACGGACTAATCGGGAGCCCCGCGATGTTTACAAAAGGAACAATGCCCTTCGTGTCTTATTCATTCTACAGATAATCCAGCCATCGGAGCTGATAGAACTCCTTGTCGGCTTTCCAACGCACTTCGAACCACTCAAATCCGAGTTCGGACGAAGAATTTACAGCGAAAGCGGACAAATGGGCACAACGGTGTGTCTCGGACCAACGAGACACCCTTGGGTGTCTCGGCCAAAGCCGAGTGTCTCCAACGCAGAAAAGGCCCGTTATACGGTTTTAACCGCCCGAAACCTCCTGGAGCCTATAAATACAGCCCCGGGTCCTTACTTTTTTCAGATCTGGAATTCTTGTGCCTCGGCGAAGCCTTGCCGGATTGAAGACTTAAAGTGCACAGATTTCAGAGAGGAGGAGAGATCGGATCAAGTTCTTCAACACAAGAGACAGAGATTCGTCAGATCTACAGTTTCCCGGATCCGTTCCTTAGGATTATCTCGTTGCGGTAATCTTAAGAAGAGTGATTATCTCGCTTCGCCGAGATAAGAGCTACAGTTTCTCAATCCCTTCGCGGATAGACGAAGCTCTGCCTAATTTTTTCAGCAATCAGATCTGATCAACGGTGGTCCACGGATAAACCCCGGTACATGTAAAGATCCCACGCAAGCAGAAGACCGATAAACGATCTCTGCGTTTGTTTGATAAAGTTGTAAACTTTTTTTGTTTTCATTGTGTAAAAGTCTTATAAAAAGACTGATTTTTGTATTCGTTGTAAACGTCTAAAGTTTATAATGAATCTCGCAATGAAACAAGCAACTTTCTCCGCAAACAATGGGTTTCATGTGATTTAATGCTTTCAACACGTTTTTAAACATGAAGAAATATGTTTAGGGTTTTAATGCAAAATAATACATGCAAATCTTTCTTTTCTGTTGATATACATGTGTTAGAATTCTATATACATTGCTGGACATGAACAAAGAGAACCTTAGATTTTATCAATTTTTCACAGATAATCATCGTAAGTAGAAAACTGGGGATTTTCTGCTAAGTCGACCAATGAGTCGACTCATGAGTCGACTTATGAGTCGACTGATGAGTCGACTAATGAGTCGACTGACGGGAAAGTGTTCAGTTTTGTGTTTTGTTTGGTCGACCAATGAGTCGACCAATCCTAGTCGACACATGAGTCAACTGATGAGGTGTTTTACAGATTTTTGATCTGTTTGAGTTGCTTTTCGAGGTTGCCTCGATTATCTGACACTAGTTTATAATGTTAGTGATTTATCTGTACATGTGAGTTGACTTTTGACACAAGTACCGATCCGCACACCGAGGCACATGTGAAATGAGCCTATGTATATCTTTTGTGTATACATGTATCATCGACACTTACACTTTGCATAATTTATATGTAGTCCATGCGTTAGACATTGGTTTCATTTAGTCCATGCGTTGGACATTGGTTATATTCAGTCCATGCGTTGGACATCGGTTATATTCAGTCCATGCGTTGGACATTGGTTATATTCAGTCCATGTATTGGACACTCGTTACTTTCACTCCATGTGTTGGACGTTTACTTCATGCAGTCCATGTGTTGGACATTTAATCTATATAGTCTATGTGTTGGACACTTAATCGTTTTCTTTTCTCACATGACACTCATATGAGTTCGACATGACACTATGTTTGGAAGTAGAGATGGGTTTTGTATTCTTTTAAGTTATTTGTTCTTGCATTAGATTTTGGGTTTGGTATTTAGGGATTTACAATCTAAGCTACATGGTATATACATGAGGGTTTCCTTGTTTGGATTATTTCGCTCGACGTACCTATGCTCGTGTTGTAACTTCCTAAATACTAAAATCCTCTCACACCTAGGTACTTACAATCTGAGCTACATGGTATATACATGAGGGTTTCCTTGTTTAGATTATTTCCCTCGACGTACTTATGCTCACGTTGTAATTACCTAAATAGGATTTGTGATTTTTTTGACGCTCGTTGCCCCTCCCCCTTTCAGGTAACGAGCCCGGAGCCCGGAGAGTCGCAGGTTGATGGCGAGGTACTTTAGCTTTAGTTATTCTATTATAGTTATATTTTACTTTTGAGCTCCACTGTAGCTTTGTTTAGACATTTTGAGAGTTTATTCTAGAAGTTGTAAGGGCTGTGTGCCTTATTTCCTTTTATTCAGACATTTGTATTTAAGACTTGTTGAGAAGTTCCAGTTTATTCACTTCAAACATTGACTTGTACTTTAGTATGTTAGATGATGATTGGTGTTATTAATAACAACCTGCCACAATATTGAATATGCGGACATGTGTTCTTTTTAACGGTTAAGAAGTAACCGGCAGCGTGGGTTAAGCGCAGACTTATCACTGCTTAGGTTTCAGGATAGAATACCCCAGAATCGAACTCTGGTGTCTTCTTCTTTGGAGAAAGACTAAGATGATGAAGTATTAATTTAATCTCTATTATTTCATCAGTTGACTCTTGTATTATCTTTTACTTGCTTTTATACCTACACCTGTTATTTGACTCTACTGGAGAGATAGTAATTGTGATGGTGAAATATGTTATTACACGGTGTGGTGCATGGCAGGTTTGACATTCTTGGTTTCACCTTGGACTGCAGCCTTGTGTGAACCCATGGGCGTCATAATCCCATACAAAATGGTACCTAACATCTATATACTTGGTATGAGCATGATGAACTTGATTCTTCACCAAGTGAATCGTACTCTGACTGTCACACCACAAGTTCACGTTCTCCTGATTAATCCCCATATCGTCTAGAAGACCCCACAACCATAATGCTTCATTCACTCCCTACACCATGGCCATGTACTCGGCCTCTATAGTAGAAAGTACCACTGTAGCCTGCAACATCGATCGCCAACTAACTAGAGCCCTATGTATCTTGAATATATAACCAGTAGTAGATCATTGTCTATCTAAATTGCCCGCATAATCTGAGTCAACAAACACATCAATCTGACACATATCTCCACTAAAACAGAGACTCGTATCTACGGTACTCTTCAAGTACCTCAGGACCCACTTCACTGCTTCCCAATGTGCTATTCCCAGATTCGACATGAATCTACTAACGACACTGACCGCCTGTGAAATATCTAGGCATGTACACACCATGACATACATCAAATTGCCAACTGCATTAGCATAAGTTTACCTGAAAGCCTAAAATGTGGAGCCAATGGAGTCACCACCAACTTTGCATTTTGCATCCTGAGCCTCGTGATCACTCTCTCTATGTAGCCCTTCTGACTCAAGAATAATCACTGATTCGCCCGCTCTCTTCTAATTTTCATACCCAGTATTTTCCTTACAGTGCCTATGTCCTTCATCTCAAACTCTTTACCAAGTTGAGATTTCAACCTATATATCTCTACCCTGCTCTTAGAAGAAATAAGCATGTCATCTATATACAAAAGAAGATAGATATAATCACCTCCACAAAGCTTTTGAATGTAAACACAACAATCATAATCGCTTCGGTAAAACCCATGCTTCAGCATGAAGGAGTTAAATTGCTTGTACCACTACCGAGGAGATTGCTTCAGTCCATAGAGTGACTTTCTCAAGCGACACACATGATTCTCCTTATTCTCAACCTTGTAGCCCTCAGGTTGATGCATGTAGATCTCTTCATCCAAGTCTCTATGCAAGAAGGATTTCTTTACATTAAGTTGTTCCAGCTCAAGATCACCATGAGCAATAATACTCAATAACATGTGAATAGACGTGTGTTTCACCACCAGAGAAAATATCTCATTATAATCCACATCCTCTCTTTGTGCAAACCCTTTAGCCACTAGCCTCGCCTTGTATCTTATACCACCGAGCTCTGAATGATCTTCCTTTCTCTTATACACCCACTTACAACCAATAGTTTTTCTTCCTATGGGCAATAGGACCACCTCCCATGTTTGGTTCTTCTGAAGAGATTTCATCTTCTCATCTATCGTAGATAACCAATTCTCACTATCCTTATCCCGAATAGCTTCATTGAAGGAGACCGACTCATCTTCCTCCACCAAGAATACGTATTCTACCAAATTAACCTGCCTATAGTGCTTCAGGGGTTAATCAGCCCCTAGTTTTAGTTTCTGCTTGTATGCTCGTCTTGGCCTAGTGGAAGCCAAACTTACTTGTGTATTTTCTTGCTGAACCTCCTCCTACTCAAGCTCATCATCTACCTGATTTCCCATTCGAACATGACTAGAACTTAGTTGGTCTTTAGGTTCTATCTCAATAACCTAGGACTTTAAAGTCCCAATAGTCCTAACACCATCATCCTTGGGCGCCCGAGCAATCATAGATTTCTCATCAAAGGTAACATCTCTGCTGATCATAAACTTTGAATCTTTTGTACACCAAAGACGATAGCCTTTTACACCCTTTACATATCCCAAGGATATAATCTTCTTGGCCCTCGCGTCAAGCTTTCCCTCATTGACGTGATAATAGGTGGTAGACCCAAAAATTCGGAGACTCTCATAATCTACATACTCCCCTGACCACACCCTATAGGGTGTATCACCATCCAATGCAGAATGTGGAGAACGGTTCATAATATAACAAGCTATAGACACCGCTTTTGTCCACCATTCCTTGTCCAATCCAGCATAAGATCGCATATTGTAATGATCGTGAATTTTCAATACTAGTTAAAATAAATTTTCAAAAAGAGTATTTATGTTTTCTCGATTTTTCTAGAATTTTCTACGATTTAAAAACCCGATTTTATATTTATTTAATAATTTTGATAATTATAAATTAATTAGTTATGGTGAAAACTTTTAAATTAATATTTGTTTTATTATTGTTATTATTATTATTATTATTGTTAATTATTTATAAGAATTCTCCCTAATTAATTCCTATTTTTTCCTATTTTATTTTCTTAATTATGTTAATCCTTTTAACCCTAACCCTAACCGTAACCTAAACCTATATATAGGCTCTCTCTCTCTCCCTAGGTTTTCACACTGCAACCTTGTCACCATCACCTCTCCCTCTCTCTCCTCCATTCCTTAAGAAAACCAACCCAACACTTCTCTCTCTCTCTCTCTCTCTCTCTCTCTCTCTCTCTCTCTCTCTCTCCCCCTCCCCTTCATCTTCATATCCTCCCCCAAGCCCTTCCCATCTCTGACCAACCCCAGCAACCAATCCCCTCGAGCTCCAGCTATACCACCCAACTGTTGGCCTTCTTGTTTTGATGATGTTTAACAAATAATTTACTTCTAATGTTGTTTGTCTAGTGTTTGTGTTTTCGTATTTATTCTAGGCAAACAACGAGTTGGAGGATGGATGAAATAGAGCTTCAACGATCATATCCAATGGAGGTTGGCGGAATAGTAGAGTGAAGCATTGCTATCAAGTTAAAGATCCAATTACAAGCTTCATCCGTAAGTGTACCAAGTCAAGCTTATTGAAGATCAAGATCAAGCTTGGGTAATTTAGTTTAGGTTTTTATATTATGTGTGTTGGTACCTTAAGCTTAATATAATATACACACACACATTTATTGGTTTCCATGTATATATATAGTTATATATATACATATGTTTTGGTTTGATAGTTTTCTAGTTTTACTATGAAACAATTGAATACAATTGGAAAACATATTTTTGTTTCATACTTATATGCATATATATGATTTCATCAATATCAATTTTATTTAGCTCAATGAAATCATGTTTTAGTGCATTATATGTGTATTTTAATAAAATACTACATTCATTGTTTATAGACTTCATAACAATAGTTTACATCTTTCTTTAAGTCTATAAAATCATTTTGTAAAGTTTTAAAACATGGTTTAGCCAAAATGTCAAAATTCATATGTTTATATTTTCATGTTTTGGACTAGTTTGCATGTGTATTATCATGTTTACAATCATTTCCCAATGTTTCATAATTTTTGGAATTTATTTGATATTTTTAAACAGTGTTTTAAAATCAGTAAACTGCTTTCAAATCTAAATTTTTATATATCAGTTTGCGGTCGACCGCCACGGTCGACCGTGCTTGTGTCTTTTGCTGAGTGGGCTGCAGAAACTTTCACGATCGACCGTCACGGTCGACCGTCAGCTCGAAAATTCCCACGGTCGACCGCTACGGTCGACCGCGTAAGTCTCTGAAAGTTTTCTGGGTTTCTTAGCTAGTTCGCGGTCGACTACGAGTTTTCCACGTTCGACCGTCGTATGCCCAACGGCTCTTTTTGTACAGTATCTAAAAAATCTTTTTCTAGGTTTTTGTGAGATTTGGTTGGGGGTTTTTGCTGTTGTTTTCTCTTCCTATATAAACCCCCAAACCCCTTCTATCTCAGCAACCCAATGGATAGTTTTAAAGAAGTTTAAAAGAGTTTTGAAAAGGGTTTTAGTTGGGTTCAAAGTCTGTTTGGTTTGTGAAGATTGTTTTACAAGTGGAGAAGATCATCTACAGTTTTTGAACTTTATTTTAATCCTCCTCTCCAACTTGATTTTCAGAGAAGAATTCCTAAACTCTATTTCTAGCTATTTATTGTTTTGTTCATAATTTCTATATGCTAGATTTTAATTGAGTTTAGTTGTTTTGATTTTCTCATTGCTTACACACACAACCTTTGAGCTTATTGTATTTACATTCATAGTATAATTTGGGTTGTGGGGAGTTGTAACAATTGAGTGTGAGCTTTCATTGTGTTCTCATTTATTGTAGAGAACAAATTTATTATTTGTTACAATTGTGAGATTGTAAAGTTTTCGGTTAGCTAGAAAACCGAGTGTGAGGAGTGGACGTTGATTGGTGAATGTTGAAAACCGACATTGTGAGTGTGAGTGTATACGTTGTTCGGTGAGCGTTGAAAACCGACACTGTGAGTGATTGTGAACGTTGATCGGTGAACGTTAAAAACTGACATAGTGTGGTTGTAAATGTTATTCGGGTGAGCGTAGAAAACCCGGTCGTGATAGTGGATTTCTCCCCAGGAGTGGGGAGCGGAGACGTAGGACGGAAGGTCTGAACTCCGTGATCATTTGATTGTGTTTGTATGTGCCTTGGCGTTTATTCTTATTTGTGTTCATTGCTCATTTCGCCATTGTCTCACTATTTAGTTTGTCCACTATCTAGTTTAGATTATTTACCCTTGTGTTGTTTATATATCCTTGCACATACATTACCTATATCTCTTTGTTAGGATATATCTTGTTGTTCATATTGCTTATCCTAGCTCATATATATTGTTGTATTTCATACTTGCCAGGATAACTTGTTAATAAGTTTTAATTGACATAAAATCAGATTAGATTAGCATAAGACCCTAATCACCCCCCTCTAGGGTCTAACACCAACTCCTCTCCCCTCAGCCCCTCCGAACAGCCACCCTCTTGCAGTCGCCTTCCCCATGCCGCCAACCCCTCCTTTTCCTCCACCAGGCCCCTTAGCACCGAAGCTAAGCTCAGCCACCCCACATTAACCAACGACCTTCTCTCGTCGCCATAACCACCGCGCTGATTGCCCTAACCTCCACAAACCATAGAATCCTCCACTCTCCCCCTCTCCTCCTTTAGAGCACCGTCCTCTCAGCCATCGACCTCCATCTTTAGCCCCTTCTTCTTGCTCAGCAAGATCGCCCTGCTGCCACCCTCGCCAACTACCTTGCCATCGACCCAGGAGCCCTCCCCGAAGCCTCTCCGCACCTCGTGTCCACCCTTCACGAGACCGAATGTCGTCGCTGAGCGCCAAACAACCCCCAGCAACACCCCCATGACACCTCCCCTCCACCTCATCACCGCTGCACCTTGCCCTCGCCTCCCCTTAGCTCAAATCCGTCACTGTCCTCTCACCACCGTCAACTCCGGACGCCACCGTCAAACACCCCCAGCACTGCCCCTTCTTCCTCGATGCCAACAGCAAGTCCTCCCCTTCCTAACAGTGAGTCGCCGTTTAACTCCCCCGCTCAAACTTCACCGTCGACTAGCCACCTCAGCAACGTCACAACCCCATCCTCATTTTCGTTCGTTGATGCCTCAACTTCACCGTCCACGCCACCAAGCTCCGCTACTCCCCTCTCTAACAGTCCATTCGACCATCGCTACCACCTGCACGTAGACCCGTAGTCTCACACATCGATGTCGATTTGTTCGATGAAACCCCTAGGCAAGATCTCTCTTACTCATTAACTTGTCATTTTAATATTGATATATATTATTATTGATTACATAGATTAGTTTGTGATATAATTATCTGCATAGGATTATTTGATGAAGAATATTAAATATATCATAGTAATATGATAAATAGTATTTTCAAAATAATTATAATGAATTAAAAGAATTTAGTTCGGCAAAAGAATCATTTTTAGATAATTATAATAATTTAAAGGAATTTATTTTGGAAAATAAATTATTTTAGATTAATTGTTAAGAGAAATAATTTAAAATGAATTAATTTAGAAAAAGATTATTTTCTGAATTATGTAGACGTTGTTTATGATTTATAATTCTTAATTTTGATTATCTGATATGTCATGATATTATTGCACATGATTAGTTGCATTGATTGTTCCTTGTTGTGATTGAGAATCGTTAAGAGTTTATGACTATAGTGACATGTGTGATATGAATAAGACCTACAGGCTTATGTGTTGTTGACTTAGATATACAAGAGATGTTGGGGGTGGGAAAGTATCTATTCATATAATCGGATAAGGCTGTTGATATATCTTCTAGGCTCGTACTAGTGGATTAGTATCTCCACTAGGGTTGGTTTGTTGGGTCAAAGTCGATCGGTGCCGCTACTTTGGTCCGTGAATTTGATATTCACCTGAGTCAACTTGAGTTCGGACCAAGCTGGAGTTAGATTGCGTGTAGTCTTACTGGATGCACGTAGAGAAATTTATGAATAGTCAGTTATCCGATAATATAAACGTTGACTCTGTGTGAGATGTAAACCAGTGACCAGTTATAGGATGGCTAGTTACATGACCTCGTTTCTTGGTTAAGTATGAATTCTTGTGAGATATAGGCTAATTGTATTTTTTTTCATACATAGATCCGGATTAATATTTAATTATCTACAATTTGAGACATATGGTATATACATGAGGGTTTCCTTGTTTGGATTATTTCACTCGACGTACTACGTCTCTTGTTATAGATTTTTAAGTATTAATTCCATCTAGTTGTATGGCCTTATTACTTGGATGATTATTCTGATCGCTAGCTGCATGATCGACTTGCTACTTGGTTGATTTTCTTGGATTCTTCTGATTATTATATTCTAGTGATAGATTGCATTTAGATTATTAGTATTCCAATAGCATGCTTGTATTATTATTATTACTGTTTTTGCATTGGTCGTTCAACCGTTTTTATTTCTCTCTGTAGGATCTTGCCGTGTGCCATGCATGCTGACATACACCTATTATCTCTGGTGTATGTCAGATTTAGAAGACAAACAGCCTTATTTTGGAATCGTACATGTGCCAGAGGATTCTCAGCAGGAGTGCCTTACAGACGGAGGAGAAGAACAAGTTAAAGCTTAACTATTTCCTAAGTTATTTGATGGTCCTTAGTTTATTTTTTTAGTACTTCCTTCTATTCCTTTTATTTTTTTAGTACTTCCTTCTATTCTTATTGAATGGTGTATTTTCATATTTCTTTAGTACTTATTTGGACTGTTTTGTAATAAGGGCATGTTTGACCAAACTTTGTGTCTCGGATGATATTCTATTTGTGATATGTCTTTTTTCCATTCTGAGTTGTTCATTATATTCTTGCTATGTGTGATCGGGGACCTATGACTTTGTATTTTATATTGCTTGATGATTAGCGTATTAGATTGAGTAGAAATGGTCTAGTATCTATTTCTCCTCAGTCTAATACGTCGCGAGCTTGTTCATGTTCTGATTCCCTGGTATTTTAGAAAGCGGGGCATGACACATACTCATTGCTTTCTCCCGCAATGTTCGGTTCAGCCTCTCCGGGATCCTATTTTGCTGTGGTGTAGATCTGATTGTCCAGTATCTAGGAAGACCTCCTGATTATAGAACTCCTTGAAAGCACCATCTGTATACTCTGTACCGTTGTCAGATCTCATTGTCTTCAATTTCTTCCGTATCCTGTTCTCAACCATTGCCTTCGACTTCTTGAATGTCTTGAACACCTAATTCTTATGCTTTAGAAAATAAATCCAAGCATACCTCGAATAATCATCTATGAATGTGACGAAATATCAGGAACCCCCTTTGGAAGTTGTTTGAGCCAGACCCCAAACGTCCTTGTACACATAATCTAGTATCCCCCTGCTCTTAGGCTTGCTTCTCTAAAACTGGACCCTATGCATTTTTCGTACACACAATCCTCACAAAAATCCATGCAAGGTTTTTTCAGATTCTTCAGTAGACCCTCCTTACCTAGCAGAACTAGTCCCTTCTCTAACATATACCCAAGCCACCTATGCCATAACCGTATGTGCTCACATGGGTCTCCACCACTTCTATCAGTTCCAACCGCTACATCTTCCGTCATCGTCGTACCTGAGAGTGTATATAAATTACCAAGACGAACACCATTCATCACTACAATGGAACCCCGAACAACCTTCTTCACTCTGTTCTCTGTAACAATCCTTTAATCACCAGAGTCCAATGCATCAACTGAGATAAGATTCTTCCGCAAGTTGGAAACGTGCCTCACATCCGTTAAGGTTCGGACCACTCCATCATGCATCTTGATCTTGATATTACCTAGCCCCATCATTTTATAAGCATGGTTGTTCCCCATCAATACGGTTCCACCATCAATGCTTCTGTAGGTATTAAACTACTTTCTATTTGGGCACATATGGTAAGAGCAACCTGAATTAAGAATACACTTTCCGGAGATATCCTCGTCACCCGTGACGACATAGCATTCCTTCTCGTTCCCTTCCTCTGAAATATAACTCGCTTCTTCCTTGCCTTCTCTCCTCTCAGTCTTATTGTTGTTGTTCTTCTCACCTACTCTCTTATTTGGATAGTCAATCTTGAAATGCCCAACTTTACTGCATTTGAAACATACTCTTCCCACAAGAGGTCTTTATTTAGATCTAGACTTTCTTCCATTGTCTTTTTCTCGCTCATTGCTCCTTCCTCTAGCAAACAATCCCTATGTTTGTTCTTTGCTACCACCAGTAGTCATGTTACTAGTTACAATCTTCCAAAGGTCATCCACTAGAAGCATTGTTCTAGTCTCATCCATCGTCAAATTGTCTCCTACAAGTATCAGTGTTTGCACCAGGTTCTTATAAGACTTCGGCAGAGATAGAAGTAGTAGAAGCACCTGATCCTCATCTTCAACTGTCACATCTATGTTCTTTAAGTCTGATATGATCCTATCAAACTTGTTGATGTATTCTCAAATTGATGAGCCCTCCTCCATCTTGCAAGTATACAAATTAGATTTCAAATAGATCCGGTTCGTTAGACTCTTTGTCATGAAGGTGTTTTCTAACTTCAACCACATAGCCACAGCTGTTTCCTCTTCATCTACCAAGAAAACTACATCCCTTTCAAGGCAAAGGATAATCGATGCTCGTGCTTCCACATCTAGCTCCTCCCAATCCTTATTAGACATATCCTTATGCTTCTTCTCTTTTCCAGCTAAAGCCTTGTGTAATTTTTACGAAATCAATGAGTTTTTCATCTGCATCCTCTAATAGGAAAAATCATTCTTTCCATTGAACTTTTCGATCTCGTACTTTCCAACTTTAATTGTTTTGCTAGTTGATGTCATCCTTCGCTTGTATTAATAAATCCACTTCTCTCAGAAAATTACCGAGCACCATCTCAAACCAGAAGCTATACCACTCCCAATCTGAATAACAACTCTGATACCAATTGTTGGGCGTAGAGTCACACCCTCACATCGCGAAAGAGATATAACCTAAGAGAAAGCTTTGGCTTTTGTTTTTACAAAAGCTCAAGCCAACCTCTATATTCCCATTTTACAAAAGAAATAAGAATAGAAAGTAAAATATCTTAACAAAGTAAAATATACACTCTCTCTCATTAGTTCTAGGACTGACTTGTTGAGGGAACCTACAAGCAATAGCCAACACCTAGAAAACAATAAAGACACGAGATTTACGTGGTTTAGTAAACTTACCTACGTCCACGGGGAAGGGGGAGGGGAGATTCCACTATGAAGGAGAACACCGACGACTTGTACAATCCACAAGCTCGTCTCAAAAGAAGAAGATTTGATTTTTACCCAAAAGAAATTTATCTCTCTCTTGTAAAATCCCTCCAAAACTCTCTCCTCAAGATCTCTCTTTTCTAGTCACCAAAAAACCCTTATTTTCTTCTCTGCAACCAAAATAAAACCCTCTAAATAAAATCCTCTGTCGTTTTTTTTCTCGTACAAGTCAACAAAATGACTTCTCTTCGTCAGATAATCCTCATTTACAATATACAAGTCAACGAAATGACTTCTTTTTCTCGTACAAGTTAATGAAATGACTTCTTTACGGCTTCAGATAATCCTCTCTGACTTGGATAATAATGTTTAAGTCAACACATCCTAATTAGACTTTTCCCACTGTGGAAATCATTTTGTAAAGAAGTCATTTCGTTGACTTGTACGAGGAAAAAAAAGACAGTTTTGTGTATTTTCCCACTGTGGAGAATTATGAACGTGGGGGCCACATGATGGTCCTTCTTCAGTAAGCTTAATAATAGTAGATTCTTGAGGGGCAAACATGTCCTAATTAGAATTAATACTTAATCAATTAGAATTAGTATGATAAATGATTTGTGTACTATTCTATGGTTTAAGAATTTAAAATTGCGGTGCATTATCATCGTAGCCTTCTTTATTTCTATCGTGTAAGTCCTCTATCAGTTTCATCACTATGAATCCTTCATTACCTCAATGTAATTGTATTTAGTAACCTTAATCTAAACTTTAATTTTCTTACCCACAATCCACTTAATCAATGATGGAAAAATTTCCCTTCCTTTAATCTGTTAACACATCAGGATGCCATGAAAAGAAACAATACAAACAGATACTAATAGATTTCAGACAAACTTAGATGATCAAAACTAATAAACAGTTTTATGTAACTACCTTCACCAAATTCTCGGCCACTTCATCAGTAGAAACCTTAATCAATTTCTTAGTTTCTCTATTGAATACTGTTATCGTGGAAACGGCTGAATAATCTTCGACCTCTAGTGTTATCTTATAAATGCAAATAATACCAATATTCATTACATTTCATGATTATGAAACTATTATATAACTTGATATGCGAGTCAATATGATATTATAATATTACCAGTTTTGTGCCATGACTTGTTTGTTACATTTTTCGCACCAGAATGAATTACCAGTTATTAAGGGTTTTTTTAACAATCAGGGCAACCATTGTATCTCCATTTCATATGCTCAATAATATCAATGATAATCACTTTGCAAATGAAATAATATTCCTGTAATGATGGGAAAATAATTTCTCAGAAAAGTAATATAAATCAGTGATGAAATATACTCATAGAACATAACCCATTATATAATGCAAATTTACATTACAAGTCCCAGGGTCATTGAAGAAAAGTAAATCATTCAATATGGCATTTGTTGCTTTGGTAAGATCTGGTTGATCTGCTGAGAAGTTGACTGGGGTAGGAATTTTTTGCAGCAATTCCTTACTGTCATTTAGATTTCTAGATGATAAATTCACTTTAGAATTCGATATGAGCAATAATATATTAATGATAATCATTCATACATGCAAACATAATGGAAATATACAACATTACATTTTATGTTTAGAGTATAATCTCTTTAACTACACCACGTACCTCAGAGATAAATCATTCACATTTGGATAATCAATGTTGATATATACTCTCGATACGCTGCTAGAAGAAGCTATATTATTTCCTGCTACATACACGAAATGAAATTATGTTATACAATAACTAACTATAGATATACATAATCAGATCTGTAAATATTTACCAAGCTGCTATCAATATCAAGTTGAATGGATAGCATTGATACGTGCTCATTACCTCAAAAATTTGTTACAAATATTCCAGTGATTATCATAACCATATTATTTGTGTCATACTGTTGAGCCTGATCTTTTAAATCAATCGCAATCTTCTTCCATAATGTCACTGTACATTCCTTGCCCCTTTAAGAAAAGTCCAAAATCAGTCATGATATAAAATGATATTTGAATCCATTATAAATTCAAATATATACAACGCTTACAAATCATTAATAATTTTTAGCGATCTTCTAGCTTGTCTTTTTCCTCCATTATTAGAATCTTCCAATGCGTAAATATCCTTCACAATTCCTACAACATCTATAAAATTTGTATATTATTAATACATGTATTAGCAAGGTTATCAAATTGATAAAATAAATTAAACATAATTATTACAATTGTGCATGACATTACCATAAAGATATGTACGTCTTCCTAAAAATTGTCCAAGTTCACTATAATCTTTAAATTGAAATTTTTGTCTCGGGATTTTCTCATCATCATCTTGGAGAACTTAATCACAGTCTGTCTAAAGAAGCATATAAAGTATTCATTCTGAGTTGCTCGATAATCATCATACGCAGAATCACTTTGAACTTAGAAAGAACATGAATCCTCCCTTCCTCTATCATTGGTCTGAATCTAGATACCTCAGTTGCTTTTATGTTGCCTTGAACGTCATTATACTGATAAGAAATTAATAAAGCAAATTAGTAATTATGAAATTCTTTTTAAATATAAAATAGAAAATCACATGTTATATGTATTAGACTTTTATTGTAGAAGTCAAACCAAGTTTAGTCTATGCAACTTACATTTTCATCTACTAGTATTAGTTGTAATCCATATATCTGTTTAGAGATTGGATTGATGTTCTTTCACAACCTGGTAATCCTCGCCTTGATTACTTGATCTTTAGTAGTAAGGTCCAAATTATTTATTGTGGTATAGCTAATTATTGACATACTTAGTGATTATCAACTGCAAAATGAAAAGTTCACAAAATATAAGTAAAAAGACAGAAGCTATAATATATAATAAAATCAGAGTAATGTATAAAATTCAAACATTACATTCATCATAAAAGTATGCATATGTCGGGGAAAAAAAATCAAAAGTTTCATGTTTGACAATATAGTTGTAAGACATAGTGTTGACATAATACCTGCAGTTAGATTGTTAAAAATTTCTCTGTACACGACATTCTCTGTTACATTGTTATCTTCCATCTTTATTTTCAATGAGAATATTAAGTCCCTGTGGTGAAGTAACTCTAGAAATTGCTACATATAACTGCTCATGTGTAAAACATGGTTTTGGAAGATACAATCCATCATGCTTTAGAGTTTGCCCTTGAATTTTATTAATAATCATCACAAAATATGTCATTACCGTTAATTGTATTCTTTTCATATGAAATTGCCACTTGGAATCAGTATTGGTCACATCTGTCATGGATATAAAATGCTTTGACCCAATATTACTTCTACTAATTATTCTAGCTTCTATTATCAATTTAAAAAAGTTGTGTGATAACTAATCTCGTACCATTGCAAAGACCATCTGTCAGGCTAAGATTACGCAAAAGCATGATAGGAGTTCCAATTTTAAGTTTAATTTTATGATTTTGCATCCCTGGGAATTTCTATGAATTTAGAAATTCTGTTGTATATAATATTTCATTGCTTGCAAGATTTGACGAGGTTGGACAAAGAGAATCATAACTTAGATATGTAACGTACACCCCCGGAACAATGTCAAGAATTTCATTGTTAATTATGTCAACAACTTCATTCCTTGTTTTATTATAGCTCTTTTCTCTAAATACTCTTCATTTGAGTAGTTTTGCATCAATCTAGGATATGTAGATGATATAACCTCGTAAACCGGATTACCATTCACATAAATTATAAAATTATCTGGTATATCAACTAACGAATCCTAATCTTGAAATGCATATTTCTTACATATGTTATCTCTATTTCCAATATCAAGTACCAACTTACTAAAGTCAGAGGTAGACACTGTATTAGTTTCACTCACTTGTGTTCGTAATCTCATATTCTTAGTAAGTATTACAACTTTACAGTCCCTCCATAAATATGAACAACTGATTGAAGCATGTAAAATATCATGTTTAGATCATTTTGAAATAACCAGAAGTATTTATTTGAAGTCGCCTCCTAGAACAAGTGTCTTTCCACCGAAAGGTTTGTTTACATTTTCAAAACTTTTTGCTCCTAATATATCTTTGAATATTCTATCGACAGCTTCAAAAGCATGTTTGTGGACCATTGGAGCCTCATCCTAGATATAAGACTTGTCATCTTGATTATTTCAGCTTCTGGACTACCTTTTTTGATTCCACAAGTCGAATTATTTTTTAGAATAATGAGAAGATTAAATCTAGAATGTGTCATTTTCCTTTAGGAAGTAATATTGATGCTATTCCAGATGATGCAACTGGCAATAAAATTTGTCCTTCTGACCTTAATTTAGAGATAATTGATTTCCAAATATAGGTTTTTCCGGTTCCTCCATGACCATATATGAAAAATAATCCTCCCTGTTCTTTACACACAGACTCAAGTATTGTGTCATATATAACCCTTCATTCCTTAAAGAAACTTCTCATTTTCAAATCTTAGCTCATCCCTATTAAAATCTTAGCTTATACCTATTAAAACCTGACTCATCAATTACAATCTCATTGTCATACTTCTTTGGAAAGTGTTTTGAGCAAGTTCCCTTTCTCATGCATGGAGAGCTTGTATTAAATATGCCACAGGGACCGTGCATCATATATTGCCTAACTGCTGCATATCCTACTGGATCAAATTCTCTATGCGGAATCTCAACGCTGATTATCTTATTAATAGCATCAGAATCTAGATGTTTGCTATTAGGATGCAACCATAGCAAGATATGTGCATGTGGCAATCCCCTTTTCTGAAATTCAATAGTATATTCAGCTGCATATATTAAGCCAAACACTAATAAGAATGATGTCATGCCTGGAAATATAACTCACACACACACACACATGTATATCTATATTCATATATAGGTATTAAATAAAAATATACATTGACTTATCAGGTTTTGTATTTCATATCTTATATTACAGTCTACTATACACAAACAGATTCCAAAGGTTGTTTTTGTTAGTTATTAATATTCTTTTGGTTCTTTACTTCTCGTATTATTGCACATCTGGAACCTAATTAATTTTTAGCTTCCATTTTTTTCTATTCACATCATCTTTTACAATCTGATTTTGTGATATGGAATCTCCATAATCGATTTATCTTTAGCTTTTAATAAAATGTACTATATTCCATTCTAGATATGATTTGACTTTTTTTGTCCTGTTGATGGATTTGTGGCTTAGATTGGAACGCTTCTAGTCAGGTTTGAGAATTTTTTTACCTCACAAATATGGTTGTGAAATCTTGAAATTTTGGGTTCTGAAAAATCAAATTTGATGTATCACAAGTTATACTTAGCGATAGGATTTTCCTTCTACAAATCTGTTAGTGTATTTTTTTTCTGATGAACTATGTAATCTTTCCATCAGTGGTGTATTTATTTAGCATTTTTATTCAATTTTCAAATTTGTTATTTAATTCATTTGTTTCACAATGCTTTAGTTTCTAATATGTTATATCGCTTCATTAATTTGAGTTCTATTTCAATATAGGTCCCAATTTATTCTTAAACATTGTGCTTCTGATTGACATTCATCCACTTTTACATTGCTTTATTTTCTAATTTATTTATTTTTACACGTTTTTATATTTGTAATTATGAGTAGAAGATAAAAATACATATATATACATACCAACAATGCTATTCCCAAAATATTAACCAGCTTGCAAGTCTTCCATCAATAGATCAAGCTTTATTTTAAAAACCCTTGCAGCTATATCTGGTCTTTCATCTGGTCTTTGCCCCCTATCTCGTCCAAAGCATATTTAATCTCTTGCCATTTGGGATTTGTAGTAATTGTGATGAACAGATCCAGATTTCCTAAAATAGAACACAAAGCAATTGCATTTTGATAATTTTGAGTCATATATCGATTACCTCCAGTAAATAATGAAGGTAAGATACCTCTCTTCCCAACTTATGCTCCATCTATATCACCTTTGAATATTGCATCTTTAATGCCATAATATAGCTCAACTCTAAGCTTTGTTTGATTTAGTCTGACCCAAAGCAATCTATCTTCTTCAATACAAGTAAACATATCTATAATGTAAGTCTGTAATAGTTTACCTGATAGAATCAATGTATGTCCTTCATCACACCTTTGTTGGATCCTAAGTGCCACATATTCCATCATTGCGACCTCTTTTCTCTTCAAATTTGAATTATTAGACTCTCCTTCCAATGGAACGCCAAGTCGAACGGGAATAGTAAAGGATATTGCATGGCCATAAACTTTGGGTGAATATTGATAATTCTAGACAACCACAATTTGCAGTCATAAACAATAATATCCCGCACTGCTACTGTTTCATCAATGTTTCCTACAATTAAACCTGTAATCATTGACATGGTTGGCATATTCTGCAATCTTCCATCACCACTGCGTGAGGATTTAATTATCAATTGTATTGTCTCTAACTCACTTTCCTTAACTCGGTCCCTCACCATATAAAAACTTTGTACCAGCACATTGTAATGATCTAACATTGTAACTAGACCGCTTACAATAGCATCATCTAAGTCATCAAAACCATTAATTACTGCCATTTTGTTGAATATCTTGTGATCAGTATCGTATATGTAAAGTTGACAATATTTTGGATTTTCACCCAGTATAGGTTTTAGAGAACCTACCTTATGATAATTTTGACCATTCAAGCGATAACGATAAGGACCCCCTCTATTATTATAAGTATTATCAAACCTTCCTCCAGTCGAGGTGAATGAAAACAAAGAGTTATACATCCTTATATTTTGTTTGAATTTTGTAGACCATGCTCCTCTAGATGGTGATAAGAGTTCTTTTAGGAATTCTGGAGGTTGTTGAAGAAGCGGAAATTTTACTTTTCCTTTACGACAACACAGTGAGAATGTGAGATTCTTAGGTTTCTTAGACTTTTTAGCTCTTTCGTCATACCAAAGCATTGCCTTACAATGAGGACAAGTGAATTTAGGAGGCCCGACGTTGAGAATGTCATTCAAAAGTCCTTCAGCAAGAAATATGAATCATTACTATATTTTACTAACTATAAGTACTTTAATATTTAATAATACAATGATTACAGTCATATACCTTCATTTGACAATATACATTTAGATTTGTATGATGTATGTGACGATGAATACCTGTTGGTTAGGTTTGTACCATTTTGCCCTGTAACTTGATTTTGATCCCTATTATTCACCATTTGATAATTTCTTTCATACATATTCTGTCATCGTCATTATCTTTTAGACCGTTTATCTGTTAAAAAATTAATACTCATAAATCGATAAATCTCTCTCTCCCTCCCCCCTTCACGCGCGCGCGTACACACAAACACACACAATTTAGTGACGCAACACCTGAGTTCTCATCACAAACCTATAAACCTCTGTTCAACTTCTTGGGTCAACTTAGCTTCATCAACATAGAAAGCTCTTGCAGATGTTTGTGTAGGTGTCATGCCATAATTTATTTGTGTATATCTAGTTCCAGATGTGCTACAAATAAGGTTAACATCCTTAGCAGATGAGTGAGTGATAGATGTGCATTGTCTTGTATTGCATACACCTAACGTTGTATCGTTTATGACTTCTGGACAATTAGGATTATGATCCTCATCATTGCTCTCCATTATCCTGAAATTGAGTACTAAGTGTATGTGAATGTGTGTATGTATATATAAGAACATATACACATATCAATAGCCAACATCTTACTAATCAAGCTTTATGGACAATAATAAGAACAAAACCCAAAATAGTAATATACTTGGAGTTAAGTATCATTAAAATAGATAAGCATATTTCATATTTATGGATAATATGATAACTTAGTATTACGTCTGCTAAGAGTATACAAAAATAGATAGTCATAATCTAAGTATCTATGGACAAAATAAAAACTTATCTCAATATCTATGGATGATACAAATAACAACCAGGAAGATTCCAATTCAACATTTATGGATGAAGAAAAGAGAGTCATAATCCAGAATTTATGAACATTATAACAACTTAATTCAACACGAAAAGCTTCATAGAATATGAATTTGCTAATAAACTTATAATGTTGACCTCCTCTCGGACTCTGATATCTTGGTCAGTACTTTAAAAACATGATGTTGCACTGTAGAATAGATATATAGTAAGGCAATTAGTTTATATCAAATGAGATCATCACATTTTCTCTAAAGTACAATTGAAAATTCCAGTAATCATCAAGTGTCAGTTGTATTTTGATATTTTTAATCTTATTTTCAATATAAGTTTAACCTATTTATAATATAAAGATATATTTGATTGTTTTACTAAATACCTTGGTATCTTTATTTACTATCAATTATTGAGTTACAAAATTGTAAGAATCTAAGGACTTCTGGATGAGAGATTGCTCTATGGAATAATAATTTGCTTGTCGAAGTGGTTCATTTGCCAAAACAATTTATTTTTTCTATTTCATGTTACTTCAGCACCCATTGTACATACTATTTAACTATCTGGCTTGATAATCTTTATGATCACATTTGATCTGTTGGATAGATTTGTTAAAGTTTTTCTAGAAGATGTTTAATCAATTATATGAGAGTTTTGGTAAATTCGTAGTCCCATCTATTAGCAACTAAGAGTCATAGTTTGAAGCGTCAACAGTTATTCTTTTACTTCATGTTACAAAGAATAAAGTTTGTACCAGTATATTTGGTTAGCACTAAGTTTCAAGCATGGTGTAACAAATATATTCTGGGAAATAAGTTTTGCTAAGATTCCTGGACCTGTTAAACTACACCTCTTGTTTGTGTTGGAAGTCAGTTTATTTGTGGAATCCATTACAACTTGTTTACCGAATTACAGGTTTAAAAGAGTGAACCTTTTTATAAGGCTCATTTACATAAATAAAATAAAAAGAAGACTTCCTAGAAACACACGCAGAGAACGTTTAACGGTCGCTGCTTGCGTGAGATCTTTGCTTGTGTCAGAGACGCTTTGATCCGTGGACTGCCGAGTATCGGATTCAAATTGATCGTGAAGAAGGCGTAGTATTCTTAGTCTTAACAAGGAAACCTAGAATAGAAGTAAATAACCTCAACAATGTGAGATTACTACTCTTCTCAAGTTCAAATCGATGTTTGATCTCAAGGGAAGGGTGAAAAGGCTATAGATATCTCGAAATCTCCTGCTTTATGCTGAAGTTCGCCAAGATCTCACCTCCCTCTCTCTAAAATTCATGGGTTCTACTCTCAAAACATCATCAACTCATCTCCAAGTCCAAAATTCTAGATTACTCGTGTATAGGGGTGCTAGAGGTGTATTTATAGGTTTCGTACGTCATGTTTGTGCATAAGAATTCATAATTTGTCCTTATCTTCAGTTAGAAATGAATTTACCACATTTAGGGATGTCCCCAACATAGTTAGGGAGGTAGTAGATCGAACGAATCCTGAGAAACTTATCGAAAAATGCGTCATCGGGAGGCTGTATGTGCAAGTCACTTCGATGTGACTCATCATTTGCGAGTCACTCTGAAGTGACTCATCATTTGCTAGTCACTCCGAAGTGACTCGTCAATTTGAGAATTCATGATTGTGTCCCATTCCATCGTTTCGCGCATTTCGTCATTTCATACGCATTCCTTTGCTTCTTTTTGGCCTCGGATGATCCCCTTTGACTTAGATATCAATGTTCTTCGTCTTCTCTTCATTTTGAGTTGTATGCGGGAACCCATAGGTAATTTTTGATGTCTATAGATACCCCCTCCAAAGTGTTTTAGGCTTATTCTTTTATAAAGGAGTCTGGAATACTTTGGATAAGATAAGCCCAGCCTCCAATTCTTTAACTTTTTCAACTTTCATTCTATTCAGTATTTATTATTTTTTTATCGCATAGTCTAAAATTCTTCTGGTGCTACGTTTATCATCTGACCGTTGTTAAAATCTTGAACTAAAACTGGTACGTTAATTTTTGAATTAGCTCGTGTCGTTAAATCAATGTTGAACTGATCATCTTCATCGAGAGTTTATATCTGAGTTGCGATTGACCACCTGGGGGTAATTTTGACCTGAAAATTATCCTGAGCCTAATTTTGGTAAAGTTATCAACGTGTTGACCTGCATTGTAATGTATTGACCGGCATTGCGACGTGAACACCGTTTATACTCATACACTAATTGGAGTCTATACAGTTTAAGATCTTAAGGCGTTGGTGCATGGAGGATCAGTTTATACTCGTATACTCCTCAGAGTTCAAGATTCAGTTTAACCTCATATACCTATCGGAGGTTCAAGGAGATACAGTTTATACCCATATACTCATTGGAGTGTAAATACATACCCTGAATACATCAAAAATAGGCGAAAACATACATGAAACTGATTACAGGACCCACCCTATACGAGACACATGCTGGTGTCTCGTACATGTGTGAGACACCCACACGTGTCTCGCACGTGAGACACAATTTTGTTTCTCGCATGGGGGTCGGTTCAGGAGTCGGGTGGGGCTTTTTTTTTAACCGAAATTTTCTATCTTTTTCCCTTCTTGTCCTATCCAAACTCTTCTCAAATCTTCATAAGAGGGATTTCCTCAAGTTATTCTCCCCTTTTTCTTCAATTTTGGTCAGCAAGGGTGAAGGTGTGAACCTAGGGTTTCGGGTCTGGAGATCTTCAATTCGAGCTTCTCTCTTGAGATTTCTCTTCACTGAGTTTGTTCCCCCCTTTGATTTCAGGTAAGCACCGTGTCTTGATCTTCAATTTCCATTGAATTTCTGAACAAAATCGAACCTTTGATTGTTGGTTTGATGGAGGTACAAAACCCTTAACTTGATTTCGAGGGGTTGTTCTTCATTTTCCCTCTATATGTGATTCAAATCATCTCCTCTTCTTCTTGACAAGGACTCGAGGTTCTTCCTTGGTGTTAGGAGATTTTTGTGCTACCTTCATAATTTTCCCCAACACCCTAAGCCTTTATCTTTGATCTCAGGTAACCTGTGCTTCCCCATCTTCGATTTCAGTCAAATTTAAATTTAACTTCTTGAGCTTGATTGCTTCAATTTTGTATAAGAACCAAGACTTAGTTTCAGGCCCTTGGTTTGATATTGATGAACGCCGAAGCTTATTGTGATTTTGGGATCTTGGGATTATTTCCCAAACTTGATGTCCATCCTTCAGTTTTAGAGGAGAATTGAAACTTAAGTTTGTATTTGGGGATTGTTTCTCGGTTGAAAACTTATATTTATTGCCTAGGCTTTGGTGTATGGACCAAAACTTTTGAGTTGGTTTTGAGAATTTTGGATGATAATCCACGCCTTTGGCTTGTTGTTAGGTGTGAATCGAGGCTTTCGGCTCGTATTTTGGTGTCCTGTAGGTATAATTGAATTTTAACCGAACAATCCTAATTTTTATAAGACTTTGATTAAAACTCACAATTTCTCTTTTAAATACGGACTTATGTGCCTTAATTCTTGATAAATTGAGTTTGGAGCACCTGTTTATGATTTGTCGGGTTTGGTTTGTCCTCTTGAGATTGAAATTTACCCTGAACCCTGACGTTTTCCTGTAGATTGACAAGTCTCCTAGGCAATCATGTGTTTCAAGGAGTCGATCAACCTCTCATCCAGCTGAGAGAGAGGCTCTTGCAGCCCCATCATTCGGGGGGGAAGTGTTTACTGCTTTCATAAATTCAAATATTCGTATTCTGAACATTGTACCCTCGTTTTCTCTCCTTCACGGGGCATTCGGGAAGAGCCGATATCCTTCTTTGCGGGAGTCAATGCTTAAAAGATATATTTTGCTTGGCCAAAACACATCTTAAGACAAAAAGGGGGCAATATCATGTTGTATCGTATTCTGTAAGATGTGTATATTGTCACTTTATTTGTGCAATAATGTACGTTGTCCCTCGTGTACGTGAAATCGTTAAAATCATCTCGCTAATTATAGGGTAGTGACTCTATCTTGTGAATTCATGAGATGAGTTTGACGCCCCCATATTGCCTTGGAAATATTCTTGTAACTATGTTCAATAAACACAAATTGTTTGTTTCAGTTAAATTTCCTCTAGAGACGTTCTCGTCTCATGCGGTAAATGGTCACAGCAGTGAGGTTTACGCCTCCTCTGATGACCCAACGTTCATTTAGGCTACTCCTCAATTTATTTCGGGTGGGCCCAAGGAGATCCCTTAACTGGTGCAGAAGGGAGATCGTCGTACGCTACGACAATTGATTATTGATGCGCCACTCATTAAAGATTCTAGTTCGACTCAACCTCTGAGGAAACCTGACTATCTGTTTGGTGACTCTGTCGAAGATCCGACCATTTTGACTCTCGTGAACGAGAAGTGGCTGAATGAAGATGATGGGGGACTGAAGTATCTTCCTCTAATTCTTTGTCACCATCCATTAACTCATCTGTGGAAGCAAGCTGTGATGCGGGAGATATTCTTTTTCACCATCCGTTAACTCATATGCGGAAGCAAGCTGTGACACGAGAGATGTCCTGGTGTCTGACGGAGGACCAGGAGAGAGTTCATTGCAGGTATATCACTCAGCAGAAGACCCAAGCTCCAGCGATAGAAATTATATCCGCGGAGTTCATCCCGGTGTGCTAGGATAAAATAAAGTGTCGCAGAATGAACTGCTAATAGTTGCCAACATAGTAAAGAATCGCCTTGCGAGACTAGGAAGAGAGCTGCCTGTTAAGGGCCACAAGTGTTTTGGCTGGGTCCATTCCGCAGATAGGAGATGGTGGGCCTATATGACAAGCTATGTTCTTGACTGATGGAGTGTGGAGTTGAATGGCAGTGGATTGTATATGGCAATTCACGCTAGTATGTACGGGTTCCCAATCAGCGTACATCATTTCCTTGCTTTATTGGAACTTTATTGTAACTTTGAAGGGGGTTCTGTAAGCTGTCTAAAATTATTACAGAAAGATGATTCCCATCAAGCACCGATAATGGAAGGTATAATTCAACGACTTCCAAAATGCTACAATTTGGAGACTTTCATGACAATCAATGAAGGTTACAATTCAACAACCTTCACAACATCCGATGGAAGTTCTGATTCAACGGCCTTCACAATCATCAACAGAAGTTACAACTGATGACTCTCACATTCTAAAGAGCATCACAATCTTTGCAACGCTCTAACTAGAGAGAGACTACAAATCAACGGTCTCTTAAACTCAAAACACAAAACTCATCTCTATGTTCCAGACTCAAAACGCAGAGCTCGTCTCTGCGTTCCAGACTCAAAATGTAGAGCTCGCGCTGTCACGCCCCGCTTCCCAAAATACCGGGGAATCGGGACGTGAACAAGCCCGCGACGTATTAGATTGAGAAGAAATATATTCTTATCATTTTTTTTTCTTTTCTTCTCAATCCAATACGCTAAGCGTCTGGAAATAATACAATGCAAAGGCACAGGTCCCCGATCACAATAGCAAGAATATAAAGACAACTCAGAATAAGGAATAGACATATCATCAACAGTAAATCATCCCAGACATAAAATATGGGTCCAACATACCTTTATACAAGACTATCTGAAAGAAATACTAGAAAATATAAAATACATCGATCAACAGAATGGAAGGTGCTACAAAAGAAACTGAAAGGGATGACTAAGCTTCGGCTTCTTCTTCTGCTCCGTCTACAAGACACTCCTGCTGAGAATCCTCTGGCTCCTGACAATCTCCTAACTGAACCTGTTCTTCTCCTAAGTCTGACGTACACCAGAGAAAACAGGTGTACGTCAGGTGCATGACGCACGGCAAGATCCCACTCGGGAACATAATAATACAGTTGAATGACCAATGCAAGGACAGTAATAACAAATAAAAACATGCAGCTGAAATACTGACAAGCTAGATATAATCCATCACTAGAGTATAATAATCAGGAGAAAACATAAACATCCGAGTAACAAGATCATTCAGCTAGCCATCCTATAATCATCCACATAACAAGGTCATACAACTAGATAGAATTAATATTTAAAAATCTACAACTCGAAGCGTAGTACGTCGAGCGAAATAATCCAAACAAGGAAACCCTCATGTATATACCATATATCTCAATTTGTAGATGATTAAATATTAATCCCGATCTATGTATGAAAAGAACAACACTGGTCCACATCTCAACAAAACTAATAAAGTCCACCATAAAGCACGCAAGCATATTATTCTTGTTTTACATGTTATTTGAATTGGGGAAGAATATTTTGATGTATATAATCGGGTCCCCGTAAAGTCGTCCGGGGGCCGCCTTCAAGTCAAGTATTGGCCCTCTGGCCCATGTACATAACACTCACGATATCACGATAACAAGAAAGCGATGTGCCCGTTTATATACATGCTATATTCTCCGTCCAATCCCCCTTTATAACCCCATGTTTGTCATATTAATTAAGCAACTGTACATGAAATATTATGCACTAGCCACGGAGTTACCGTGGAACGACTTCTGTAAAACTATGAACATAACCGTGACCCACAACACGTCCGATCAAGAGTACATCGTCTAGTCAATGCTATAATAATAATAATAATCAAGGAAACCTCATACCGGGATATCGATATCGAGGGAACTCGGGACTCCTCACATCGGGATATCGATGTCGAGCGAGTATAGCCATGCTTTGAAGCACGCTTATAAATCATACTTTTAACAGAAATCGTCTTCATGTACAGTCTCTCCTATTGGATAACAACTAAGTGATAAAACAACAAGCTTTCACACAGCTATTCATGTCAAGCAATCTCACATAAGAAATCATAATATACACTATAACTAATCATGTTACAGTCTAATCTACGCAATCAATTAATAACGGATATAAATAATGGAATAACAAGCCAAGGGATAGCGGGATCTTGCCTCGGGGTGCGTCGAACGAACCGACGTTGACGACGCGAACCGGATCTGACGCGAAGGAGCGCTGCGGCGAACTCGAATCGCCGTTGGGCAGCGGGTGGTGGAGTTCGGCGATGGCGAGTGGTCTGCGGCTCGGTGAATAGGGGGAGGCCAACGGCGGGATCTCGACGCCGACAGTGGCGTGGGCAGCGGGTCGGTGGGTCGAGCAGCGACGTGGTCGGCGTCAGGGAAGAGGCGGCGGCACGGCGTCAGGAGCGGGTCTGCGAGGTTCGCC
>NC_033801.1:34280667-34388934 GCF_001876935.1 Asparagus officinalis | reverse complement strand
GGTAGAGTTTAAATTGGGAAAAAATAATAAAAAATTAAAAAATAAGATAAAATAATGAATGAGATGCGCGTGGGTAGCAGTTATTTTTGAAAAAATGAGGCGGGTGGGAACGTGGTTGTTGGGGTTTGACGGGAAGCAGAATAATTTGGGAGTATTTTCAAATAGTTTCAGGTATTTAAACGAAAATAATTAAAATAAATAATTTCGGGTACTTAAAAATTAAACTAATTACATAATAATTATCTACAAATAAAAACGTACATGTTATGCTATTACAACAGTTAAAACGAAATAGTCAAAATATACACATATTGTATAATTAAACGAGAATAAATAATAATAAAAATATATTTACTTACATTTAAAATTAAATAATTATGGGACAATTACGTACACAGTAAAACGTACTAGTTATACTAATACGACAGAATAATACAACAATTTATATCAAAGATATGTAATTAATAATACAAAGTATTATGCGAAATAATACATAATAATATTAATAATACAACATATTATTTAAAATAATACATAATAGTACTGATAACATAACAAATTAATTCTAGAAAATTTTACCGCACAAAATAAATTTATCAATATCAAAATTATTTAAATAAATATATAATCAGATTTTTAAATCATAGAAAATTATAGAAAATCGAAAAAAATACAAATACTCTTTTAAAAATAATAATTAAATATTCTAAAATACCAGAAAATTATTTTTACTAGTATCAAAATTTCACGGTCCTTACATTCTACCCTCCTTAAAACAAATTCCGTCCTCGGAATTAAAAGAACACAAGAACAAAGATATGGAACGAGAGTGGATACTCGCAAATCGACGAGACAAGAAACAATGAAACAAGAATCAGGTGGAAGTTACGAGACAAGAAACAGTGGGAAGATCCGGAGTCAAAGAATGATAAGATAGGGACGAAAGGAAATCTATCAAGAAAATAGGAGAAGGCTCAAGAATGGTCTTATGGATAAAATATGATATGTATCTAAATTGTCTATTATATTCTTACTAGTGAGGATTCGGGACCGTGACCTGCATGGGCCACCAAAAAAAACCTGTCACGCCCCGCTTCCCAAAATACCGGGGAATCGGGACGTGAACAAGCCCGCGACGTATTAGATTGAGAAGAAATATATTCTTATCATTTTTTTTTCTTTTCTTCTCAATCCAATACGCTAAGCGTCTGGAAATAATACAATGCAAAGGCACAAACTAACCCAGTGCGTATCGGTTCACTGGTCTAACAAACTGACCCAGTGCGTATCGGTTCACTGGAGCGACTCTAGAGGATACATAAACAGTCACATCTAATTACCGGTACTAAGACTTCCCATCACAATCTCTCTGTATTTCTAAGCCAACAACACACAACCTCTGTTCTTATTCATCTTACACAAATAACTATAATCATGCATTTCTCGTGAGTCTCAATTAAATGCAATAAATACTACATAACAAAAATCATGAACAACTACTATTATTAGTGTTGTGAATCATGATTAGAAGCATGAATAACTACTAAGATTTAGTACAAAATTAAACTACTATTAGCATGGATTATACACATGAAATGCCACAGTCCGCAACCATCAAAAAATACAATCATAATTAATTCCAAAAATAATCTTTTTTCAAAATAAAATCTTTTAAGATTATTTCTTAATAATTCAAAATAATCCTTATTCCAAAATAACTCTTTTAATTTATTTATTACTATAAATAATTCAAAATAATCCTTAGAAATTATTCTTTCTTCCAAAAACTTCTCATAATGAATCATAACCTCATTGTCAAAATATCTTTTCATCACATACGGCTCAAAATACATATCGTACTCATCTCTTCACGAATATAGCAGTAATTAATATCATTCATTAACAACCCACGCAGAATATCGCAGTCTAATCTATGCATATTAATAATAACAGAAATAATTATTAAAAGACAAGCAACAGATCTAAAATCTTAATGAATAAAAACCAACTTGAGGAGAGGGATCTTGCCTAGGGTTTTTGTCGAACGTATCGACGCTAACGGTGCGGGGTTGCTGAACGACGGGATCTCGACACGAACGATGCGGGAAAAGGAGGTCGACGGCTCTGGGCGTTCGTCGGCGAAGAGGGGGGCGACGAACAGGGGAGGCGGTGCTGCAGGAGGTCACGGGGACGACGTGGGAACGAGCTGGACGCTGTCGGAGGTGGCTCAGGCGAGGCGCGGCGGCGGATCTGGGTTGGAGGCGACGCGGGTCGAGGGGCTGGACGGGGTGTCAGGCTTGGGCGGCTGCTCAGCGGTGAGTTGGGTGGAGCGAAGGACGACAGGGGGTGGTTTCTTTGGGCTTGTGTGAAGAGAGAGAGGACGAGAGAGGGGTGAGAGAAGAATAGGTGGCGGCGTGAAATTTGAGGGGTGTGTTGTCGGCTATACCACAGGAGAGAGAGAGAGTTATACGGTTATATAGTGATAGGATTAGGGTTAAGGGAAAGTTAGGAAATATTTAGGGAATAAAATATGGAGAGAAATAAGGGAAGGGTGGTGGCTACATAAAATGAAAACGAGAGATGTATATATATATGTATATATATATAATTAGGGTTAGGGTTAAAATAATTGAAATAATTAATCATGGGTATTTAAAATTTAAACTAATTCCATAATAATTATCTACAAATAAAAACGTACATGTTATGCTATTACAACAGTTAAAACGAAATAGTCAAAATATACACATATTGTATAATTAAACGAGTACATGTTATGCTATTACAACAGTTAAAACGAAATAGTCAAAATATACACATATTGTATAATTAAACGAGAATAAATAATAATAAAAATATATTTGTATAATTAAACGAGAATAAATAATAATAAAAATATATTTACTTACATTTAAAATTAAATAATTATGGGACAATTACGTACACAGTAAAACGTACTAGTTATACTAATACGACAGCTAATATGTATTAGTTGAAATAATACAACAATTTATATCAAAGATATGTAATTAATAATACAAAGTATTATGCGAAATAATACATAATAATATTAATAATACAACATATTATTTAAAATAATACATAATAGTACTGATAACATAACAAATTAATTCTAGAAAATTTTACCGCACAAAATAAATTTATCAATATCAAAATTATTTAAATAAATATATAATCAGATTTTTAAATCATAGAAAATTATAGAAAATCGAAAAAAATACAAATACTCTTTTAAAAATAATAATTAAATATTCTAAAATACCAGAAAATTATTTTTACTAGTATCAAAATTTCACGGTCCTTACACGCGCCCAGCGTCTCTGCGTTCCAGACTCAAAATGCAGAGTTCGTGCTCAAAATGCAAATTTTGCGTTTGACTCGTTCAAACATGAATTGAACGGTTCTAAAATCATTTCTCACGATTTGAGGGGATCACAACCCCAGTTATGAGTGATTTTAGGGGTTAGTTACACCCCTTAATCCCCTATAAATAGCTAAAAATCAGCTTAAATCAGATCTTTGGATCTTTGAGCATCTTTGGATCCTTTTGCCATTTGAAGATCTTTTGGCAGAATCTTTTTCAAGAAATCTTCGGTTGGAGCTTTTAGAGAGCGGCATTTTCATCTTCTCTGAGGGTATTCTGTGAAAGCTTTGGTTGAAGCTTTGGAGTTTTTACCCTTGGCTTGTGAATCGAGTTTCGGTTAGATCAAATCAACTCTTTTATAGAGTTTAAAAACTCGTGCCGAGTTCTCAAACTCGATCATAGTTCTTAAACTCGTGAGAGTTTTAAACTTGCATTGCAAGTTCTTCCTGTTAAGAGGAATCAACCAAGTTCTATGAGACGAAGCGTTCGGATCATCAGCGGGATACAAGATTCAAGCTCCCATCGACACCAAGAAGAACCCAATTTTTAATAAAGAGGAGGGTCTCCGTTGATCCTTTCTCTCTTTTGTAAATCAGGAAACCAATATAGAAAAGTTGTAATTTCTTTTTCTAAATCAGTTGGAGAGAGATTGCAAAGAGAGATTGCATTCATTCTTTTTCTAAGTCAGTTAGAGAGATAAATACAAATTTTATTCTCATTTCTTCTTTAATTTTCCAACAATATTCATGTGTGCAATATTTCGTAATGATTCAGTTTTTGGCATCATTTAAATTGGCAATAATTATATGTTATGCTTTTCTCAATGATAACAGTGTGCTAGTTCAGTTTTGGTGTAGCTATAGCACCTTGCCACTTAATGTGATTATTTCACAGGTTTGTCTAAACACAATAGCTTTACAATCACTGATGTATACAATTAAGTGTGCAACTTGAGTACAACATTTGATATTGGATACAATTTTTAGAATTTGGTTAGGTTTGGTTGAGAAAATAAGTCCAATATTAATTCTTTTTCCCTTTCCCCCCTCTAGGATTATTGGAAAACCCACTTAACAACCAAAATATCAAAAAATCCCCCTTAAATTCAAAAAATATCACAAAACTACCATTTTGATATTTGGTTGAAGATTATTCAGTGTGTATACTAAAGTTGCAACTTCAAGTTGAATTGAGTTTCATAATTGGTTTAATAATCAAACTTCGGGAGTAAAAACAGAAATTTGGATGTCAAAAAAATAAACAAATAGTAAAAACAACGTTAAAGCCCAATTAACATATATAATGCTATAGTGAGTTTTATTTGTCTAAACATATCGAGGAAAAATCATAACTGTATAATGAGTTTGTTTTTACTTTAATTTTATTATTTGTCAAGAACAGAGTGTAAGCAATATGATAATTGTATACACAAATAATTTAGAAGCATGCACCATAAAAATCCTTCATACTGATCCTACATTTATTTATTATGAAATGTCAGCTACCATGCAATAAAGAAAGAAATGTGAACGTCTGTTACAAAATGAAAAAAAAACAACTATTAACAAAACTAACGTCAAAGGTCAATTATCCTATATCATACTATTACTGAGTTTTATTTTTCTAGACTAAGCAAGGAAAAGTATAGATAAACATAATGAATTAATGTTAAATTTTAACAATCACTCATTGATGAAGAATTCGAACAACAAATGTACCGAACTCTATGTAGGCGGAAGATGAAATTGATTATAACCTGAAGAAGAATTCTCCTGAACTATCTTTAGGGGGAAGGGGAAATTGATGAAGAATTCAAACAGAAAATGCTCCGCAGTCTCTATAGGCGGAAGATGAAATTGATTCTAACCTATTGAAGAATTATCTTGAACTATCTTTAGGCGGAAGAGGAAATTGATGAAGAGTGTAAACAGGAAATGTGTGAAAGCAGAGTAACTGCAAAATGATTGTGGGGAAGTTTAGGCAACTGCAAAACGTGGCTGAAGATGAGCAACGTGGCTGAAGATGAGTAACGTGGCCATGAGGTCCCTTAGTGGGAATTGTTTAATAATTTGAGTGGGAATGTTGTGAGCACAAAAGACGGTTGTGGGAAATGGAGAGAACACATATCAGTATACTGCTTGTGTGTGATGATAGGTATTAAATACGTGGATAATGAGAAATTTTATTGTTCACCATATATGGTTTTCCTTTAGCTATAAAGGAAAGTAGATATCCATTCATCCATCTGCATTGAAACTCACATTTTCAAAAATAATAATATCAAGGATTAATTACATTCCGGTACCTTTTAGTATAATATAATTACATGGGTGCCCCAGAGGTTTGGGTATTTACACGAATAACCCTTAGGTTGCTAACTTGTATCATCGTAGCCCAAAATATTACAGTTTATTAACACTGTTTGTTTTTCTAACACAATATGGGAATTCCTAAAATACTCTTTTTACACTCTGGTACCTTGTGGTATAATGTAATTGCACCCATGATCCTTGGTCTAAGTATCTACAAAGGTAGCCCTAATTAGGCACTTAAATCATTTTATTAAGAAATTAGTCCCTCAATTCTTCAATTATTCTGTCAAAATCTTTATAGTTCCTCATTAGCCCCTCAAATCATTTTATAAAAGGGTTATTTGGATACTAGTCTCGCAAATCTTCAATAATTTCATGTTAGCCCCTCAGTTCTTAAGCAATTTTAAAGACTTGATGAACTAATACGGGGTTACCAAAGATTTGAGGGACTGATTTATAAAAACCATTTCATGAAAAGATTTACTTTAATAGGGTTATTTGCATTATACCCCTTAAATAATGGGTACTTGCAAAATACCCCCCAAAATTGGTATTTGCAAAGCACCCTTTAAATCATCAACTTTAGGAAAAATATCTCTAAAATTAGCAAATCATCAACTTGGTACTAAATATTTAACTATTGATAAGTTTTACATTGCGATTATAAGTTAGCTTATCAAAGTTGATGATTAATTGCTGAGAGTAATTTTTTATATAATTGATGATTTGAGGGGTGATTTTGCAAATATTGAGATTTGGAGGGTATTTTTGTAAATATCCATGATTTAAGTGGTATATGTGCAAATAACCTTTCTTAATAATTTGTTCAACTTGTTTCAGAACTTTCTAAAGTCCCCTACATTTCAATTAAGGATCTGTTTGGTTATTTCCTAAAAAACCAAAAAATAGAAATGCAAACCAAGAAAACTTAAAAAGTACAATTTCACACATTTCCATTCCTAAAACTCACCCATAATATCTAATAAAATATTATTTTTATCTAACAACTCATCCATCATATCTAATAAAATATTATTTTCATCCAACAACTCATCCATCACATCTAATAAAATATTATTTTCATCCACAACATCACTCAACTCATCTCATCTAATATTTAAAAATTACTCACATCATCCAATAAGATTGTGACAACTCATCTCATCTCATTAACATTTCATTTCTTTGTTTTCCTCCCAAAAAGCTAGGAAAACAACTTCCTTTAAGTGTGGGTCACATCATCCAATAATATAATGACAACTCATCTCATCTCATATATTTTCTTATTTTTAAGAAATAACCAAGCAAAAGAAAACAACCTATTACAAGAAATATGTTTCTTATAATTTATTTCATTATTTTTTTCGCCAACCAAACAACATCAAAACAAGTTTTCTTAAAAAATCACTCACATCATCCTATAATAAGGTGACAACTCATCTTCATTTCTTTGATTTCCTTCTTTTTTTAGCAAATCAAACACTCCCAAAACAATTCTTTGATTTAATAGTTTTTCATTTCTTTGATTTTCAATTTTTGTTAGGCAAACAAACATGCCCTAAGTAACCTGGATCAAATCACGCCAAATGGTGAGAAAATTGTATTCGTATGAAAGGACATTTTTTGTCATTTTCATATGCAAAGTTAAGCTCCGCCAGCACTTTTTCACACGGGGCATCTAACTCAGGGCTACCCTTATAGATACCCAAACCTCAAGATCACTCATCTAGTTACCTCATACTATAGGGCACCGGGATGTAATTAATCCTAATATCAAAAGCAAAATAGAAGTGGCAAAAAAAAAAAAAAAACCCTCCTTGGTTAGTTGGTTGCTTTCAGGACAAGCGGTACAAGCGATGCAACCCGAAATCCATAGGATGCCTCGACTTGATGTATACCAAAAAGGATCATGCATAATGACTTCACCGGGGACCATGCAAGCAAAGGACAAAGGTGATGCCCCCCACAAATTTATTGCGTGCCAAATCTGCCAAGGCTTCTAATTTCCTCATTCAGTTAAATTTTTGCAAACCAATTGACCAAAAACGCAAGCAACTGTCCTCCTAAAAACACTAGCACGTACATTTATCACCCACAAGACGTTGTATCTACCCATCTCCCCAATTTCCCGAAACTTTTATACATCAATCTGAATCTTCATTCACTTTCCAGGACTAGAATCAGCGTGGGCCACAGACAGTCCTCGATTACTTACCAATTTGGTGTGTGGTGTGATTTTGAAAGATAAACAACCCGTATAGCCTAGATGTCTCCCATTTAATTTTCACAAAAAAAAACGACTTAGTGAAATCTATATATTTCAAACTATTCTATACTAAACAACGAAGTATTTGATAATTCTTTAATTTCCATGTGTAGCGATCCGTAACTCTTGGTAATCTACCTTTCAAAATTATATTAACATCTTGTTAATTGTGAAATAAATAAATGAAGAGGAAGCCGGAAAAGCCTCTCGAGCAGCGAATGTTCCTTCGTACCCTGAGATCATTGTGCCAACGTGGGCCCCACTTTCATCGATTATCTTTATCATCTCAGTGGAGCCCGCATATCACCTGATGTATGTTTCCCTGCTCAGAACGCCTTCTTAAACAATTTGACTCTCGCTTTACCGTTGACGGTACAAATCTTCATAAAGATAATTTATCATTTTCATTCCATTAATTTCTCAAGGACCCAAATAAGTGATCTAAGGTATTGGACATGTGAGGTGTTACCATCCGGTTACATGATATATTGTTCATAAACAGTACATCAATCAACCGGATGATGACACATCACCTGTTCCATGCCTTAGATCTCCTATTTGGGTCCCTGTAGCAACACACTTTCGATGATCATAATTTATTTCAAAGCTAACCGGAAGCGCTTTTAAATGAACCACCAAAATATTTATCATTTTGTTTGGTTAATTTTACAAATACCCCCCGGACTTTGAAAGATCCGTATCCCCGACAAAAGGAAGACTTTGAGATTTCACGGATACCCTCTAAATTTTAAGATTTCCCCAGCACAACCACCACAACAGTTTTTTTTAATCTCAAAAGGATATATTTGTATCTATAACGACCGTTAGCACGACCAGGGTCCCCTGGGAGAATCTTTTAATGTTCAGACGGGCATCTCTAGACACCAGATGTTTGGGGGTTTGCTGGGAAAGGTTTGGAGGTTGAGCGCACACGAAACCCAGAGTTGAGGGGGTTTTGTGAAGTTATCTCTTTTTTTTTTGTTACTGATAATAAGTACACATATATATAATAATAAGTGAATATAAAATAAGCTGGTTTCAGATTTCGGTGGATCTCTAACTTCTGTTACTGTCCTTCGGTCTTCGGAGTAAATCTCATGACACTTTCTCCGCTGCCCCTCGGAACGGGGGTCGGTGGGCGGTGAGGATCTCCAAATCTTAAAAAGAAATCCGGGGGTAGAAAGAAGAAAAACAAATAAGAAAATACAACGCATTTTCATATGATTGATTACATAGTTCTGACAAATCCCCAAAGAAAAAACAAAAAAGAAAAAAGAGGGGAGAGAGAGAGAGAGAGAGAAAGAGAGGGTGTGTGTGGAAGCGCAGAGAATAAGTAAAGACCTGATGTTGACAAATTTTCCCGTCATTTTGTCCCTGTGAAAGATTTTCTCCCCCCTCTCTCTCTCCCTCTGCTCTCGTGTTGGCTCGGCAGCGGATCGAAGTCTCCCGATCTGATGGAAATCTTCAGCCCCTTCTCGTTCCAGCGGCGGTAGACGTCGAAGTAACCCATTACTTGTTCTTATTCTATTTTTATCGTGCCTTGCGGTATTATTTTATTCTCCTTCACTTATCCTTCGTCTTTTCCTTGTGTTTGTGGGTCTCCTGGGTTCTTTCAGGGTCTTCCTGTCAATCCCCTGAGCTAAAGGTGATTCCTATTCTCAACATCTCGTTAATATTGCTCTACTTGTCTTGGGATGCGATGGGTGCTCATTTAATTCCTCATTAGTTTTCAGTTTCCTTTGCTGGGTTTTTTTTTTTGTAAAAAAAGAAAAATATTTGCGGAGTGAAGAAGTTGCGTTATGCTGATCAGTTGAAGCAATTTGCTATATAATCTTTTATATGACAGTTCTTTGCATGGTGGTGTTGAATTGGGGTTTAGGGGATTCTAAGGTTATGAATCGGAAATCTGAATGAAATGGAATTTGTTGGTTGTGGTCCAAGTGATGAGGTGTGTGGCAATTTAGGAAGTTTGAAACCCTGGCTGTGTTCTTCCATTTTGAGTTTGAGCTATATGAAACTGAAACGCGTGGGTTCAAATTTAAGATAATGTGCTGTAAATTTGATTTATGTTTGGTGTGCCTTAGTTATCTTGGTGTTTCTAATGCATGAGAAGTGGGGCTTGAGCTCTGTAAACGAAACTTGAAGGTCAATTATTCTGCCCAAAAGTGATTACTTCAGAAAGACACTTTGTAGTGGATTAAAGAGGAATGGGTGACTTATGATATCTATAACTTGGATGTGATACCATTAGGTGATTTGCCTAGGGCGGTCCTGGTTATGTTCAACTTTAGGAAGGTGATCGGACTGAGGGACAGCTCTGCGACCATATTCTTGAGTCTGGTAATTATTTTGAGAAGTAATATTGACCGCTGCTTAAACGAAAAGTTGGATATTTTTGTGTTGATGCTGCTAACTCTTTTTCATTTAGTTTTAATAGTTTCCGTGGATAACTTAGTTACACATTTGAAGTGGCATTTCTTCATTGTTGACCAATATTATTTTGTTTTAATACCTCAGTAATATTAGTTACACCTCATGGCGGCTTCATGGAATAGTATGCATGCCCACTAGCCTGTGAATATTGCCAATTGGATCAACTCACCTTCCATTGGTGCTATTTGCTTGTTACGGAGGGCATGTCAAGGTGAACTTTAGACGTAGTACAACTAGCAAGCTTGATGCTTTTATCTATTCTCACAAAGGTCTGTGGAAAATGCCCTTTTACCTTCAAAGCCATCAATATTCATCTTGAAACTGAATTAGATGGTGTGTTGAAACTTTTAATCTTTGAATCCTTACCCTGACTATTTTGTTACACTCACTTATCCTTTTCAGAATATCAATCTAGTAAGCTGTACATTCTGCAGATATACCTTTAGAAGATAGGTGTGGAAACATTGTTTACATTAGGCATGCTTTGCTTTTATGTCTCCTGATATTGGATTTTATTGTTGATTCTGCACCTTAACTATCCAGATTCTGTATCACAACTTGGTTTTTTTGTTAGACTGTTGGTCTCTGCAGATAGATTGTTGGTTCCTTAGTCAAACCTGTATATATATGGTTCATTTTTTTGTGCATGTATTTTTCTACAGATGAGTGAAATCCTTCAGAGATTTTATTCATGATATTCCCTTTTTGTCTAGAATTTTATATGGGAAATCTAGAGGCTCCCTAGATGCATGGGTTTAAATTATATGGTCATTAAGGAAAGTTTTGTCACCACCAGTCTCTTAGCATTTGTGAAATGCCGTCTCTTGCTATAGTTGCTTTGACTAGGAATTTGACATCAGCACATGGTGGGTAATTTTAAATTGACGACTCATAAAAATCTGGTGAATTCTTTGTGGTAGTCTCTCCCATTTTGTGTTGGTGCTTAATCATCATCCCATCATCCCTATTTGGATGAGATACATTTTGGATGATGATGATGATGATGGCAATGACAAGTTTGGCCCCGAAGTCCACCTAGGAATAGGGAACATGTATCTACAGTTTTGTGTCTAATGGGTATTTCAAGAGAAATATTCATTGAACTTTGTATTTGCAAGACATCGATTTTGATTAAGTTGAAATACAAATCTGGAGGGTGCAGCTGCAGAGATGGGTTGTAGAATTTTGAAGTGCGGAAGAGTTACGAACTTTGTTATCTTACGATAGATGTGTTGCCTTGTCCTTTTTCTGTTTTCTGGAGGAAATGTCATCTTCTTCTGGTTTAAGGATTGATATGTTATGTGATTTCTCATGAGTCTTAGTTTTACTGCCAAGAAATTATTTAGACAACCTGTGTTCTATGAGGTTTAGATTGGTATTGGTATTTTGAGTTCCTTCATGGTAAAGGATGATAGAGTGGGGGCCTGGAGTCTAGAATTTTTATCAGTCTCCAGGGACATTGAATCAATTTGTGTTGATGATATAAGTATGCTATCAGAGACCTAAGTCTAAATTTGGTAAGGGGAACATTTTATATGGTTGGAAAGAAGAAACACCTCTCAATACATCCTAGGCCTCCTGCTGCAAACAGAACAATCAACATGTGGCAGAGTTTTAGGAGGAAAAAGGTATATCCCACAACTCTCATGACAAAATCATTGCTTCTATGCAGTGACACATTCATCAAATAAGCTTACATTTTCACTTATACACATGGAAAATTACTATCCTGTACCTTTTTGTATGTTACATAGAAAAAACACGGCAGTGCCTTCTTGGTTACTGATCATGAAGTGGATATACATTTAATACCCTAATCATTTACAGATTTGGTAAGGAATTTATCATGTAGTTCAAAAAAGAATTTCCAATTTCTAGCTTCCTGCTCTTGCAAAGGTAGCCATATTTCATTCTCAAGTTTTACTGTGATTCTCGGAAAGTCAGCTTGCAAGAAACTTTAGGATGTTTTAGATAAGTGTTGATGATCGAATCCTGTGGTTATACCACTGAGTTGAATCTTGGTTGACATGGTTTCTCCAACATCATACTCTGAGACAGTGGAAGTCTACTTTCTGTTTATTTAGTTTCGATGAACTTTGCGTAAATGAACAACTTTAAAGTTCAAATGAGACCATTTTGTATTTTAATACAAGGACGTATGGTTATCTTGCCTTGTTGAGCAATGAAGTTTTACCCAATATGTCATTGTGGAGGATTTAAGCGGACATCTACCGTGATATGGGCCTACAAAACCATAAATGTAGAGGAGTATATAGTTCGTCATCTATTTGAGAACTATTCCTTTAATTGCAGTTTACAGCTCCATATTATCCTATGTGAATGGAAATGGTCAAATCTTTGGAAGCCTGCTAGATATTTACCTAACACAATGTGTGTGTATGAGAATTGTTCTGAACCATGTATTCTCTATCATTTTTTATTAATGATTTGGGTTGTACATCTTCAAATCTGATATCATCTATTCCAGCTCTATAGACAATTATGATCTGCTGAAACTTATTTTCTTCATTTAACCTGGGTATGTGGCACATGTTCGGCTGTATGAAATCTTGAGTTTTCTCAAGTAACAGTTAAATGGCTTGTTAGGACTGAGAAGAGTTACTTGCACTGGTTCTCATGTTAAAAGGAATATTAACACAAAAGAACAAACAAGGTTTATCATATTTTTACTTCATTTACCATTCTTATGAGATTTTAATGTGGTTCTTATTGGGTTTAAAAGCAAAATATCTTTTCATCCATGAAAAGGAGAGCAATGTATCAAGAGTAGCACACCGTTGTATAACATTAAGTGTGTTCAAAGTGCCAAGATGGTATTCTGATCAAATATTAATTCAGTCAATGGCTTTGTGAAAGGAGCCTGGCAGGCACAACCAATTTCATTTTCCTGTACCAAAAATAAAAAAGAAAGAAAACCTAAAAACTGTATTTTGTACCGTTCTACATTATTATTTAAGTTTTGCTCCATCTTGACTTCTTTACTTTTAATTTCTAATTTTGGTAATAGGTTGGAACGTTACAGCTTGTATCTTTTTCTTGTTCCGGGAAGATGAGACCACTTTTGTGGAATATTCTCTCTTATGCGAATGTTACTAATGAATTTCCTAAATGTTGTTAAATCTGCTGGGGTTGATTATACCTAGTAACTACTTGGTTATCATCTGTAAATACATTTGTGATAAGAATTATACATTAATTCATCTGAAGTTTTCTTTTGGGAGTTTTGCAGGAATGGGAACTAAAATGCAGTGTGAAAGCTACCTGCCAGGATATTCTTCAATGAGGGATCTGAATGAGGATCTACGTAGTAGCTGGTCTGCGTATTATGAGGACAGGGCACTGGAGAAGCATCTTTACAATAATTTCATGGCAGGGCCACTTCATGAATATTCAGATTCAGGATATGATAAAGAGATGTTAAAGAGGACAATGCTCGAACAGGAAGCTGTCTTTAGGAAGCAGGTATAAATGCATATTTTTTATGTTAAATGGTGTAGGTATGGTTAAGAGAGAGTTTGGGAATGCAATCATATGCTTTGTAATTAATAATGGAGAACATTGAGTTTGGTCAGATATTAGTCTGGTTAGGTTCAGGTGTTGTCTCAACCTGATTAGATCTGGCTGTTTTGCACTTCAGAGTTTAATACAGATCAATCAATTTTGACAGACCCATAAGAGAAACTTAAGGGGATTTTAGGTTCCAGTATTTTCTTGCTTATTTAGCTGTATGTTGTCACTTCAAATCGCGGGTCTTTAAAATTCTCAGTAAAGTCGCATTGGTTTAGAGGATGCTCATAATAATCAGTTTTGATCATACATAATTTCCTTAAGGTTGGTTCTAAAAAAAGATGTCAGGTTTAGATAGTGATAACTATCAAGTAAGTATTTATATTAGACAAAAGCAAGAGTTGGTACCTGGTATACAGTTTTCTTTATTATTAGAAACCTATCCTTCTTTTATTTGTGATTTATGGTTTCTTGATTTTCTTTTAGTTTATTTTTTACCAGTGCCTATTTGACTAAATATGACTGCATCACTCCCAGGTCTGTGAACTCCATCGCCTTTATAGAATACAAAAGGATTTGATGGGTGACCTTAGAAGGGAAGAGTTATACAAACTTCCTGTGCAAAGTGGAATGTCACAGTCTTATTTGTTCTCATCGGCAATGGCATCTGAGACTGAAAAGAAATGGCAGATGCCTTACCTGACAGATAGCAGGGCTGGTTTCAATATGACTACTGTTACAGAGGAAGAGGATATTAAGCTGTCCTTAGACCTTTTAAAAGAAAAGCGTATATGGTTCAGTCAATTTCCACAAAATAGAGCTTCTTTAGAGGATGGTGAATTTTCAGGCTCCAAGCTGAAGGGACTTCCTAGAGAAATGATTGATCTTCAACTTCCTGCCGATGTATATATTGATATTGAAGACTCTGGTAGAATAGAAAAGGAAGAGATAGTCAATCCATTCTTTAAAATTGGAGATAATTCAAGCACAGTATGTAATATTGAGGATGAGAATGATGTGAAACTGACTCTTGGACCTGGAGATGATTGCAGTGGAGCTGGTGGGCTTTCAGATTCAATTCGGCCAAATGGTCAGTCCATTCAGAGTTTGAATTTTCTGATTGAATCTAAAAGAGGCTTAAGTTGTGAAGGAGACTCTGGCTCAGTTTCTAACCATTCTCATTATGCAAACATCGTCTGTGGAAATCTTGGTTGTCATCAATTGCCAACAAAATCTAACAGAAGTTTTCTGTCAAGGGATTTATTTACAGACAAGCATACAGATGAAGGGCCTTGTTCAAAGTCTTTCAATGCAGATAGGGAAGAATCTGTACCTGGGTGGCCACCATTCAGCTATATAGATGGTAAGACTCTCTAGCCATTTTTATGATAGTTATTGGGTATAAAATGTCTAATTTGATTTCATAAGACATAGTTTTGGACTTCATAACTATTTATTACTTTGTTAATTTAGGGTTCGTCTCTATGAACAAAACCGAAAACCGTAAGATTATTTTAGAACAATTAGATACTAAGTCAGAGATCTAATTATGTTTAGTTATATTTGTTTTATGGTGAATGGATTATCTGGGAGCTAGCCACCTCCTTTATCCTGTAAAGTTTCTTATATATAATGTTATAACATAGATCTAACATATCGTTTCGGTGATTGGCCAATTTCCTAAAAAAACATAATAATTTAATGCCTTATGTGGGGATTCATGAAGTTGTTGGATCTGACATGCAAGCCGCAAGCCTAGAGAGTGGATGAATAGGGTTGCTATCGTTTTTCGCTAAACAATACAAGATAAGCAGCAGATTGGACAAAATAAAACCGAAATCAACCAACCAAGGACACGTAAGATTTTATAGTGGTTCGGATAAAAATCCTAAATTCACTTTTTGTTCTCACGAAGGTGTTTCCTCACCATATGCCAGGAGTTCTCCTAAATAACAACTTGATTCAATAGGTTTACAAAGACCGCACCCTGGAATCTATCTGAAACCAATCGTCTACCCCAGCTCTTCACAATGAGTAACATTTAGCCTTAGCTAGTACAAACCTCAGTTAACACCGGCTTGAGTACGCTATAAAAATAAGTTTAAAACAAACCATTTTAAGCACATAAAATAAGAAAGATCTTATAGCTCTTTTTGATTAACAAACCATCTTTGGACCAATGTAACTTGATGAAGAACAGTGTGGATGATAAAATCAAGGATAACTCTCCTCGCTGAGATGATCTAAACATAATGAGCGCAATGAAGAAGAGTTTGTTGAGGTTGCAAGGGTTCAAAACTCTAATTCAATCTTCTTTAAATAAACCCTAGAATTTCTCTTTTCAAGATCTCTCCTTTAATCTAGGTCTTTCAATCTTATACAGTTTCTAATAATCAGGAAACCCCGATCATAGAGGAAGTTGGAGATCAAAAGGAATGACGAACGACTGTGATTAAATCACCAATTCTACAATCAACTAACTTAACCATCGATGGGTGCTCACAACCATCGATGGGTCCATGAGCACCATCATTGGGTTCTTGTAATCCATCGATGAGTTGAATTCTTGTTTTTGAAAATCTGCAGTCAGTTCCTATAGACCATTGATGACCTTTTGCCCATCAATGGGTTAGAACCCATCGATGGTACGATGTGTTTGTGCTGATTTTCATATCGTTTCGCCTCGTACACTTTGTATACTTGTTTTCACATGTACTAAATGATCTCAAACAATTATTAGTACTAGATGAGAGTTTATTATTACTCAAACAAGAACTATTTTACGGACTATCTCGTAATAGAAGTTTTGGTAAATAGGTGTTGGTGAAGAATAAGAAAATAAATGAACCTGAGTAAGAATTTAAATCGTTTAGACCTATCACATGGAAGGTGCCAAAAAACCCCAGAAAAAACACTCTGTGAGTTAGAAGTTACTGGAGATCATTTTGCAGTCCTTGTAAATAGATAACCATCAAGATTGCACATTGTATTTTGGGTTTGAATTTTCTTACTGTATGAATCTATCCATCTGCTCTAGAGAAATAGCTAGTTGTAACTTTGTTTATAATATGGTAACACATACAATATCACAAGAACTTGGTTAACTCCAAATTTTGTGAACCAGCTACCGTCTGCATTTGCCACATGGGCCCAGGTCTTGCCGATGGAGGCATGTGGCAAAAATCTTCATGCATAATCCCATGAATTATGATTATATTTTGTGCATTAATTGTTAAACTTCATTTACTCTCCCTTGTTTATATGCTTATTAAATTGTATTAGTAATGTTGATCACTTTAGAAGGAAGAAAGATAAGTCCACGTCATCGACATACTTGGACATGTTTTATGGAGTAAGGTTGATTGGGCTAGGGACTGCAAGTTCTATAGCATATTTCCAAATCCAGTGGTGGACTGAAAACCCACGAACGTTACACTTAATTTGCTTAGGCCTTCCCATCAATGATGACAGCGTTACTGTCATCTTTTCATTGCTGAATATGTAATATCCCATATTGAAATAAAGATTCCCCCATCTTGTTCATTTTGGCACAGTTAGTCTGAATAAAAACTTAAATAGTGTGCCATTGGAGGTAGTAGGATTACATTTTAGTGTGTGGTTTGGAGTGGCTAGTTCAAACAAAACTACTAGCAAGGATCTTAAGTACCAAATTTAGATTTGATTGATATGCCCTGGAGTCTTGACTTGAAATTCTTCTTTCTAGATATTATACATTTCTGACTGTGTTACATGTTGGTAAATCATTCCTATGAAGAAATATTAACTGTACTTCTCTAGGTATTCTACATATCTGTCTGTGTTACACATTGGTAAATTATTCCTATGAAGAAATATTAACTACTACAAAAAAACTTAGCTTGTCCACCTAGCTATCTCTCTCTCTCTCGTTCTTCTTAAATATGATTATATATTATATATCTGTATATATATACTATATATATATATATATATATATATAAGTGGGTGTGTGGCTGTTATACGTACATTATGTAAATATGTGTGTGTACCTACAATATATAAATTATATTATAGTATATATATTATACTATCTTATTATTTATATGTACAGTATTATCGTATACCTATTAACCACACCTTATATATATACTATATATTATATACTATATATATTATATGTTATATCTATTAATATTTGTCATATAAATATATATATATGTGACATATATATGCATAATATATATGTATGCACACAACACACACACATCACACACCACACATTATATATATATGTATAGATATATATATATATATCTTTATATATTTATATATATATGAGATACATGGGGTATCCTTGTCATAGAGGGGATTTCTCCTTGATTCCTATGCTGGCACATACGTACATATAGTACATATATATATTATTTATATATTTATATGTACATTATATATATGTTATGCCACCACACACACACACACACACCACAACATAATATATATATAGTAAATATATATTCTGCTTATATATATTGTGTGTGCTGTGTAGTGTGCTGTGTGTGTGTGGTGTGTACATATGTGTTTGTTTGTTACACAAATCTAAGTAGGCACAATCCCCACCACTCACTCTCTCTTCTAGTTTTATAGAGATGGTGAGCGCGGATTGTGCACATAGGCGTCAAGTGAGGAAATTCCAATCCTATGCACTAAGGTACCCATTTAATCTCAAATATATACTATATATATATCATATAATAATACATTATATATATATATATATATAATATATATATATTAATATATATTCTATATAATATATATATATACTAGCAGGATGAGAGTAGCGCAGAGAGAGAGAGACGAGAAGATACAAAGATCCAACAAAAGCAAAATCAAGATACCTGAGCAAAAAATTAGAGGAAACAGTATTCTATGCAATTGAAGTCTGGATAGTGCTGCTGACATTATGATATTATTGACACTAGTTATGTGTGCCCTTTCGTATTGCTCGGTTGCCAGTAACGACACTAACAATGACACTAACAAAAGGAGGTGTATTGTCTTCTTCCCCTTTCCGTCAACTCCTTTCTGTCTCTGTGTTAATAGAAGAACCTACAAAATTAAGGCAATAAACAACTATGGTCAACTTCACAAGTTATAAATCTGTACCTAGTTGTGTTTGAGTTATGTTTCACGTAACTTCAGACTCAGGAAGGAGATCAGAAGATTGGAAGAAAGCATTAAATGATAGACAAGAAATCTTAAATATTTTACATTTGATTATTGGGCATCAAATATTTGAGATCAAGATGAATGGGGTGATTGACAGTTGGATGTACAACACTAAAGTTTTTGCATGTACACATTTATTGGCCAATGTGCACACACAAGCGCACAACATGTGCACGCTGTGTGCATGTGTGCAAGTGCATTCATGCACAAACACACGCCTTTTAGAATTTGTAAGTTGAGTCAGTTTTTGACGATTGTTTTTTACTTTCATGAACATTGGCAGGTGGTTTGCTTCAGAGATTGACACAATTAACTGAGCTATCCATTTCTCTAGTTGCTAGACTCTGGTTGCTGCTTGTGGAGTTTAAATCACAACTATTCTTACCAACAACACCTGACATTAGCATACACTTAGTTCCTTACATTTTCCCTTTGCTTGTTTTCCCCCTCCATGTTTACACATTCTTGGCTATTTTTCTTTTTTTAGCAGGATCAAGTCGAAACAGAGCAAATTCATTCACCCTGGGTCTCATCAATAATGATAAGTGTCCATTGCTATCTGAATCATCTGAGCTAAAGGTTAAGCGAGAGAACAATTTTCGTCTTCATGAACACAGTCAAACACAAACATGGTTCGAAGAGAAACCAACACAAACATGGTTTGAAGAGAAACCAACTCTTGGTGCTGGACCCTATCAAAAAGGTTCACTATATGCTAATTCAAAAGATTCAGCATCAGTACTTACAGATTCCCAAGTGCCTGGTCCATTATCAGTCATTCCTGTCTCAGAGGGCATGAACTGTGCATCACCAGTGGTTCAAGCTAAGAGAAAGCCTCGAAGAGATATAACCCATGTTCCCATTGCAGTTCAAGCTCTTCCCTGCTTCCCTGCATCAGAGATGATGAAATATCAAAAGAGGAAACACACAGAATTCACTCAAAACTCTACCGCTATATGCAGCAGTTTGCAACCTGATAGAGATTTAAAGTCACAACTGGGAGGTGAAATAGAGTTATCCCCCAGTGAATATGGTTTTCACCACGATCTTTCGTCGGATTCTAGTTCTTCACCACAGTTTAAACATAATAGTGATAGCCCAGTCCATGAGAAGTCAAAAGCTTGTGCATCCCAGAAATTTCCCAATTTGCAAACCAATCTGAGCTTTAGTCGATCTCTGTCAAATGATGCTAGAGAAGATGGGAAGCTTGAGGAATCATCATCAGGAGTCTCTGGGCTTAAGGTTAAACCTTCTTGTACTAATTCTCGTGCGGCGTTCAGCCTCTCAAAGAGCCTAAATCAGTCACCAGAGAGTTTTCCATCATCTTTGAAGGTCAAAGAAAAGAGGAAGCTAAGACAGAGAACTTCACAGAGTGTTAGTACTAAAAAAAATCTTGGCTATGTTGTCATTAATGAGCTTCAGGAGAATGCTATCAGAACCGAAGTTTCTGGTGGGGTCACAGTTACAGGAAAGGGCATCGGAGAGAACAGCATTGATCTGAACACTACTTCAACTGAAGATGTGGTTCCTAATAGCATTGAAAAGAGTGTTCATGACATCGATCTGGAAGTCCTGATACCCTTTTCTGAAACTCCTGCCAATTTGGCAGCTGAGAATCTTGTGGTCATGTCTTTGGGTCTCACTCAGCAACTAGCCCCGGCTTCATGCGATCCATTGCATTGGTTTGCTAATGTAGTTTCATCAACGGAAGCGAAGGCTGGTGATGACGATTATGATGATGGTGACGACAAAATGGTGGATGTTTTTGAGTCCTCAACTCTAAAGCTTGAAGAAATGAAGCCAGAAGAGTATCTACCTCCGCCACAGGAACAAGAAAAGCAACACAATGAGAATGACCTAGGTGTCGCTTCTCTTATCCTAACAAAGACTCGCAGGGGTCAGTTAAGGAAGAGGAGGCAGAAGAAGGATTTTCAGAAGGATATACTACCAGGCTTAAAGACGCTATCGAGGCATGAAGTGACCGAGGATCTTCAGGCATTCGATTGTCTGATGAGAGCAATGGTTGAGCCTTGGGAGTGCAACTTGAAAAGGCGAAGCACAGGCCGAAGGGGGCCTAGAGGGCAGGGAAGAGGGAGACGTCGACCTCAAATTCTTGATGTTGCAATCACCGATAAGGTAGATATCGGTGAAAGGAGTTTAATAGGATGGGGAAGGACAACAAGGCGAGGACGAAGGCCTAGGGTTAAACCAGGCAATGCATCTCTTATTGTAACTTGACACGAAGTGGCTCAACATATGTAAGGTTAGTTATCCAGAGATGTGATGAGACATGCTGATGTACATGTTTTTATTTTGCCTGTTTCTGGAACATGCCTTCAGGAAAAGAATTGATAACATATAGTTTATAGAAGAAGAATATGCATGTGTCACTTCTTCTAGTGTATATCATCAGCCTTTTTACCCGCTCCTGCATTCGTTTCATGGAATCGACGGGGATTCAAAGACAAAGTCTAAACAAAACCCTATTCTAGGCTTTTTTTTGCTTGCTTACTATTTTTCTTAAAATAATAGATAGATGTATAGAGGAGAAACAAAACTGAAGACATTTTTTATCCGACATAAGCAGACCTAAAGGATACATGCTAAATTCATAAACCGTCAATGCATCATCCTAAAGATCTCTAATAAAACACCACGTTAATCATGACTAGTCAAACCTAAATGTAGAGGAATTAACCTCTTGTCCGCCGGCTTTTTTTGAGGTCTCCTCGTCGCCATCATCCTCCTCCCTCGGCCTCATCACACGAACTTAAATTGCGTCCCTAAACTTGTGTCGACGCAACATGGCATTCTCCAGCAATGCCAACACCATCGTCCTATCCTCTCCAGGCCCCACTCCTAAATGTGCGCTTTAGTTGTTTATCCACCAATGCTGAAGGCACAACATTACCGATGGAGGTCTTTTTCGCTTCTTGCGGGTGACGAGGATGGAGGTCTTTTCGCTTCTTGCGGGTGATAAGGTTTCTAAACTTGTGTCGACGCAACATGGCATTCTCCAGCAATGCCAACACCATCGTCCTCTCCTCTCCAGGCTCCACTCCTAAATGTGCGCTTCAGTTGTTTATCCACCAATGCTGAAGGCACAACATTACCGATGGAGGTCTTTTTCGCTTCTTGCGGGTGACGAGGATGGAGGTCTTTTCGCTTCTTGCGGGTGACAAGGTTTCCGAATGGGAGAGATGGAGGGAAGGAAGAGTAGTAGGGCGGAGTAAATGAGGAGAGATTATGAAAATTTGCAATGCAAGGGTTTCATTGTTCACAATGATGAAGAGCTAAGGGGATAATATATATGAGTTTTATGCGTTTAGGTGTGTTTGTTTCAAATCCTATAATTTTAGGATATGAATTTCATCATGGGATTTGAAATCTATAAGTTTTTTAACATGGTTCGGGATTTTTAAAACTTTGTTTGTTTCATCAATATTTTAGGATTTGGAATGCTATAATTTGTAAGTTCTTGTTTGTTTCAAACTCAAATTGTAGCATTACAAATTTTAGAATTTAAAATCCATAGTTGTAACAAACAAGTTTTAGGATTACCAAAATAATAATTGGTGAATATAAGAACCTTTGGTGAGCTTACCTCCCACAAAAAACAAACACAATTGTATTCAATTGGGGTAAGCATACTCATTCAAACCCACAACAAGCAAGCAAGCTCACAAGCTCAGATTGGAATTAAAACCCACAACAAACCAAGGCTAAGCAAGCCATCAAAGAATGATCGCACCTGAAACAAAAAATAAAACAAACCAAACAAGTAACCATACTTTTCAGGCTCATATAACCAGCAAAAAATTAAACAAACCATCAAAGAATAATCGCATCTGAAATCAAAGTATGCAAGAATGAAATATGTTGCAAGCAAGCTCATATAACCATCCAAGTACGCAAACAAGCTCATATAACTAGCATTAGGCAGCCGCAAGTAAGCTCAGACTAGCTGTAAAAAATAAAACAAAATTTGTCCACACACAAGCGAGTTGGACCGACGTATACAAGCAGCTCAGATTGGACTTAAAACCCACAACACACCAACAAGTAAACATACTTTTCAGGCTCATATAACCAGCAATGTAAGCAGCCACAAGTAAGCTCAGAGCAGCTACAAAAACTAAAACAAAACCCTCTTGAATTCAAAGCAAGCAGCTCATATAACCAAGGCTGCAAGCGACCAGCCGCAAACAAGCAAGATGGACCCAAGTTCAGGCTGCTTTTGTATGCAAGATAGGAAGCAAACAAGCAAGCCATCAAAGCATACAAGAATGAGTCTCACCTACATGCAAGCCATCAAAGTGTACAAACATGCTCAGAGCTGAAATAATCAAGGCTACAAGCAAGCAGCCGCAAACAAAAAACAAGCCATATTACTAACAACTCATATAACCAAGGCTGCAAAAGAACCCAAGCTCATATTCAGTTTATACAAAATATGGCCATCAAGTATCATTTTCTAATGGTTGCTTACGAGCTCCTTTCAGATTGCTTCAGATTCAGTTTATTTCAGATTCAGTTTGTTTCAAACCAGTTACAAAAAATAAAACAAAACCTGTCCACACACAAGCAAGTTGGACCCAAGAGCAGATTAGATTGGAGGCATATTTAGTTTAAGAAATGTAATCTACAAATAACCAACTGCTTGAAAAAAACTATCATTTACATGTTCTTAAAGAAAGAAATTCTATAAGAAATAAATCCTAAAAGGAAAATGTAACAACTTTCTCGATAATGTTGGTCTTCTTGTTTTGATGATATTTAACAAATAATTTACGACTAATGTTGTTTGTCTAGTGTTTGTGTTTTATATTTATTCTATGCAAACAATAAGTTGGAGGATGAATGAAATTGCGCATTCACGATCATATCTAATGGAGGTTGGCGGAATTGTGGAGTGAAGCCTATGCAATTCAAATTGAATATCCAAGTTTTAGCTTCATCTGCAAGTGTACCAAGTTGAGCTACATCGAAGATCAATCAAGCTTGGGTAATTTAGTTTAGGAGTTTATATTATGTGTGTTAGTACCTTACGGTCAATATAATATATACACACATTTATTGGTTTTCATGTATATATATAGTTATATATATACATATGTTTTGATTTGATAGTTTTCAAGTTTTACTATGAAACAATTGAATACAATTGGAAAACATATTTTTGTTTCATACTTACATGCATTTATATGATTTCATCAATATCAATTTTATTTAGTTCCATGAAATCATGTTTTAGTGTATTATATGTGTAGTTTGATAAAATACTATATTCATTGTTTATAGACTTCATAACAATAGTTTACATCTTCTATTAAGTCTGTAAAATTATTTTGTATTGTTTCAAAATATGGTTTAGCCAAACTGTCAAAATTCATATGTTTACATTTTCATGTTTTGGACTATTTTACAAAATAATGATATTTTTTATTTGGGAAGTTCTTTTTGAAAACTAGTTTTTGTAGCATGTTTATTATCATGCCTACAATCATTTCTCAAAGTTTTATAATTTTTGGAATTTATTTGATATTTTTAAACAGGGTTTTAAAATCAGCATTTCACTTTCAAACCTAAAATATTTTGCATCAGTTTGCGGTCGACCGCCACGGTCAACCGCGCCTATGTTTTTCTTTGAGTGGGCAGCAGAAACTTTCACGGTCGGCCGTGACGGTCGACCGTCAAGCTAAAAATTCCCACGGTCGACCGCCACGGTCGACCGTCGAACTCTCTGGAAGTTTTTTCTGCTTTGATGACCTTCGCGATCGACCGCCGCACTGTCAAATATGCTCTAACGGCTAGTTTCCAGAGCCGTTGTTGAGCTGGTTTTTGGTCTTTTCTTGGCTTTCTCTTGGCTTTGGGGTTTCATATAAATACCCCTTATACCTCAGTTTTCAACAAGAATCCAAGAGGTTTAACAAAGTTTTAATCAAGGGTTTAAGTTTGTTTAAAGTGTGTTTATAAGCTTTTAAGCATTTGAGTGTTTCTCTTTTTTGTGAATCAATTCCACAAGAGCTTGAGGAGATCTCATCTATTAGTGTTTGAGCATCTAACTCTTCTCCTTTCACTCTTCATCTATTGAGAAGTTTTCTAAACTCAATCTAGCTTTATATTTTATATTCTTTGATTATCATTTTATTAAGCTAGTATTAATATTGAGTTTAGTTGATTTTATTTTCTCTTTGTTCACACACACACACAACCATTGAGCTTATTGTATTTACATTCACAGTAAAATTGGGTTGTGGAATTGTGTAACTTAGAGAGTGAGCTTATAATTCGTTCTCATCCATTATAGAGAACAAACACTTTGTATTGTACTTATTGTGAGAATCACTTTGTAATATACTTGTACACCGAAATAAGTGTATGGCGAGAGTCGGGGATCGTCCCAAGAGGAGTGGCATCGGTTGATGAACCTAGGGAGAGGTTGTATCCGAGCACTTGAAGGAGATACGTTTAGTTCAACACTTGACAGGGTGTAGAGTGGGATTACAAGAGTGTGTTAGTTATAGAATTTTTGGTAAACTAGAAAACCATATTGTGTGGTGTAAACGTTATTCGGGTAAATGTAGAAAACCCGGTTGTGATAGTAGAGATCTCCTCGAGGTGAGGAGCAGAAATGTAGGTCGTGGGGACCGAACTCCGTAATCATATCGTTTGTTTGTGATTGCATTGACGCACTTATTTTTATGTTCATATCTTATATCGCCTTTGTTTATTGCTTATTGATTATATTGTTCACTATCTAGTTTAGATTGTTTACCCTTGTATTAATTATATATCATTGTATATATCTCATAGTATATCTCATTGGTAGGATGTTTACCTTTGTTCATATTGCTTATTCTTGCTTGTAACATATTGTATATCTCTCTTGCAAGAATAATTTATTAATTAGTTTTAATTGGTATAAAATCAGATTAGATTAGAATAAGACCTTAATCACCCCCCTAGGGTCTAACAATTGGTATCAGAGCTTGGTGCTCTTTGATTTAAGGTCTAACCACCTTGAGTTAAAGGTCCAAATTATCTTTTTATGCTAATCTAGTTATGATTGCATTTGTCTTGCTTGCATATATTCACATATATATCATGAATTTGAATGCATTTCGTTTAGGCTATAATCCAAATATTGCTCCAAAATATAGAAATTTCCCTTATGCTCAGTGGTGCTCTAAATTTAAAATATTTGTTGAATCTAGAAATATTAACTTATGGGAAGTTATTGATTGTGCTTACATTGTGCCTACATTAGAGAAATCCAAGTGGAGCGATCATGATAATAAAATGTTTACAATGAACAAGCTTTTGTTAGAATTTTTGCTTAAAGCTTTTGACTCATCCTTTTCTAACAAATTTGCTCATTTTGATAGTGCTTACAAACTTTAGAAATTTATTGAAGCACATCAAGTGGACTTGGAGGCAATCCGACAAGCTTTGGAGGATTCTTCTTCAAGTTCATGTGGAGCATCATGCACACGGCCACAAGAGGATAATTCTTGTGTAGTAAGCGATTCCGATAATAATTTATCTATTGATGAACTCGCTTGTGCATATGAGAAATTATCGCATGCCTACACTAAATTGCAAAATAATTTTATTGATCTCAAAAGCAAGCATGTTAGTTTAAAATCCAATCATGAGAAGCTAGCCTCTAATTTTGATATCATTTCTCAAGAAAATGTTACTCTTAAAGAAATTAATAATATGTTAAAATTGGAAAATAAAAAATTGACTTCATCCATTTCTAGCTTAACTCATGCTAATAAAGATGCCATTCTAGAAGTAGAATGCATTAGAAATGAATTTGATTCTTTTAAGAATAACCATACATGCTCTACTTTTATTATCAATGATGTTGTGACCAATAATAAATTGAATCTTGTGAAAAATCGCATATCATGCTTAGATTCAACTTTTAACACATGCATTGATAATCATAAGAAACTTATGGACAAGTGTGCTAAATCTAGTGCTATAACTTATAAATCACCTACACACTATGCACACTTGTATAGCAAAGTTTACAAGTGCTTCATTTGTGGTCATAAAGGCCATTTAGCTAAATTTTGCTATGATGCACACAAATATAAAAATGTCACTGCTCCTTGTGCATCTCATCAAGTTTCTTCATCACATGTACACATACATGCACCCATTGTTCATCATAAGCATGCTAATGTGTATCATTATGATTTTTATGGTAGATTTGGTCACTTAGCTAAGTTTTGTTTTGATTTAAGAAAAGTTTCTAAATCGCAAAATATTTCAAGTAGACCAACATTGTTTCAAAATATTTCACATTTGAAAAATAATCTTAAAAGACCATCTATGGTTGCAAATGTTACTCGTGCACGAGCTAATGGTCCAAAAAAAATGGATCTCTTTCATTGCACAAATTGCAATCGGAAGGGTCATTTGAATGAATATTGTTTTGACTGTGTTAGTGCACCATATGTACCCAAGAGGGTTCATAACCCTAGGACTTTGAGCTTTAATGATAGGGGTCATGTCCCTAAACAAACCGACACCAATAATACTTGGGTGCCAAAATAATTTTTAAGCCAAGAATTTTAGTACTTTTATTTTTCTTTTTCTTGGTTTTAAAAAATGTATTTTAAATTTTTATGAAAACAATTCCTTTTATTGGTCAAATTCTTTTGTTTTCATGATTATTGGTTTTGTTTTGATGAGAGGTTTGTATAACCCTCCGGGTTTATTGGGTGTTTATTCTCAAATCATGTTTACCTGACGCTTAAATGTTTATATGAGTTATTACTAGCTCAAGAGCTAGATATAGTTGCCTCTCTTGATTTTTGAAAATCAATGATGATTTGGCTTTATACTTTTAAAGATGATTTTTTCCATAGTTCATGATTCTTGTATGTTTTGTAATCTTATTTTTTGAACTATGAAAATTTTGTTTTGATTTGTTCTTTTGAATTCATTATATAGCACAAATAGATGATTCAAATTTCATATATGCTTTATAATGTATTCTTTATGTGGTTTGATCAAGTTTTACAAAAAAAATTTCTTTGATCAAATATTTTTTTTGGACTTAAAATTTGATTTATGATTTCATTTGTTTGATTTGAAAACTTTTTGCGTGATTCTCATGATCTATCTTTTGATTTCATAAATCTATTTTTATACACTATGTTTTTAAAATTGTGTAATGAGACACTTCTTTCATATTAACATATTTATATGTGTTCTCATTATTTTTTTTTGTATGTGAGTTATGTTTAGCATGTGTTTAATCTATGCTTTCTCACATATGTATGCCTTAGCATTCATTTCATATATTCCATAAGGCATTTTGATAGGGGGAGCAATCCCTATATTTTTCTATTATTGTTTTTATACTCACTCATGCATATTGATAGGGGGAGCTTTCACTCTCCTCACTCTTTTGTTTTCCTCTTTTTGATGTTGCCAAAGGGGGAGAAATATTGTGAGTATATTCTTTTTTTGTTTATATGCATGATAATTATAATATTGTATATTCATTTCCTTTCATGCATATATCCTTTTTGATATGCATGATAATTATAATATTGTATATTCATTTCCTTTCATGCATATATCCTTTTTGTAAATTGTTTATCATCATCAAAAAGGGTGTTTATCATCATCAAAAAGGGGGAGATTGTTGGCCTTCTTGTTTTGATGATATTTAACAAATAATTTACGACAAATGTTGTTTGTCTAGTGTTTGTGTTTTATATTTATTCTAGGCAAATAATAAGTTGGAGGATGGATGGAATTGCGCATTCACGATTATATGCAATAGAGGTTGACAGAATTGTGGAGTGAAGCCTATGCAATTCAAATTGAAAATCCAAGTTTTAGCTTCATATGCAAGTGTACCAAGTTGAGCTACATCAAAGATCAATCAAGCTTGGGTAATTTAGTTTAGGAGTTTATATTATGTGTGTTAGTACCTTAAGCTCAATATAATATACACACACACATTTATTAGTTTCCATGTATATATATAGTTATATATATACATATGTTTTGGTTTGATAGTTTTCAAGTTTTACTATGAAACAATTGAATACAATTGGAAAACATATTTTTGTTTCATACTTATATGCATTTATATGATTTCATCAATATCAATTTTATTTAGTTCCATGAAATCATGTTTTAGTGTATTATATGTGTATTTTGATAAAATACTATATTCATTGTTTATAGAATTCATAACAATAGTTTACATCTTTTATTAAGTCTGTAAAATCATTTTGTATTGTTTCAAAACATGGTTTAGCCAAAATATCAAAATTCATATGTTTACATTTTCATGTTTTGGACTATTTTGCAAAATAATAATATTTTTTATTTGGAAAATTCTTTTTAAAAACTAGTTTTTGTAGCATGTTTATTATCATGCCTACAATCATTTCCCAAAGTTTCATAATTTTTAGAATTTATTTGATATTTTTAAATAGGGTTTTATAATCAGCATTTCACTTTCAAACCTGAATATTTTGTATCAGTTTGCGGTCGACCGCCACGGTCGACCGCGCCTATGTTTTTCTTTGAGTGGGCAGCAGAAATTTTCACGGTCGACTGTGACAGTCGACCGTCAAGTTGAAAATTCACACGGTCGACCGTCATGGTCGACCGTCGAACTCTCTAGAAGTTTTCTCTGCTTTGATGACCTTCGCAGTCGACCGCCGCGGTCACCCGCCGCACTGTCAAATCTGCTCCAACGGCTAGTTTCCAGAGCCGTTGTTGAGCTTGTTTTTTGGTCTTTTCTTGGCTTTCTCTTGGCTTTGGGGTTTCATATAAATACCCCCTTATACCTCAGTTTTCAGCAAGAATCCAAGAGGTTTAACAAAGTTTTAATCAAGGGTTTAAGTTTGTTTAAAGCGTGTTTATAAGCTTTTAAGCATTTGAGTATTTCTGTTTTGTGAATCAATTCCACAAGAGCTTGAGTAGACCATCTATTGGTGTTTGAGCATCCAACTCTTCTCCTTCCACTCTTGATCTATTGAGAAGTTTTCTAAACTCAATCTAGCTTTATATTTTATATTCTTTGATTATCATTTTATTAAGCTAGTGTTAATATTGAGTTTAGTTGATTTTATTTTCTCTTTGTTCACACACACACACACACAACCATTGAGCTTATTGTATTTACATTCATAGTAAAATTGGGTTGTGGGATTGTGTAACTTAGAGAGTGAGCTTATAATTCATTCTCATCCATTATAGAGAACAAACACTTTGTATTGTGCTTATTATGAGAATCACTTTGTAAGACACTTGTACACCAAGAGAAGTGTGTGGAGAGAGTCGGGAATCGTCCTAAGAGGAGTGGTGTCGGTTGACAAACCTAGGGAGAGGTTGTATCTGAGCACTTGAGGGAGACAGTCTAGTTCAACACTTGAGAGGGTGTAGAGTGGGATTACAAAAGTGTGTTAGTTATAGAGTTTTCGGTAAACTAGCAAACCGTATTGTGTGGTGTAAACGTTATTCGGGTAAACGTAGAAAACCCGATTATGATAGTGGAGATCTCCTCGAGGTGAGGAGCGGAGACGTAGGTCATGGGGACCAAACTCCGTAATCATATCGTTTGTTTGTGATTGCATTGGCGCACTTATTTTTATGTTCATATCTTATATCGCCTTTGTTTATTGCTTGTTGATTATATTGTCAACTATCTAGTTTAGATTGTTTACCATTGTGTTAATTATATATCATTACATATATCTCATAGTATATCTCATTGCTAGGATATTTATCTTTGTTCATATTGCTTATTTTTGCTTGTAACATATTGTATATCTCTCTTGCAAGAATAATTTGTTAATTAGTTTTAATTGGCATAAAATCAGATTAGATTAGCATAAGACCCTAATCACCCCCCCCCTCTAGGGTCTAACAGATAATACTAGTGAAGAAGTTTAAGAAGAGTATCTAGATACAGCCAATTAGAAATTATAATAAATGTAACAACTATCATTTACACATTTCTTAGGCAAGAAATTATAATAGGAAATGCAACGACGCCCACATTATCAAAGGAAACTCTAATCCAAGAAAAGTATTTAGCTACAACCAATTTGTGTTGATATTATCATCTAGACACAAGTACTGCTAACCTGACTACAAATAACACTACTATCATCACCCTGAAGAATATTTCATTAATAGATTTGTGATATCTGCTATTCTCAACTACACACACATATTTATATTTATGGAGTTCCTAAATGAGAAAACTAGTAAGTGAGTCTCACACTGATGAAAATGCTGGTGTAATGAAATCATACAAGAACATAAGTACTTTTTGGCAATCGAGCTCACAAGCAGCCAAGCTCAAAAACATCTGATATTCAAATAACCAAGGTTCAGACAAGCAACCAAGTTCAAACTCACAAACCCACAAACCCACAAGCTCAAATGAAATCATACAAGAACATAAGTACTTTTTGGGAATCGAGCTCACAAGCAACCAAGCTCAAAAACAAGCTCAAACTCAAATAACCAAGGCTCAAACCCAAATCCCATCATTTTAATTATATATAACCCAGGTAGGGGCTCCGATATAGGTATAAAAATTAAAAACATGGATTGCCTCATCTAACAATGAAGTTGTAATGTAGGTTGCAATCACATGAATTGATTGCCTCACCTAACATTGTAAATACAATATATGTTGCATTCTCATCTTAGATTCCCCTACCTAAACATCGTAAAACATTGTAGATTGCATTCTCATAATAGAACCATCATCATTACCCAAATTGAACAATACAAAATAGCCATACCAATTCATATCATGCAATGTAGGTTGCTATCAAGTATCATATCCATCCATATTTACATAAATCTGCAAAAAAACCCAAATTATAATGAGATTGCAATTTGAGTAGTGAAATATGCATCATGTTGGCATATCGAAAAATATTGCATTCATAAAGATAATATACCCATTTATCCATGAGTACAATAATATCAACGAGTACATAGAGATACAAGCAACAATCTCTAACCAAGTGCCATCCACAACACATAACATATCCCTTACGAGAAATTATGGATACTATGAAGACTGAGCTTAACCGAAGCTCACAAATCCATCAAAGGATACAAGCATGTGATTAAGTACCATAACTTTGATAAATATGAAACTAAAACTGAAACTAAAACCATGGAAAACAAGCAAGCTCACAAGCAACTAAGCTCAGCGACAAACTTAAACTAAAACAACCAAATTAGTAAGCCATCAAAAACAAGCTCAAATAACCAAGGCTGTTCAAAGTAGGGGCTCGGATATATAACCAAATCCAATCATTTCCCCCAAAAGCAACAAAAAAATGACCCAAATCCAATCATTGGCTCTACTGATGGAGTCTTCGGCTTAGCAGCTGGGTAAATACAGATCTTTCTGTTGATGCATGATTCCTCAGAGGACCAACCTTACGTATTAACTTGTTAATTCTAGATGATGAAGGAACTATGAGGGTCGACATTCATGTGTCCTTTGTCTTTCAAAACATGCGTAAACTTTCTCCATATCTAACGGATTAACATTCATATAAATATAAACCATATAACTATAGTGAAAGTGCAACCTCTTTTGAGAAATCATTGTCTGAAGATGAGATTGTGATTCTAAATGGTGTTCATGACTAACAATAATGGGTGTTTAGTAACTAGAAGAGCAAAATTACACCACATAATGCAGCAAAACAAATGCAAAAGAAATTCTTATATGTTTAGTAACTAGAAGAGCAAAATTACACCACATAATGCAGCAAAACAAATGCAAAAGAAATTCTTATATCTAACAGAGATTTAGTCACACAGTTACACCACATAATGCAGCAAAACAAATGCAAAAGAAATTCTTATATCTAACAGAGATTTAGTCACACAGATAATATGCATATAAAGAGATAGATAAGGGAATGTAAGACAGAGCCATTGTAACATACCAAAGTTTTCTTCAGACCTTTGAACATTAGGCGAATATTTGGTGTTGTTGACGACTTTGGGCGCCGATTGTAGAAGAAGTTAGGAATTGGCAATGGCGCGTAGGAGAAGACATGATGAAAAAAATTTACTATCATTATGCCCATGGAAATCTACATAAACCCCTGCATCCCATCATTTATCATCTCCACCTTGTAATCACTCATCATCCTACATCAATAATACTCCCAAAAATAAGAAAAAAACAAACTTTAGTCAGCCAAATAAAAAACCAACAAAAGGGCAATCGAGAAAACTCATAGTTTCATCAAATCCATCTCACGATGCTTGCTAGGAGAAGACATGATGAAAAATTTTTTTGGTAGGTTCGCTTTTCCCCCCTTTTTCCCCCTTTTTTCTCTTTTTTGTATAGAGACTTGGTAGCGGAAGGGGGTGGAGAACATTAGGGTTTGGTAGCGGAAGGGGGTGATGCGACGGGAGACCCTGGTAGAGAGGGAGGAGGTGGAAGAGGTGAGGGAGAGGAGCTAGAAGTTGGGGATACCGAGGAAGCGAGGGCGAGGAGCTGGCAGTTGGGGATGCCGAGGAGAGGCGTAGGCCAGTGAGGTTGAGGGCGGAGAGGAAGGAGGGGGTGGCGTCATAGAGGCGGAGTTGGGGATGCCGAGGAGGAGGTGTAGGCCAGTGAGGTTTTCACGCGAAAAATGGACACGACGGGTAAAAGAGGAGGGAGACGAAAATAAAGCGGTGACTCTAGAGTTGGGAGCATCATTAGGATATTGGGATCTCATTCAGGGTTGTGATGAGCTGGACATGAGGACGTCAGAGATCCAGCCCACATCCTAGCTCAAAGAGAGGATTTCACAAATCCTAAAAACAATTAGTTTTTTATAATTTGAGGATTCAATATCCTAATTTTTTTTTGAAACAAATAAGGTTTATGGAATAACAACACTCAAAAAAAAACTTTTTACATCCCAAAACTTGAAATCCAGCCTATATCCTAAAAAAAATTGAAACAAACACCCCCTTAACTAATAGAGTTTTGGGGATGCTTAGAAGTAGGGTTGCAAACAGTTTGGCTACTAGTCAAATATAATATTTATCGTATCTATACTCACTAATTACAGATATTAATATGGATACTGATGTGCCTCGATAAAGAAAACTCATATCCGTCTCTACTAAAATCGGATACAGATAAATACATGAAAATACAAAAGAATATTATGAGAAGACCAGGTAACATTGAAAAGATTATTGTTCATATGATACAATAAGGTTCATTAATATATTAGTTATGTCCAAAAATAAAGTTTAGATCTCTAGATCGTCAAAATCAACCCTAAATCCATAAATCTAGGTATTGAAAATTTTGCAACTCTAGGACCAACATTAGGGGCAGATCCACCTAGGTGGAAGTGGTGTCACGTGACAACTTTCACCAAGGTGGTTCCTTACGTGCCCTTGAGTTAAATTGAGATTTTACAATGTTGTAAGGGCATATATAATGCTACATTGTAAAATATCATCTGATAAGCTTCTAACACCGTATGTGATCATCAACCACACAATGACAAATCAACCATATATGAGTTGTTACAATTCTGAATTTGCAAATTGAAAGACATTCAGCTACACTCCTTATGGTTAAGTTACAAAAGTGAGACTAGGTATTTGATAATATTGTTAATGATTATTTGAAAGCGTTACTAACAATAAAATTATATAGTTTTCTCAAAGTGTGAAAACTTATCGGGAACAAACATAAATTAAGTTAATTAATTATTAATTATATGGTGACACTACTTTTTAAAAATCATGAATCTGCCACTGACCAATATAGAGTCGAACTTAACCGAATACAAAATTTAACTGAATCCAAGAAAAAAGGGGTGCTTGTTATGGGCGGTCTTTGGTCTAACTTCATAATTTTTAGTTTCTGAAATTGATCCAGGTCAAGACAGAACTAAACAGAAGAAAAAAAGTTCCTCCCCTGTGAGGGAGATGTACAGAAAATCACATGGAGAAAACGAAGATCCCAACACAAATTTTAAATTTATGATAGTAATTACATTGAGCCAGTATTCTAATGGCACTGATTCAAAATAGATAGTAAAATATGCTTGATATGATTTTTATTCACACAAATAGGCTCCAAAAACTATCTTTAAGGTAATACAAAAACTAAGATTTTTCCCATGCACTCTTATTTTAAGGAGAAGGAGATTTATGCAATAATTAATTCCAACATTCCCAAGAAGCATTATTTCATAATTATTTGTTACTAGAAGTCTATACGCATATATGTAATATTTATAAATTAATAAGATAATATATTTGAGGAAAATAATGTTAGAACAACAGCAGAGATTAGAAAACTTACTAATAACAAAAAAAATATCACATAACAAAAAAAAAATTCCAACAAGATTATAGAAATAAAGATGACTACAACCGTGTACAAAACAACGTTATTAAAAAATACATTAGCTGCTATGACAAACCTTGTGATAGGTAAAAACCAAAAACTTGCACAATAAATTTTTTTGTTTGGATTGATTAACAAACAGCCAATTAGCCACAATAAATAGGTAAAAGACTATTCTATCAAATGTTCATTTATACGTCTACATAATTACAACGTACAAAGCATGTAAGAAAGAGATATAAAGCTATAACTTACAATCACAGTTTGAAAACATATGACAGAGGCATATTAACCAAAAAGCATAAAGGGATGAGGAGATAAGATTAAATAAGGCAAATTAAATTTAGCAGAATAAAAAAAATAAAGCAAGAGAAGAGACCAAACTAGATGGAAGCTTGAGGCCTGTCAATGTCAGTCTCCTTAAAGCAGATTTCCGGCATCCAGGGTGCTCGAGGAACACGTCGGAACTGCCTCCCAGTATACAAAAAGCCTGAGCGGAGTAAGCAACACGACTTCTCCGCTACGTCAAACCAAACTTGAGAAGAACACACTCAAAAGTATGCAATGAAAGAAAAGAGAGAAGGTTTTTGAATTTCGGTGTATTGACAAGAATGGGAGACTTCTTATTTATAGGCTAATACAAGGGTACTAATGGAAATATGAATTGAAAAAAAAAAGAAACTGTTTACTGGTTTTTCTCTCGTGAGAAGCTCCACGTTCAGCATGAAACTAACTGAGTTTGAATATTTCAGCAACTACTTGTTGATATTCCTCATGCACATTTAAAACAAACCAATGACCAAGTCCATTATCAAAGGTTAGGCCCAAGTTGGTTTTTCTTTTTCTTTCTTTGCACACATGGGCTTATTCAAACATGAGCTTCTATTATACCTATTTCTAAATTATTTTTCATTCACTATTTTCCAACAATTCGTTACATGAATTAAAAATAGTTTTAGTTTGATTCTATAATTGTGTTCAGTGACTGATACCTACATAGGATATGTAGGTGTTATCCTTTTAACATTCCCTTGTGAAATACAATTGCTTTACAAGCTGTCCAGTAGACATGTTGTCCTTGAACTGTCCCAATTTCTCCTGTAAAGAGCCATATATTTCACACAGATATCAATCTCTCATTGTTTGGTTCTCATGATTATGTTCGTTTTGGCCATGAACATCTACCTGGTTCTACGATAGTTTTAGAGAATTAAGCCCTTACAATTCTCTATTGAAGCGGCCCCACTTCATTCTTACATAGGTGATTAACTTAAGAATCATTAAAGCAACACATTGCTAGCCTAATCACTTCACTCACTGTTTCAAAATAGGAATAGGTTGGGGTTATCCCCCCATAGTGACTACATCAAGTTCTTATAGCTAGGTTGTCCCTTTGAACCAAGATCTTGGGATCTCTAGTCAACTAGGTTGGGTTTTCTTTACAAGAACTTATTTACTCATGGGCTTTAGTCACATTCCTTTAGTCAACTTCTCAACCAAATCTCGGTTTAACCCTTTGGTTAACGAATCCGCTAAGTTATCCTTTGATCTCACATAATCAATAGTGTAATTACCTAATGGTATTATGTCTACGACGTATATGTCTAGACTTACCATTGTACATATCACTCTGTGCTCTTCCAATTGCAGACTGACTGTCACAATGTATACAAATTAGAGGCACATGTTTCTCCCATTTTGGAATGTCCTCTGAGAAATGGCGTAACCATTCAGCTTCTTCTCCACATTTATCCAAAGCTATAAATTCGGATTCCATAGTGGATCTGGCTATAACTGTTTGTTTCGAGGACTTCCAGGATACAACAGCTCCAGCCAATGTAAACACATATCCACTTGTGGTTTTTTTGGTCTTTTATATCAGAAATCCAATTTGTATCACTGTATCCTTCTAAGACTGCATGATATCTTGTATAATGCAATCCATAATTTCGAGTGTATCGTAAGTATCTTAGTACTCTTACGATTGCTTTCTAATGATCAGCACTTGGATTACTTGTAAATCTCCTGAGTTTACTGATTGTATAAGCTATATCAGATCTTGTACAACTCATTAGATACATTAGACTTTCAATAATTCTTGAGTATTCTATTTGGGAAATACCCTCTCCTCTATTCTTAGCTAGATGGAGACTAGTGTCTAATGGCGTTCTGGCAACTCCAGTATCATCCTTGTTAAAATTTTCAAGGATTTTGTCCACTAATGAGACTGATTCAAAAAAAGTCTTTGTGATGTTCTCATGATTTTAATTCCTAAAATAACATCAGCAAGTCCTATATCTTTCATGTCAAATTTAGAATTTAACATGTTCTTGATAGATTTTATCATTTTGTCATCACTACCAATAATGAGTATGTCGTTAACGTAAAGACATAGAATGACATATCATTTTTCTGTTTCCTTAGTGTAAACATTTGTCACACTCGTTGATTATATATCCGCTGGTAATCATTGCATGATCAAACTTTTCATGCCACTTCTTTGGGGCTTGTTTTAGACCATATAATGATTTAACCAATTTACAGACTTTCTTTTTCTTCCCAAGAACTACAAAGCCCTCGGGTTGTTCCATGTAGATTTCTTCATCTAAATCCCCATTTAAGAAAGCTGTCTTTACATCCATTTGATGTACTTCTAGATTCCTCAATGCAGCGATTGCAAGAATCATTCTAATGGAATTTATTCTCGTCACAGGAGAATAAGTATCAAAATAATCTAAGCCTTCTTGTTGCTTGTATCCTTTGATTACAAGCTTGACTTTATACTTATCAATAGTTCCATCGGGTTTCATTTTCTTTTTAAAGATCCATTTGGACCCTAAAGTCATACAACCAGGAGGAAGATCCACCAATTCCCAAGTGTGATTCTGTAAAATAGATTCTTCCTCACTTTGGATTGCTTCTTTCCAAAAAGGTCCATCGAAAGAATTCACGGCCTCAGTATAAGTTTGAGGATCATTTTCTATCAAGTAAGTTAGAAAATCATCCCCAAATGATTTTTCTACTCTTACTCTTTTACTGTATCTCAGTTTATTTTCTTGAGCCAAATCTTGACTCTCATCTTGATTCATAATATCATATGTTCGCTTTGAAGTGCTCGCTTCATGATTGGATTTGCAAAGAAAGATATTTTTCAAAGAAAGATGCATTCCTTGATTCAATTATCATATTCTTGTGTATATCCGAATTTTTTGAATCACGCACAAGGAACCGATACGCGTTACTGTTATGTGCATAACCTATGAAGATACAGTCCACCGTTTTAGGACCTACCTTTATTTTCTTTGGTGTTGGAATTGCTACTTTGGCAAGACACCCCCACACTCGCAAGTATTTATAGGATGGTTTCCTACCCTTCCATAACTCATAAGGAGTTTTATTTTGTTTCTTTCGAGTTACCCTAGTTAAAAGGTAATTGCTTGTCAAAATAGCTTTACCCCATATATTTTGAGGTAGCCCAGAACTTATAAGCATCACATTTATCATTTCTTTTAATGTGTGATTTTTGCGTTCAGCAACACCATTTGATTGAGGTGAATAGGGAGGAGTTACTTCATGTATGATTCCATGCTGAGCACAAAAATCACCAATTGGAGTTTCATATTCTCCACCTCTATGACTCCTTAGTCTCTATATTCTCTTATTAAGCTGATTTTTTAACTTCCTGTTTAAAGAGAATAAATTTCTCTAAGGCTTCATCTTTGCTCTTTAGCAAGTACACAGAACAATATTTTGTGCAATCATCAATAAAGGTAATAAAATATTTATTATCACCCCTTGTTTGCACAAACTTTAAATCGCAAACATCACTATGAATCAATTCGAGGGGTTCAGTGTTCCTTTCAATTGTTTGGAAGGATGATCTCATTAATTTTGCTTCCACACACTTCGCATTTGTGTTTGAAGTTAATTTGGAAATAGGGAATATGGTCTAAGTTAATTAGTCTACGTATTGTTTCATAATTAACATGACCAAGCCTGCCATGCCATAGATCACATGACTCAATCAAGCAAACGAAAGAAGAAGTACTTTCATTAATCTTCCGTTTCACAATCATTACATTAAGCTTAAAAAGCCCATTTTTGGCATATCCTCTTCCCACATACACCCCATTTTTGGTAAGAGTTATTTTATCAGACTCGAACACCATGCAGAAGCCATGTTTGATGAGCAGAGACCCAGATACCAAATTTTTGCGAATATCCGGCACATACAGCACATCAGTCAGGGTCACGACTTTGCCGGATGTCATTTTTAGCATCACCTTTCCTTGCCCCTCGATGACAGATGAGGTAGAGTTTTCCATGAATATCTTCTCACCTTCTATTGTAGTGAATGTGGTGAACAGATCTCTGTTGGGGCAGATGTGCCTCATAGCACCTGTGTCAATCCACCATTCTTTTAGGTTGGATCCCACCATGTTGACCTCAGATATCACATCCACGAGTTCGAGATCATCCTTGACTGTGTCCTCAGTCATGTTGACCTCTTTTCTCTTTGGAAGCCTACACTCTACTGTGGCCCATCTTGCTACAGTTGAAACACTTGTCCCCAAATTTCTTCTTAGAGATACCTCCTTTGGTTCCAAGTTTCGGGTTTGCAGCACTTGCAACCACTTTCTTTCCTTTGGCTTTAAAGCTTTGACCATGCTCCACCATATTAGCCTTGGCAGTCATATGCTCAGATGCCTTTCCCTCAGATCGGTGGTTCTCCTCAATTTGGAGCTTCACAATTAGATCCTACATTGTTATCTCCTTGCGCTTGTGTTTGAGATAGTTTTTGAAGTCCTTCCATGCAGGGGGTAGCTTCTCGATCGTGGAAGCTACTTGGAAGGTCTCACTCAGTACCATCCCTTCGTCTTGAATCTCGTGCATAATCACTTGCAGCTCTTAGACTTGAGAAATGACGGATTTAGAATCCACCATCTTGTAGTCTAGGAGCTGGCCGACTATGAATTTCTTTGTACCGACATCTTCGGTTTTGTACTTTTGGTCCAGTGATTCCCACAGCTGCTTAGAATTCTTGAAAGCAGCATACACTCCATATTATGAATCATGAAAGATATTCATTATATAGTTCTTGCATACGAAGTCAGAGTGCTTCTAAGCCTAAACAGTGCTAACAATATGCACATCAGTTTCGCCCTCAGGCAGCACCGGAGCATTCCCCGTCAAGAACCTCGCAAGGTCCAAAGTTGTTAGGTAGAACAAATTCTTTTGTTGCCACCGTTTAAAGTTCATGTCATTGAACTTTTCTGGTTTCTCACTATGAGTGATGGAAACCATTGGTCCATTGACCACAATCGGAATTTTTGAAGCAACATGTTGTGCAGCGACAGAACCGTCAGCAGACACATTACCCTCGACAACCTTAATCGTTTCATCATTGATTGAATCCATATCAATTAGTTAAAAGAAAAGAATTTGCTTTAAGTTTGTTAGAACAACAACATAGATTATAAACTTACTAATAAGAAAAAAATATATCACACAACGGAATAAAAATTCCAGCAAGATTATAGAAATAAAGATGACTACCACCGTGTACGTTATTAAAAAAACATTAGCTGCTACAACAAACCCTGTGATAGGTAAAAACCAAAAACTTGCATAATAAAAAAGATTGTTTGGATTGATTAACAAATAGCCAGTTAGCCACAAGAAATAGGTAAAAAACTAATCTATCAAATGTTCATTTATATGTCTACAAAATTACAACGTACAAAGCATGTAAGAAAGAGATATAAGGCTATATCTTACAAATCACAGTTTGAAAACATACGACAGAGGCATATTAACCAAAAGACATAAAGGGATGAGGAGATAAAATTAAATAAGACAAATTAAATTTAGCAGAATAAAAAAATAAATAAAACAAGAGAAAAACTAGATGGAAGCTTGAGACCTGTCAATGAGAGTCTCCTTAAAGCATATTTTTGACCTTCGGGATGCTCGAGGAACGCGTCGGAACTGCCTCCCAGGATACAACAAGCCTAAGCGGAGTAAGCAACACTACTTCTCAGCTACGTCGAACCAAACTTGAGAAGAACACGCTCAAAAGTATGTAATGAAAGAAAAGAGAGAAGGTTTTTGAATTTCGATGTGTTGACAAAGAATGGGAGGCTTCCTATTTATAGGCTAATACAAGGGTACTATTGGAAATATGAATTGAAAAAAATTAGAAACTGTTTACTGGTTTTTTTCTCCCGTGAGAAGCTCCACGTTCAGCACGAAGCTAATTGAGTTTGAATATTTTAGCAACTACTTGCTGATATTCCTCATGCACGTTTAAAACAAACCAATGACCAAGTCCATTATCAAATGGTTAGGCCCAAGTTGGTTTTTTCGTTTTCTTTCTTTGCACACATTGTTCTACGCAGCAAAAATTTTGGTAGCACCTCTGGTGCACAACAAGAGAGTAAGATCACAACTAAATCCCTGTTTCACAAAGAAAACAAGAATCGAAAGTGCTATATCTTAACAAACTGGGATATACACTCTTCCTCTCATTAGTTCTAGGACTGACTTGTCGAGGGAACATAAACAAGTTATTATAAATCACAGTAAGCCAAACTATTTTTACGTGGTTCTGCAAGTTGTTTATGTCCACGGGGCAAGGAGGGGGAGATCTACTATTATAGAGAAAGAGAATACAAATAGAGTTTACAATCATACAAGGTCTCACAAATTAAACCCTCAAACAATCTCTTAAATCTTTCACAATTTCTCTCCTCTTTGTTTGTGGTGAAAGTTGATGTTTTCATTGTTATAGAATCTATTACAACTTTAGTCGTTACAATAAACTCGAATAAAATAAAAAGTTGATCTTTTTATAATATCTCCTTACACAAGAAAATAAAAAAAATTTACAACTTTATCAAAAAAACGCAGAGATCGTTTATCGGTCTTCTGCTTGCGTGGGTGTCTTTGCCTGTGCCGGGGTTTATCCGTGGACTACCGTCGATCAGATCTGATTACTGAAAAATCGGGCAGAGCTTCGTTGATTCGCGAAGGAATCAAGAAACCGTAGCGCTTATCTCGACAACGGCGAGATAATTACTCTTCTTAAGATTATCGCAACAGGATAATCTTAAGGAACGAACCCGGGGAACTACAGATCTGAATAATCTCTCTCTCTTGCGTTGAAGAACTCGATCCGATCTCTCCTCCTCCTCTCTGAAATCCGTGCACCTTCAGTCTTCAATCCGGTAGGGCTTCGCCTAATCTCCAAAATTCCAGATCTGAAAAAATAAGGCTCCAGGGGCTGTATTTATAGGCTTCCAGGAGGTCTGGGCGGTTAAAACCGATCGAAAACCGTCAAAAATACGTCCCAAGTGCGAGACAGTTCGGGGTGTCTCGCACATGTGCGAGACAGTTTGTACCCTCTTCAGTATTTCGGCTCTAATTCTTTCATCCGACCTCGGAATCAGGTTATTCAAGTTGTGTTGGAAAGATAACGAAAATATCTACAACTTTTATCTTTTAGGATTATTCAGATTCGAATCAAATCATGGTAAAAATAGCTTCACAATGTCAGAGACACCTTTGGGTGTCTCGGCCAGGTCCGAGACACCTTTGGGTGTCTCGGCTATTTTGGTCATAACTTTCTCATATGACCTCCAAATGACCTGATTATAGATGTGTTATAAATCTGACAAAAAGATCTACAACTTTCATGTTTTGAGTTTCTTCATATTCAAAACGAATCATGGTCAAAACAGCTCCACAAAGTCCGAGATACCTTTGGGTGTCTCGGCTATTTTGGTCATAACTTTCTCATATGTCCTCCAAATGACCTGATTCCAGATGGATTAGAAAGCTGACAAAAAGATCTATAACTTTTATGTTTTGAGTTTCTTCAGATTCAAAACGAATCATGGTCAAAATAGCTCTACAAAGTCTGAGACACCTTTGGGTGTCTCGGCTCAAGCCGAGACACCGAGACACCCTAGGGTGTCTCGGCCTTGGCCGAGACACCTTGGGGTGTCTCGGTTGGGCCGAGACACCTCAGGGTGTCTCAACTCAGGCTGAGACGCTCCGTCATGCACGTTTGTTCGTTTCCGTCGTAACTTCTTCATCCGAACTCGGATTTGAGCTATTCAAAGTGTGTTGGAAAGCCGACGATGAGTTCTATAAGCTAAAATGATTAGATCATATGTGGAATAAATAAGACACAAAGGGAATTTCGTCTTTTGTAAGTGACACGGGGCTCCCGATCAATTTGTATCCTCGTTATTCTGAAACTCCATTGCTTCACATAGTTCGCCGATTCACTTCAAGCGTTCGTCGACGTCAATCAAGCTTCTGTGACTTGGATAGTATCGTTCATCGTCTTCTCTTAGCTTTGAGCTATTCGTGGAGACCTATATGCAATTTTCGATGCCTACAGATACCCCTTCCAAAGCGTTCCAGACTCGTTTCTTTTATAGAAGAGGCTGGAATACTTTGGATGTGATTGGTCCAACCTTCGATCGGTATAAAGGACTTTTAATTAGCTTCAACTCTTGGCTCCTTTGATTTTCAGTCTATTCGATGCTTTGACAAATAGCCGAAGTCCTTCCGACGCTGCGTTTATCGCCTGGCCGTCGTCAGAGTCTCGAGTCTACCACCCGTGAGTTGAGTTTGGCTCGCGTCATTGAGTTGACTTTGAACTGACTATCTCCGTCATGATATATTAACTCGCGTTGACTTTTGTCGTAACGCGTTGACTGACGTTGATCTAGGGTTACGCGTTGACCGGCGTTAACCTTAGGGTTTAAATTATCATATGTTGACACAGTTTATACTCATACGTTTACTGGAGTATACACAGTTTAAGCTCTTAAGGTATTGGAGCCCTAAGTGTCGGGGCTGCAGGACCAACTGTTAAAGCTGATTCATCTGCATGTGTGGATCTTATCTTAATGTTGTTGGATAATCGAGTCACGAGACCAACTAACGGAGCTGATGCGTCAATGACTCGCATTTATAGAATTTCTAGCAAATCCTCAGCCATCAACGGATTTGATTAGCCTTTACCGACTACTGTTTGAGTCGGGCTAGCATACAGATTGTTTAAGTCCGTTCCGCATGTGACGTTAAGCTAGAAGAGTTAACCCTTTTAGCGCTACGATGTTGAATACGTAGACTTCGTCTTTCTCCTGTGAAAAGACTAAACAGCAATGTGTATCAGACATTGACTTAGGATTTTTGGCAAATCCTCAGCCATCAACGGATTTGATATGTCTTTACCGACTACCGTTTAAGTCGGGCTAGCAAGCGGATTATTGAAATCCGTTCCGAATGTGACGTTGTGCTAAAGGAATGAACTCCCTTAGACTTGATGCTACGACTTCGAATACGTAGACTTCGCCATTGTTACGGGAATAGGCTACCCGGCAACGCGTGTTAGGCGCTGACTTATCCTTACTTAGGATTCAGGATAAAAGTCCCCAGATTCGGATTCTGGTGTCTTCTTCAATCGGTAAAAGACTAAACCGGCAACGCGTATTAGGCGTTGGCTTATCCCTGCTTAGGCTTCGGGATAAAATTCCCCGTGCGTGTGTAGCACGGATTTTGGTGTTATTAATAACAACCTGCCACAATATTGAATATGTGGGCTTTTGTCCTTTTTACGGTCAAAGACTAACCGGCAACGCGTGTTAGACGTTGACCTATCCCTACTTAGGATTCGGGATAAAATTCCCCATGCATAAAAGGCATGGATTTTTGGTTACTACGATGCTGAATACGTAGACTCGGTCGTTTTTACGGGAACGAACCATCCAGCAACGCGGGTTAAGCGCTGACTTATCCCTACTTAGGCTTCGGGATAAAATACCCCAGACTGGATTCTGGTGTCTTTTTTAATCGGTGAAAGACTAAACCGGCAATGCGTGTTAGGTGTTGGCTTATCCCTGCTTAGGCTTCAGGATAAAATACCCAGACTGGATTCTGGTGTCTTTTTCAATCGGTGAAAGACTAAACCGGCAACGCGTGTTAGGCGTTGGCTTATCCCTGCTTAGGCTTCGGGATAAAATTCCCCGTGCATAGAATGTACGGATTTGTGTCTTTTCTCAGGGTAAAGATGAACCCAAAATGGAAGAGGAAGAATTTTATATTCTATCTCCCGGCACCGAAGAGGAAGAATTTTATATTCTATCTTCAGTTGGAAAGGAAACTCGAAGTGGGATCTCCACCCCCAGAATCCGGAAAGATGAAACTAGGAGTGTGATCTCCACTCCGAGAATCAGAAAGATTCAAGTAACCCGTTGCTTGATCCAAGAAAATAGTTCCTCATTTATTAAGGGGAAATTCCGATTTCGACCCTAACTTTTATAGGTTTGGCTGAAAAAGGAAAAGATGAAAGTCTTTCGTTTATCGAAAGGGATAACTCAATCTTAGTTCTAACTATCTGCATGTTTGACTAAGTGAAGTTAGAGACAATCCTAACTTTTATAGGTTTGATTGCTCAATTGAAAGTGGACCTCTCGTTCATGGAAGGAATCGAGAGGAGAATCTGGTTATGGCCCTAACTTTTATAGGTTTGACCAAGGAAGTAGTGGAAGTGGGAGGTTTGAGACGATCTTACCTTTTATAGGCTTGATCATTCAATTTGAAAGTGGACCTCTCGTTCATGGAAGGAATCGAGAGGGGACTTTGGTTGTGGTCCTAACTATAGGAAGGTTTGACCAGGTAGACAGTGAGAGTGGGAGTACAAATCATAGTGGGGGTTTAGTGTTTATCACTTTGTTCGTAATTATCGGGTTATCCCTAAGAAAATTACATATAGCGTTCTTCTAGGAACTTCCCATTACATGAATCATCCACCCCCAACTTCTTTCTTGGAACTGGGTCTGACTTTGTACTCCGTTACATGATCGGGTTATCCTTAAGAATATTAGCGTAACATTCTCCAGGAACTTCCCATCAACGGTAGGTAACAGTTTAGACTCATATACCTATTGGAGTATCAGGGAGCAGTTTAACCTCATATACCGATTGGAGGATTGAGAAGCAGTTTATACTCGTATACTCTTCGGAGTCATGAGAAGCAGTTTATACTCGTATACTTGTCGGAGTGTAGGAAGGAACAGTTTATACTCTTATACTTATCGGAGTGTTGAGAAGCAATTTATACTCTTATACTTGTCGGAGTCTTGCCGTTCTCGTTTGGCTTATCCCAGTGTTATGATGTCGGCTTCAACCAAGGTCTGAATGCTATTCTTTAAAGTAAAGCAAGCCTTGGTGGGATGAAGTACCCTCCTGTGGTACGCACAGTACTTCGGATCCGTAGTATTGTCAGCTTCCTCCTGATTCGTGATGGGTGGCAGCTTAATCTTGTTGTTTTCAAGAAGGGTCTCGAAGATGGCTAGAACGTCTTCGTCCTTGAATGAGTATTCTTTTTGGAGCCTCAAATCCGAAGTCTTCTGCTGTCTTTGGGGTTGCTGTTGCGACGTCTGATTAACATCAACAACTGTTGTAGGTGCCTTCCCTTCATCATGGGAAATGAGACTCGAATTCAGAGGGTTAGCCATCGGTTGGCTTCTTTCGACCTTCCTCCTTTTGAGAAAGCGTTCAGCCTGCTCTCCGCGCACCTTCAACTCTTTCCAGGTATCGAGCGGCTCTACTCCCATAACGTCCAAGATGTTAATGGACAAGTTGTTATGACAGGTTTGCAAGATGAATTCCTCCGTGACGGGATCCTTGCAGTTCATTACCTGATTGCGAAAGCATTTGATGAAAGTATCCACCGACTCTCCGTCTTTTTGTTTCTCATCAAAGAGTGTCCTGATCGACACTTCGGCATCATCATCGAAGAAATGAGTGAGGAACATACTCTCCAGGTCCTCCCAGCTGTTGATGCTTCCGGGCTTGAGACGACGGTACCAATCGAAGGCGGGCCTGCGAAGGGTGCTAACAAATGACCGTACCATCAGGGGCTCGTTACCAGAGATCACTCCCAAATGGGACTTGAAATAGATCAGGTGCTGAGTGGGGGAACCATTCCCGTCGAACGGCGTGAAGTTGATCAGGTTGAACTTCGCCGGATACGGGATCGATTCCCATTCTCTTGGATAAGGACACAGAATCCCGGTCTTCTTTACCTCTTGAGCAGACATTAAAGCGTTAATTTTGCTCTCGAGGTCCTTCATCTTTTCGTCCACATCTATATCTTGTTTTGGACAATTTTTGAGAGGAATAATGTGGCCACCCCTAGTGTTATCATCATTGGTGGCTCCACCCTCAGCATCATTATTTTTAGTGGGGCCACCCCCAGCGTTGTGTTCATCCACATCTGAATCGCTACCTGCTTGGTTAGCAGTGCTGCGACGGCTGGATCCACCTAGCTGATCGACAAAGCTCGGATTTGTTGGTCGTGCATTTGTCTCATCTCCTGCATAGCCATTTCCATCTCAATCTTGAATGCCTCTTTCTGCTTGGCCAAGGCTTCCTTAACCATTTTGGTTACTTCCTCGGTATTAATCATAAACACTTCACGGGATTGTCCCGGACTGGATACCGTATTATCAGAAGCGATTGCCGAGTTAGTATCCGATGCTTCATCATCCGAGGATAACCCTCTCTGCATTCTTTGATAATCCCTTTGTCTAATAGTTCCTGATCGTAACCGGGTTAGACGATACGATACAAGCGGATCAGAGCTAGAAGGTCGAATCGATTTTCCCTTATCAACCATATTGATGGTAACCTCTGGGGGTTCGTCACCTTGAACGACCGATCGTTTCTTACGGAGACGCTTTTGATTGGACTTAGACTTTTCGTTGGAGATCCTCTCAAATATCAAGACCCTCTGCGGAGTGGTCTTGGGGCAGCTACACGCTGATAATACTGCCCTGATAATTTTGATACACGGACAGTGAGAGTCCGCTTCCCGGGTACTTCTCTTTCGAGATTTATTCGTACCCCCAGCCCGATAGTACAACTCATCGACGTTGCGGTCAGAGCAACTTATCGGCTGTTTACATAAATTCTCAGGTATAACGCATTCTTCTGTTTGACGTGTTTTCCTCTGAGTAAACATTGCCTTGTTGGCGTCTGCATGAGTCACACGTTTGGAATCACACCTTTGTGAGGGTGAAACCTTAACGGGCTCCTGGTTTTCTGCACGCACCCCCGAGCAGGCCGTTGTAGAAATTAATTTGTTAGGATGTCGCGTACGACCCCCAGTCCGGATGTTAGCTCGAAGCTCCTTCAACGGTCTCAAGCTTTCCTTAACAGGCGCTTTTCCTCGATCCTCGGGTAGAGAACCGATGCGATCTTTCAATGAGACTCTAGCTTTGGGGAGAGCCACGTTGTCATAGAGCTTCACCGGAAGTGCGGGAGCAGGGTCTGGAGTTGACGAAGGCCGGAGAGCAACGTCGCCTGCTTTTGCCTTAGGCGCTGATTTGGTTTTTGGCACCCAAACTTGTTTGGATCTTGGCGATCTCTTAACTGCCTCTTCCTTTTGCATTTCCTATGCTTTTCGCACAAGGGTCCGGGCATGCGCAAGCAAGGCGCGGTGCTTCTGGATTCGCTCCTCGAGAGTAGAGCGGGTTCTTTTAACACGAACACATTCGTTAATTGGAGATCGAGAAGAGGATTCCGATGCTGGTCGTGGTAACAGATTAGCCACTTGGCGCTTTCTGAACTCCAGATCTGCTTGGTAATGGAGTCCATCCACCTGATCCAAAGTCTTGGCGAATTGGCGTGCGAGGCGTTGGCGTTTTCTTTGACGTGCTCTCTTTGATAGAGTTGGCACATCTTCAGCAGTCGGCTCCTTGATCGCGAAGGAGTTCAGATTTGCAGATCTGGTCTCATTGGATACCGGCAGACCGTTGCAAGGTATGACTGTAGCATCGACTACAGGGAGATCGACTTCTCGGATCTTCAGATCTGGAGACCGGCGGATCTTCTGGGAGGAGGAGATCTTCCTGCACTTATGAGGAGGACCAGATCCGGAGGAGGAGGAGGAGATGTATTCTTCAAATTTCTGCTGGTCGAATTCGTACTCAACCTCTTCAGCCACGGGGATCTTGATCGTCGGCTGCAGCACGACAGCTTCGGCAGCGAAGCTGTTGGCTCCCACTGTGGTCGCTAGTTTGTTTGCAGTAAAAGTTGATGTTTTCATTGTTATCGAATCTATTACAACTTTAGCCGTTACAATAAACTCGAATGAAATAAAAAGTTAATCTTTTTATAATATCTCCTTACACAATGAAAATAAAAAAAATTTACAACTTTATCAAACAAACGCAGAGATCGTTTATCGGTCTTCTGCTTGCGTGGGTGTCTTTGCCTGTGCCAGGGTTTATCCGTGGACCACCGTCGATCAGATCTGATTACTGAAAAATCGGGCAGAGCTTCGTTGATTCGCGAAGGAATCAAGAAATCGTAGCGCTTATCTCGGCAACGGCGAGATAATTGCTCTTCTTAAGATTATCGCAACGGGATAATCTTAAAGAACTAACCCGGGGAACTGCAGATCTGAAGAATCTCTCTCTCTCTTACATTGAAGAACTTGATCCGATCTCTCCTCCTTCTCTCTGAAATCCGTGCACCTTCAGTCTTCAATCCGGCAGGGCTTCGCCTAATCTCCAAAATTCCAGATCTGAAAAAATGAGGCTCCAGGAGCTGTATTTATAGGCTTCCAGGAGGTCCGGGCGGTTAAAACCGATCGAAAACCGTCAAAAACACGTCCCAAGTGTGAGACAGTTCGGGGTGTCTCGCACATGTGCGAGACAGTTTGTACCCTCTTTAGTATTTTGGCTCTAATTCTTTCATCCGACCTCGGAATCAGGTGATTCAAGTTGTGTTGGAAAGATAACGAAAAGATCTACAACTTTTATCTTTTAAGATTCTTCATATTCGAATCGGATCATGGTGAAAACATCTTCACAAGGTCCGAGACACCTTTGGGTGTCTCGGCCAGGTCCGAGACACATTTGGGTGTCTCGGCTATTTTGGTCATAACTTCCTTATATGACCTCTAAATGACCTAATTCTAGATGTGTTAGAAAGCTGACAAAAAGATCTACAACTTTCATGTTTTTAGTTTCTTCAGATTCAAAACTAATCATGGTCAAAACAGCTCCACAAAGTCTGAGACACCTTTGGGTGTCTCGGCCAGGTCCGAGACACCTTTGGATGTCTCGGATATTTTGGTCATAACTTCCTTATATGACCTCCAAATGACCTAATTCCAGATAGGTTGGAAAGATGACAAAATGATCTACAACTTTCATGTTTTGAGTTTCTTCAGATTAAAAACGAATCATGGTTAAAACAGCTCCACAAAGTCTGAGATACCTTTGGGTGTCTTGGCTCAAGCCGAGACACCCTTGGGTGTCTCGGTGTGAACCGAGACACCCTTGGATGTCTCGGCCTTGGCTGAGACACATTGGCGTGTCTCGTTTGGGCCGAGACACCTCAGGGTGTTTCAACTCAGGCTGAGACGCTCCGTCATGCACGTTTGTTCGTTTCCGCCGTAACTTCTTCATCCGAACTCGGATTTGAGCGATTCAAAGTGCGTTGGAAAGCCGACGAGGAGTTCTATAAGCTCAAATGATTCGATTATCTGTGGAATAAATGAGACACAAAGGAAATTTCATCTTTTGTAAGTGACACGGGGCTCCCGATCAATTCCTATCCTCGTTATTCTGAAACTCCATTGCTTCACATAGTTCGCCGATTCACTTCAAGCGTTCGTCGACGTCAATCAAGCTTCTGTGACTTGGATAGTAACATTCATCATCTTCTCTTAGCTTTGAGCTGTTCGTGGAGACCTATAGGCAATTTTCGATGCCTACACTCTTGATATGAAAAATAAACTCTGATTTTCTTCTTAAAAGGATAGCCGCCAAAACCTTTTTTCTCCTCTGCGTTTTCCTCTTGCACCTAACCCTAGGAACTAATTGAAATGTTATATATATAGCACAAAGTCAGGTGGGCTTGTCCAGGAAACGAAAGAAAAAAAAACTGCTCACGCGCTTTGCCTCCAGCTCGTGGCCCCCACGTGCTTTGCCTCCCACGCGTTCACCTGCTCATGCTCTTTACCTCCAGCTCGTGGCCTTGTGGTCCCCACTCACAATTCTCCACCTCGGTAAAGTTTCCTCCAAAACTGAGCCGACACCAAATCATCTAAATGTTCCATTTGTTATATCTAGTACGTCGTGAAGTTAATTTACGACAACGAACTCAATCCACAATAAGTCAGGAACGAGAGCTCAAACAATCTTCCCCATCGAAATTAACTAATCTAATCCGGCTACATCAAACATGACTGTCTATATATCTTCTTGCCCAAGGAATCAAGCCTCACGTAGTTCACCCAAATGGTCACGAATAACCTTAATCAACTAGAAGAGTTCGGAACCCTTGTCCAACATCATCAACAAATTTACGGCTGATAGCTCTCCTAATAGCCCCAAAGTGAAACAAACCAAACACCTCCTCTTGAGGTGAACCAACGACCATAACCAAATCTGAACTATGTCCACTAGCTGCACTCGAATCAAACAACTCCTCATTTGCATCCAAACTAACATGATTCCTAATCTGTGTCACCTCAGCTAGAATCACAAATGATGCAGTATGATCTGGAGAACGTGGAGGAATCTCCACCCAACGTGAAGTGGCATCACACTCCACCTGCTGTGAATATCCCAACGATCTGATTAACACTCTCTACATGCCGAGAGTTAAAAGTGATATACTTGCTCAGAACAAAATCAGAGTCTTTCAACTGATAACTAAACGAGCATCTGAATCCCAAATGTGCAATCAGATCAAATCTCACATCCTCGATGTGACCAAATGCTGAGCAACCAAATATTTGATGCAACCCAAAATCTGAAGCAGCTCCACCAGATCCAAAATCTCGAAACGCAGTAATCGACAACCTGTGACGAAGTTGTCCCAAACATGTCGAAGCCCGATCATCATAACCAATGATCAACATCAAACGTTGATTCTCCTCCAGTAAGGAATAGCTCACCAAATCTGTCACCTCATCTCGTCACCTCAATGTTTCCTCTCTAATGAAGTGTCTCCAACTACCGTGAGCTCGGTACAAGCGCAGAAAAGAACCCATACCTATAAAAGAACGATGAGTTACCTTCCTACCAACATACTTCCTCCAACTATTGTTGACTTCTAGGACTTCATACCAATGGGACTTGGTTGCAACCCACTAATACTTAGAACAGTTACCAACATAAGAAACTACATACTTATTACCTCCCAATGATGCCTCCTTGGAAGGCCTCCAAATGCTTGAATGAATACCCCTTAGAAGACCCCTCGATCAATGAATAGAAGTGCCAAACTCCACCTCGGTCTTCTTGCTCATACCAATATGTTCATAGGACTTTAAACTACAGGTCAAAGCACTCCTCAACAAATAATACACGATACCAATAACAAAATATCCCAGCCTCAAACAGCACCACAGTCTAGCCAAATCCGAAGAAGTCGTCAGCTCTCTATCAATCACCGTGCTTCCAAGCAAATAATACAATTTACTCTTTCTGACGCCCTTCATCACAATCATGAACCCCAATGTGACCTTCAAACGTGCATCCACCAAGGTCACCCTATAGCATACTGCTTTTAAAACTCCAAGTGAAATGATATTTTTCTTTAATTGCAGAATGAACCTCACTTCATCCAACTCCCGAATCACCCCATCACACATCCTAATCCGAACGGTACCAATACCACTAATAGAGCATGTATGTTCATTACCCATGAGCACGACATCCCCTCTTTCCAACTTCTAAAATCTGAAGAACCAATCCTTCCTAGGGCAAATATGGTAAGAAGTACCCGAATCCAACATCCACTCTTTAGAGTTAGCAACACAAACTGACGGTAGTGCAGATAACGAATAACCTGAAGAATTCAAATCTGAATTGTTGCCATTAGACTTGACAACATTCACCTCTGAAGCTTGTATAGCTTTTATTTTATTCTCCCCGGCTCGATCTAACTTTGGGCATTCGGCTTTTTAAAGTCTATCATCTTTACAAAAGGCACACTGATTTTTATGAACTGCAAAGTGTGCACCTCTAGACTGCAACCTCCTACTACGATTTGGACCACAGCCTTGAACTGCTAATGCATCTCCTGATGCCTTCTCGGAGGGTTCATCAACACTCTTCCTCAACTCATAATTCATCAACACTGAGGTCACCTCATTGTAATTAACAATCATTCTTTCATTAATCATAGTGAGAATAAAAGTATCATAATCATCCTCAGGTAACGAACACAAAAGTAGCATCACCTTGTCTTTATCCTCAACCATGATATCCACATTGGTCATATCCAAAAGCAGCTTTGTGAAGTTGTTAACATGCTCCCTAATGAAAACTCTCATCTTCATCTTGAACTGGTAAAACCTCTTCTTCAAGTGAAGGCGATTCTTAATGCTCTTGGTAAGGTACTTCTCATTGAGCGTTTCCTACAATTTCTTCGCCGACGTCTCGTTCATCACATCATAAATAAGATCTAGCGTCAAGCATGACCGAATAACTCCACAAACCCTATTGTTCAACTTCTTCCAAACCTTGTCCTCCATATCATTAGGTTTCTCTTGTAACTCAAGTGTCTCCTCCAAATTCTGCGTGTCCAACGTATCCATCACCTGGCATCTCCACAAACCAAATTTGATCTTACCGTTGAACTTCAAAACATCAATCTTTATATTATTGATGCTCAGACTCTGTATTGCCTTCGTAAGATACGATCTTGATGTGTTTGTTTCACCCATGTTGTAGATCTACCTCTTCAAATAAGAATCCTTCAGCGAATCCTTTGAACAAAAGCCCCAAGTCAAAACCTGGGCTCTGATATCACTTGTTGTGTGCATCGGAAATTTCGGCAGCACCTCTGGTGCACAACAAGAGAGTAAGACCACAACTAAATCGCTGTTTCACAAAAAAAACAAGAACCGAAAGTGATATATCTCAACAAAGTGGGATATACACTCTTCTTCTCATCAGTTCTAGGACTGACTTGTCGAGGGAACCTAAACAAGCTATTACAAATCACAGCAAGACAGACTATTTTTACGTGGTTCGGCAAGTTAGCTACGTCCACGAGGCAAGGAGAGGGAGATCTACTATTAGAGAGAAAGAGAATACAAATAGGGTTTACAATCACACAAGGTCTCACAAATTAAACCGTCAAACAATCTCTTAAATCTCTCACAATTTCTCTCCTCTTGATCTGAAAAATAAACTTTGATTTTCTTCTCAAAAGGACAGCCGCCAAAACCCTTTTTTCTCCTCTGTGTTTTCCCCTTGCACCCAACCCTAGGAACCTATTGAAATGCTATATATATAGCACAAAGCCGGGTGGGCTTGTCCAGGAAACGAAAGAAAAAAAAAACTGCTCACGTGCTTTGCCTCCAGCTCGTGGCCCCCACGCGCTTTGCCTCCCACACGTTCACCTGCTCACGCGCTTTGCCTCTAGCTCGTGGCTCTGTGGCACATTGGCTTCTTCAAACATGAGCTTCTATTATACCCATTTCTAAATCATTTTTCATTCACTATTTTCCAACAAATGACATTATGGAAATAACACCTAATTCAAATAGCAGCATCCTTGTTTCCGTTATTAACTCCAGCCCAAATATTTAAGGGGAAGGGATAATTGGGTTAATTAAGAACTAAATGAAAATACAGATCTCTTCCGAATTTGAAATAGGAACTAAACTGGGGGACTTTGTTAATCCTTGACTGTTTTTACTGAAATTGTGAAGATAGTTACATCCTGAATCCATTCCATCTATGATCTTTCTGAGCTACAAAAATATTTGATTTTTCCCTTCGAATCCATAGTATGCTTAATATCATATAGCAACCTATTTATACTGAAAATTTATTTGTTAATTTGTAAAATTGAGGACACTACCCATGCTGACTTTTTATTTGTTTTGTAATCTCTACAAGATACAAGAAGAGATCAGAGACAAGCCAAGAACATAATAATTAGGCAGATAAAATAAACAAAAATAAACATCAGCAAATAATCAACTCAAGAAATAAAAGCTTTATTGGAGCAATAGCAAGAACTACATACGATTACATAATCAAAATTCAACCCCAAACTTGCTAGAATTAATAAAGCTTTTTTTCCTAATTAATTATCACTTAGCCATAAATCTCAAGGGCCGTGTCATCGTCATCATCAACGAAGTAATCAGCCCACCAGTAAGGGCGTTTCTATAATACATCCCCTGCTTCAAGCTCTCCACGTAGTCAAGCAGCGCATATCGGCGTCTCTTGAAGTCTCTCGCCGCCTCCTCAGCCCTCTCTGGCCTCACCCGGCCCCACCACTCGGCCTGTTCCACCACCTCCATGGCCTTTACAACCACCATCTCCGCCACCATCGCCTTCTGCTCCTCGGTCTTCAATCCTGACTTGTTTATGATACGCTTCAAGTGTTTCTCCACGACCTCGGTGGCCGCATTGACGACATCACTCGTCGATGGTCGTTGCGGGACGTCGGGGGAAGGAAGATATCGAGGGGGAGTCGATGGAGAGGATTATTCAATTGGAGAGAGAATTTACCGAGTTGTGAATTGCAATGCGAAGGCTTTCTTTGTTTCCTAGCTAGGTTCATGGGTGAGGGTGTATATATAATATATAATATAAGGATTCGGATCCTCTCCACTACAAAAAAAAATAGTGGAGGGACCACTACATAATCACAGCCATTGATTATCTAGTTGATGGTTATGATTTTTTCTTTTAGTGTAAATTAGGAATGAGTGCAATACACGGGGGTATGGTAAGTGTTAGATTTAGATTGTATCATAACCGCCTACTAAATAATCAACGCTTGAGATTAAAAGTAGTGTCTCCACTACTTTTTTGTAGTGGAGAGGATCCAAATCCATAATATAATATATAAGAGGAAACTTTCTGGTTGCAGTTTCAGGTCTGAGAGTAGAATTTGGGTAGGATTAGGAGTGCATTCTTGATTGGCGTATGCGTTTTATTTATTTGAGAAAGGAATTGCCTTTTCGGTTTTGGTAATATTAATCTATTAAGTCTATACTAGGATATGGTTAGAATCAAGAAGTTTTATTTTGTTTTTTTGTTTTTTTGAAATAGACTAAGTTTGATATTTAATTAGCAAAATAGATCAAACAAGTTAATTAGCAAAACATACCAAGTTTCAGCCACATAGTTGAAAGTTGGTTTATTTTGCTAATTAAATATCAAACTTAATCTATTTCAAAATTTTGTCTTAATGTTTCTAGTGTTTTTATATATAGATATACTCTTTTGTTTTACTAATTATATATATAGCCTCGTTATGTTAACTTTTTTATTTTGCTAGTGTACCCTTTTGTTTTTTCAGGTTTTTTCTTTCTTTCTTTTTTTTTTTGTTATAAGTTAATGCAGTTTCCCTTATTTGTGTATGCAACAATTCAATTGTGTTTTAATTTTAAAATATAGTAATTATTTTGTTATACTGTACACTTGTTAACCACAATTACAAAACAAAAACACTTCTAAAAGAACAATGAGCAACTAATCAAGTTCTTTTTGTTTCAAAAAAGTAACTTACTTTTATAGTTATTTAGAAGAATTATAATTTCCTTAAAGTTGTAGTTTTTTCATTAGTTATTTCTATAATCATGTTTATCATGTTTTCGAACAAAGTACGTAGTTTTGAAAGATTTTTTTATTTTTTATTTTTTTGAAATAGATCAACTTTGACATTTAATTAGCACAATAGACATGGCTGAAAATTAGTATGTTTTGCTAATTAAATATTTTAATCTATTTTGCTGATTAAATGTTGAATTCGGTCTATTTCAAAAATTTCCATTTCATTTTTGTTGATGCTGAATATCACACAGCCAATTGGATCCAAGCTAGGATTGGTTCTGATCCGGAACTAGATTGGTCCCCCATTGAGTCTTCACCGGGACGTGGTAGGGGAGAGTGATGGAGGGGTCGCTTCCTTCTTCAACTTTATGCCTAGTTTTTGAACTGGAGATTTATGTCCATGCTACACGACGGTCAAGTTAGTGAAACTCGAGTGGGGAAATAGAAGATCAGGAACCAATGTGATTCTTGAAGTGGAAATGTCTCTGTCCAGAGGATCTACATGAGCTCCTATATCTAGAAGAAGAACTGTGTGTTCTTGTTTTTGTGCCATGTATGCTTTAGGGGGTTTTTTAGATTGCGAACCTCTAGCTATGGTGAATAGCATCTGCATATAAAGAGAACGTCAATGACAGATTGGTCACTTCGGCCATGAAAATGACGGTGACAAAGTGTAAGCTGGAAAGTGAGTCATCCTTTGTTCTACATGTGTCGGCTGGCGACTAGAGGGGAAATCACTTCGTCATGGTAAAGGGTGTCTCCGTATTTTTCGGAAAGTGATTAATAGCGTGACAGAAGGCACGTGGGCATACTGAATCATCCCTCGCTTTACAGGTGTCGGCTGGAGACTGGAGGGGAAGTCACTTCGGCATGGGTTTTCGGGAAGTGATTGATAAGTCATGGAGGCACGTGGGCAGCTGACAAGTTACAGAGATCATTAAGCTAAAATTTGTATAAGGTTTGTCCGATATGGACTGAAATGTTGACATATGCTCTGGGGGAGAGGCTTGAGGCCTGGGCCGAGTCATCAACTTAGCCGACAACAGAGAATGTCTCTCGAGTCGTCTCCGAGAATTGCCCAGTGAGTGGTAGAGTGCCCTAAGTGGGTCGTCCTCGTCGATAGGGTAGACTGATCTCACCTTTCGTGTCGGCGTGAAAGAAGGTCGACTTGATGAGTCGGCGAGGTTGAGGCCTCTGTTGGGCTTAGCCCACTCAAGTGGGTTTGAGGTTATTTTGCTAGGACTCTTATTGTATCATTTTGTAAATGCCCGTATCTTGGGTGAGTGAACATCATAACAATTTTAGTATAATTTGTAGTCTAATTTGGTTTGATTAATTTTGGAACAAGCTAGTCAACCTTATTAACTTGAATACTTGCATAATAATGATCTGAATCGTTTAGGATTTGGTTCCCGTCTTACTTTTTAAATGCCTCGCCTCATTGTTTAAGGAGATGAGCTTTTTAACTTTGTTTTGGATCATCATTAATGATGTCTGGTGTCCACTTCAGGCATACGTCAATGAGATTAGTTAGTTGTTCGAAAATTCGGGTATGTGTCAAGGAGATAAGTTACCTCTTGGTGTTTCTTCTTAGCCGGAGATCATCTACATCCTTGACTATAGAAAATCTCTACAATTTACTAATCCCATCATCTTACTTAGTTAGGGTTGGGCATATGCTGGTTTGATTCGTCACACCAGGCTGGGCCCAACCAGGCCCACATTGGTGGTGGTTGATGGGCCAAGCTAGGTTTTGATCCAGACTCGGCATCAGAGAAGCTAACCCGGCCCATCGTAGGCCCGACTCACCCCCTCCAACCCGAGTTTAATTATAAATATTTACTTGATTTAGCAAAAAGTAAATGAGCATCAAGCCAATCAAGTATTCTTTCAAAATCCGAAATTGCCCATATCTTTATGTTGCAACGTGTGTGTGTGCGCGTGTGTGTGTGTAGAGAGAGAGAGAAATGAGTATGTTTGGTAATGAGGTTGCATAATCTCATCCACTCATTCAAATGGTTGCATATCCCCATGCACTACTCAACCCATGTGAATGTGGTCCCCCCTTTGAATGAGTGGAGGGGATCGTGCCACCTCACTACCAAGCACAAATTTTGTGCTCGGTACCAAGCATACCTATATATATATATAAGAATAAGACTCCTATCAACTTAAGTTGATGTCCACCAAACTTTCTAGTCACTCACTTATTAATATAAAAAATCTTTTCATATCATTAGGGCTGAGCACGGTTCGGTTCGGTTTGGTTTTTAACAAAATTTGAACAACCGAACTGAACCGCCCATTATTCAAAACCGACCCGAACCATTGCAAGTCGGTTCGGTGCGGTTCGGTTCAGTTTGTTCGGTTCTAACTTCATCAAACTTTGAGTATTTTGTCTGAACTATAAGGAGCATTTGGGCGTGTAGGAAATGAACTAGCGTCTTACCTGAACTATAGAGACTCTGATTGGTTTGCCTCTAATGACGACTGCTACAGAAGCTAATGCTATTACAGCAGGACCAGTAATGAACCTTATCAACGTTCCAATTGTTGCATGTTTCTTTCCACAGGTTATCCTTGGTTGCAAAGCCATGAACAATCCTAAGAAGATAATTTTATTTCACATCCTCATTTTAAATGTGATCCACAAAATCTTTAATTTTTGGTACAAATATCACCTAAACTAAACATAGCCATTCGCAATTCAGCATTTGATAACATTGTCACTGAATTCTCCAGTATAGCAGGCTTCTGTGTTCCCCATCTTTAAGTATGGTTTGTGCGAAACTTTACATAAAGCCATTTTAATGAGAGAAAGCTTGGTTAGTGATATTGATTATGGTAGCGGTGATGAGTTACATCATCCAGATTGCTAGCCCATATATGTGGAGATTAAAGTAGAATAACTTATGTTTATGAGCTAATTTCTCAGAAACCAAACATATAAAAAAATGCAACTTTGCATCATTAATTCATATTATCCTACTAAAAAAATGACTCACCTGTTACAACCCAGAGTGATAACTGTCCTCACAATCCCATCCAGCTTCAACCTCCTCTTCCTCCTTGTAACATTCACCGACACCAGCACCAGAGTCCCATCACCCCCCAACTCTGCCTCCTTTGCCCTCCTGGGCGGTAACCTGATCCCCATGGCCGAAGCCCTCGACGGGAAGAGGGAGATGAAGAGGGAGGGGAGAGAGCGGGCGGTGGTCAGCGGAGAGAGGGCGGCTGGAGGTCTTTTTTTTTCGGGGGGAGAGGGAGATCTGAGAGGGAGAGTGAGGCGGTAGGGGTTGGGATAGATTAGGTTTTTGTAAATTTTTTTTGCCCAACCTGAAGAGGACGGAGAGTGAGAGAGGCGGACGGAGAGTGAGAGAGGCGGACTGAGGAGAGGATGAGATCTGAGGAAGTGGCGTTTGGGAAAAGGGAATGTGATATTAGGGTTTGAGATGGATCGGGTTTGAGTGGATGGGAAGTGGGTATTTAGTTGGTTCGGGTAGTTCGGGTTGAAAAATTTTCAACCCGACCCGAACCGCCCTAATCATAAAACCGAGTTTTTCGGATCGGTTCGGTCGGTTTTTTCGGTTTGGACCGAACCATGCTCAGCCCTACATATCATGTAATGATCCCTAGGTAATATGAGTAGCTAAAAAGTTTGGTGGACAACTTTTTACTATCCACTTATGTTGGCACAATCAAGACAAATAAAAACTTTCTCTTATGAACTCTATATATAAAAAATCCTTACAAAATCGGGAAGGGTTAGTTTGTTAGGTGGCCTTGGATAATTAAGATATATAAATGTATCACACATTTTTAATGAATATAATTATAAGTTTCATATATGATTCTATTAAAAAGATGTAAGAAAAATATATACATGTATAGTAATATCACATACCCATTATCCTCCTAATGGCAGTGGAGATTTATTTTGGATTGTTTCCTATATTTTAAGAAAATCCAAGACATGTAAAAGCTACTTGAAGGGGGAGAAAAATCAAAATGTATATATGCATCCTTTACCAACCAAATCAAGAGAAATCCATTTTTGTTATTCAGTTGGGAAAGAAGGGAAGAATGTTAATTTTAAAGATTCTGTTCTTCAACGGCTGGCTCTAATAAATTCCTACAATTTATTTAAATGTTTTTTAAAACATGTAATTTTATACCGAAATAAATACAAAAAAAACATTCTCAATCTTCCAAAATTTTCAAGAAACAAAAATAAAATGAGTCACCGACGCACAAATTCCGAGTCCGCACAAATTTTCACAAATCCCTCCAAAATAAAACCGAAGCCCTACCCTTCTTTTTTCAGCTCCTGTTTCGCCTGCGAGACGTCCGACACGTCATCGTACCGGTGCCCTCCGCCCTCCACGTGTCTCCCTGATCCGAAACTCAAAGGCCGTTACCGGCGCCAACGCCACCACTCCGCCGATTTCCGCTACGATCCTCTGAGTTACGCTCTCAATTTCGACGACGGACGGAGCGGCCGGCGGATTGCGCCGATACCGCTTACCGCGGAACGACTTTCGGTGTCGGAACTTTTCGGATCGGCTTCCCTCTTCTCCGCCGTCGAAGTTTGGGGGGTCGTCGAACTAATTGCCGAGATTAGGGTTACCCTCTTTTTTATTCCTTTTTTCTTTTTTTTTTCGTTCTATGTTTTCTGCTTGTTGTTTCGCTGCAATAATTGGAGAAATTAAGGTTTCGTTCGTTTGCCTGTTTTAGTTGAATTTTTGCTTATATTTGTGGGAAAATTTCATTCTTTTTGATAAATTCATGATAAAGATGACTTTTTTTCCCGTCGGTGTCAGATTCCATGTTTGCTACTTTGCCAATTCTTTTTCTTTTTTGAGAAATTCGATGGATATTGAATAAAAAGATGATTTCTTCGTCTTCTGGGATCCAGCCTGTTAGACTTGTTCGTAAGAATTTATCGAATTTTGTGGAGTCAGCTTTGGAGAAATGTGTAGATATCAGGTCCCTTAGAAAGGCCCATGCTTGCGTCCTTACCCATGGCTTTAGTTACAGCATTGACATCAAGTCGAAGTTGCTGGGTTGCTATGCTTATTTAGGTAGCTTGTCGGAATCACGATGGGTATTCGATAAAATGATCGGTAGGAACCTTTCTCTTTGGAATTCAGCCATTGTTGGGTACTTTAGAGCGGGTTACTTTGAGGAAATTCCTCGGCTATATTCAATGTTAAAGTCAGAAAGGATCGGTGTTGACAGTTTAGCCGTTACGTTCAGTTTGAAGAGTTGTGTTGAACTGAGAGATGTGGAATTCGGAAAAAGAATTCATGTAGATGCTATTAAGGCTGGTTCCAACGGCAGGAAATTTGTTGGTTCTTCTCTCATTGGATTGTACTCGAGGTGCGGGAAAATAGATGATGCAAGACAAGCATTTGATGAAATATTGGATAAAGATATCGTTACATATACCGCACTCCTTACAGGGTATGCCCAAATTCCCGACTCCCGAGCACGGATGGCCTTTAGAATTGCTAGCAGGATGTGGAGGGAAGGATTTGATGCTAATCGAGTAACCTTAGTGAGCTTGCTTCAAGCTTCAGGGCACTCAAAAGCACTGAAAGAAGGCCAATCAGTACACTGCTATGCCTTGAGGAGAGGAATTGGTATTTCTGATGAAGTACTGAATACAAGTTTTGTTGGCATGTATTCTAGGTGTGGTGCTTCAACTTCTGCTGTGCGTATTTTAAGTCAAATGGGAACAGCAGTTGCTTCTTGGAATGCTTTGATTGCTGGGCTCATTCATTGTGGTCAGAGCTCCCAGGCTTTGAAGCTTTTCTGCCTTATGGTGAAAGAAGCAAACTGTTTGCCAGATTCTATTACCTTGGCAAACATTCTCACAGCTTGTTCTGATCTGGATTATGCTTTTCAAGTTGCGAGTGCCCATGCTTACGTAATCAGGAGGGGATTCCCTCTTGATTTAGTGGTAACTACTGCTCTTGTCGATTTGTATTCAAGATGTGGTAAAATAAGGAAGGCCAGGATAATTTTTGATGCGCTAATAACTAGAGACGAAGTTTTATACAGTGTAATGATTTCAGGTTATGTACAAAATCGTGACGTTGATGAGGCCATTACAATGTTTAGAAGCATGGTAAAAGCAGGCGTCAGGCCAAGCTCTGTGGCAATACTGAGTCTTCTTTCAGCCTTTACTGATCTCGGAGATATAAGGAAGGGCAGGTCAATTCATGGAATTATTGTGAGATTGAGTCGTTACGTTGAGATAGAAGTTTCAAATCAGATAATAAATATGTATGCTAAACTGGGATACACAGACACAGCAAGGAGATTTTTCGACTTGCTACCTGAGAAGGATCTGGTGTCTTGGACTTCTATGATGATGGGTTATGTAAACTACAACAGAGATGATAAGGCTCTAGCACTTTTTCATCTAATGAGAAGAGAAGGGGAGGAGCCTGACTCTGTGACTCTTATCACCTTACTTCAGGCATTTCACCAGGTGGGATGCTTAGAAAAAGTTAAAGAAGTCCATGGTTACATATACAGGACTCACTTAGAGAAGGACGTTGTTACCATTAATTCTATAATCATGGCTTATGCCAAATGTGGAAGGTTAGGTGTTTCTGAGGCTATGTTCAGTAATTTGGTAGAACGAGGGCTGACCTCATGGAACACGATTATTGCTGCCTATGGGATTCATGGGCACTATAGAGAAGTCGTCGAGCTGTTCCATAGAATGCCGGATGAAAATATTATGCCAGATGAGATGACATTCACGTCTGTTCTCTCTGCTTGTAGCCATGCTGGGCTTGTTGAAGAGGGTTGGGAGATTTTCAACTCCATGAATTCCAATTATTTCTCCATTGTTCCCAAGGAAGAGCACTACAATTGCATGGTTGATCTGTTGGCTCGAGCAGGTCGGCTTGAGGAAGCTTGTGACTTTCTCAAGTGCTCACCGTTCAGCGACAAGACAAACGCACTACGTGCTTTGCTTGCAGCTTGTAGAGTTCATGGAAACACAAAACTGGGGGAGATAATTGGGAGGCAGCTCCTTGATTTAGATCCCCAAAATTCAAGTGTTTATGCCCTGGTTTCCAATGTATTTTCTGAAGCTGGGAAGTGGAATGAGGCTGCAAGTTTAAGGAGTGTAGCTAGAGAGAGAGGGTTGAGAAAATTGCCAGGTTTGAGCTTAATAAAATCAGATGAGCATATATGTGGGGTATGACTCCTTTACACTGTTAAGAGTTTTGTTTATTTTGTTAACTGTTGTTTTATTTTAGAGGGGGTCATGGTGCCGACTTTTGTCCAAATCTATATCATTCATTTGAAATGCGTAATCATAAGAAAGTTTTGAGTGCTCAATTGCTGGGACATTTGTGGTCAAGCACACTAGATGCGTACTCACAGCATGGGGTTTTATTTGTTTGAGATTTTATAAATTTGGTGCCGTTCTCTGATATAGGATGTTCTTCTACATCAAGTTTCTTTAGTCTCTGGGTGCTTGGTATCTGTAGTTTTGAAAGCGCCGAATTCAGTGCATGAGACCAATTTATCGTGTGTTGTTGCGTATTATCTTGGTGAAAAGGCACGCCGTAGAGCTTGAAACTTCCTTTTATGTCACTAATTCAATGATCACCGTTGTATCGGGGCACCATGAAAGTTGTGGGCAGGGATCACTGGGTACTTTCTGCTTGTATCGCCTACAGGGAAAAGTTAAAAGCAATAGAAGTGAGTTTATGCTTGCATTGCCTGTTCTCCAGTTTGTGCCTGCTTCATCATTTAGTTGGCGTTTGAAATAGCTAACGTTTCAAAATGCAGATCTTGTATACCAGCATGGAGGTGTCTCCTGCCTGTTTCTGCCGTCTCGAATCGTGTCTACTGATGATAGACATGATGGTTTCGGAGATTAAATTGCTCACTTGTTCCTCATTTGTTTTTCTTTTTCCTCCTTTGTTTCAAAGCAAATCCTAGCATATAAGGATCATGCATGCTACATCGCGCGACATCTCTGTTTTACCGCGTGCTGTAGGGATTTCGTCCAGAGATAATTAATTATAAAGGCTGTTCATTCCTGGTCATAATTTTTCAGTTTTTTTCTTTTTCTTTTTCCTTTTTTTCCTCTCTCTTTTTGCCTGGAGAGGCAAAATGAGAGCATGGTGAGTCTCTCATTCCTCGTATTAGCCTCCCATGTCATCGGCCAATTTGCTTAGAGCTTCATGTTGGAAATATATCAAATAATTAAGATTATAGCATGAAATAATTATGAAATTAAAATAAATAAGAGATAAGAAAAATCAGGTCTGACGGGAGCAGTCGTGTATTCACTGTCCTAGAAGATTGAGAACCCGCCTATCGTCCTGGCGCAGATGGTTCCCTCTCCCCTAACGGTAAAAACCCCGGAAACGGACGGCCTCTGTACTCGGGCGAGAGTACAGAGCTTCTGCTCAGATGAAGAAAGCTGCCCAAAAATAAAACCAATACTATGAAGAAATAATATGAAGAGGAGAGAAAAGACTTGTTTTTCTTGTTGTTTTTCTGAGAATGCGAAGGGTTGTTTATATAGGGGTCTTAGAGAGCCGTTACAAATCCTAGCAATCAATACAGTAACGTACGTCATAATGTCGACCGTTACGTAATAAACCCGTAATTAATACGGTAACGTTCGCCATAATTATATAGCCATTATGCACATTAATTGCTGAGGAAAATAAAATATGTAAAACATGTTAAATTGCCTTTTCTTTTTATAAAATATCCAACACTTCAGTCAATAATTATTTTCACCAAAAATCAAACTAAATTCCATTATTTTTGTGGGGTAAGATATAAAATTAAACTAGAGGTTTTTAGGAATGCATGGGTATATAGTGTTTGTTAATGTCTCTGCACGATTTGGTTTAGGTTACTGTTTTCTTGCGTAGATGTAGTTAGGGGTGGGGGTGGCCGGTCCGGATCAGAGTGGGTCGGGTCTATTTCTCTGATCCAAGGTCTGGAGCTGAACCCAGCCCGGCGCACAACCACCCAGGTGTGGGCCGGGTTTGATCCGGCCCGCCGCCCATGACTCATGGGTCGGCCCATGGGGTTTTCATCCAATTTTTTCCTAATTTTTATCTTTTTAATTACATTAAACTTGTATTTACAATTATAAAATTATTTCTAATTTATTATTTAGTAATTTAAACTTATATTGAACTATTTTTAAACTTTTTAATCCATCTAGATAGACAGCAGCGAGCTTAAAGCTCACTGCTTTATTTCTTAGTGGCTCAAAAGCCCATGAGCCAAATACTTATGGCCTTTTGGCTTTGTTGGCAGCTAGTTTCAGATCCAAAGGGCTAAAATAACAGCTAGTTGTAAACCCAAAAGACAAAGAATAATTAGCCCAACCAAAAAATATATCATGTGTCGGGGTGGGTCGGGCCAGGGCAGGTCGGGCATGGGCCGGGCCTATTTCTCTGATCCCGGGTTTGGGACTAGACCCAGCCCCGCTCATGAACCAGGTATATCATGGGTCGAGTCGGGTTAGGCCCACTACAAGCCGGGCCAGATCGTGACCCATGATGGGCTGGGCTGAGCCGGGTCAGCTAGCTGGTCAATACAGCTCATACCCAACTCTAAATGTAGTTGATGTCTTTGCTTTGCTGTTCCAATTTTTAGCTTTGGTCAGTTTGGCATCATATGTACAAAAGATATATTCTAGTTGAAATTGGTTTTAATAGATATAGTATTTGCATTGCACATCATCTGTTTGGCGAGTCCAGTATAATAAATAAATTACATCAGATGAGATGGTTGATAGGCTGGTGGAGAAGAGACATTAGGAGGATTTCTATGCCCATTCTCCGCAGAGCTCTCACGTAATTGTGAGTGCAGGAGGAGCCGTTGGTCTAAATTGCATCTTATATTTTGCTGGGAACTTAATATTTTATTCCTTGGCATCGGATATTATTGAATTTACCGTCATCTGCTGCGTTACCCAACATCTTGTATCGAATTTGGTTGTGTGGAAATAGAGTTGCATACGCAAAATAATCCAGTTGGATTTGTATTTCAATTGTTTTGTACGTGACATGTTATTGGACAAAGGTAAATGAACCTATCGTTTAAATATTTTTTAAAAAAATCTACAGTAAACATTGCAGTCAATTTGAAGGAAAAGTATCACAAGCAAAATTACATTAATCTCTATTTCTCATTCCTCCCAAAACCTTTCGGAAAAAATGTGTCGGGGCCCCAAAAGCTGAAAAATCATGTGACGAGGCCTCTTATATTTTCCCCCTTGTGTATAAGCCCCAAAAAGCAGCCTTTAATATTTCTAGGGCCCTCTACGTCAGCTCTATACAGCCAGAGGCATTGTATTTTAAAAAAACCCGACTTTGCCCTTCTCCTTCTTCCCCAGACGCTTCGTCACCACTCTTCGTCATATCCCATTAAATGCAAACTACTGTAAGAAATGGAGGGAAATTTCCCCCCTTTTTCAGTCTATCATGAGCAATAAATATCTAGTTATCCATTACTCTTCTATTACTCTTCCTCAGACCAAAATTCTCTCCATTACTCTTCCTCAGACCAAAATTCTCTCCATTACTCTTCCCTCCACTTCATAATGGCTGAAAAGGACATCACCTGCATCGTAGCTTCGGGTGATAGAGCAGTATTCATGAAGATTAAAACTTCAACCACCATTCTTGATCTAAAATTTAATGTGTCAGATAGGTTAGATCTTCCATATGAATCATTAAGTTTGTCATTCAAAGATGAAACGAATGGAAGCTTCAAAATTCCTATTGAGAACGAGGGGGATCCGTCGTCTATGGTGGAGCATTGTCATAACAGAGGATTAAAGGAGGTTCACATGCAAGCTTTCAAGGAAAAAGAGGATTCTTCAAAAGTCCACAGTGCCGTTCACGTTCGAGATGACATGTATGGGCAAGGATTTTTTTGATGCTAAGACCAATATTCATGTAATATCAATTAATGTTAGTTCATTGGATTATAGCTCGGATTCTAATAGATTTGCTAGTTCTAGCCCACAACTTGCTAGTTATAAACTCAGCCCTTGTTTTTTAATTCAAACTTAATAATTCTTGCTTCTACGTTAGTTCTAACTTCTATTACCCTAGTTCTAGCTTGTATACAGTCAGTTCTAACCCACAACTTGCTAGTTCTAAACCCAGCCCGCGTTTTTAATGCAAACTTGTAAATTCTAGCTTCTACGTTAGTTCTAGCTTCTATCTCACTAGTTCTAGCTTGTATACAACCAGTTCTAGCTTACAACTTACTAGTTCTAATCCCAGCCAGCGTTTTTAAATGAAAACTTGTTAAATCTAGCTATTACGTTAGTTCTAGCTTCTATTACCCTAGTTCTAGCTTGTATACATCCAGTTCGAGCCCACAACTTGCTAGTTCTAAACCCAGTCCGCGTTTTTTTCATGCTAAGTTGTAAATTCTAGGTACTACGTTAATTCATGTAATATCAGTTAATGTCGGTTTAATAGATTTATTGTTAAGTATAATCTATTAGTTGTTAGTTCCAATAGACTTATTGTTAGTGCTAATCGATTTGCTATGAGATCTAGTTCAAACTGTGTTAGGTCCAACATGTTAGTTCTAAGGGGGGGTTATTGGTTGGGGGTAATTGTTGGGATAATGAGATAATTTTTGAAACACTAATGTTTGGTGTTATTCATTGGGGTAATTGGAACTGGGGTAATCTGTGTGGTGTTATTGGTTTGTTGGGGTAATTCTGGGACAAATACCCCCATTTCCCCCAATTTATCCCACCTATAAAAAGAAACTTCAGCCCTGCCCCAAAAATTTTCCCCCTTTCTATCGCTGGAACCAAGAAACCCAGCCGAACGCCCGCTCTCTCCGCCTCCTCTCTCCGCGTCCGCCTCCTCCGCGTCCTCTATGTTTTTGGTCTCTAGGTCGGCGTCCGCCTCCTCCGCCTCCTCTCTCCGCCTCGAGCTCGTACGTCGTTCGTCACCGTTCGCCGCCTCGAGCTCGTACGTCGTTCTCGAGCTCGAACGCCCGCTTCGCCGTCGCCGTTCTCGGGCTCGGTCGCCGCCGCCATCACCTCCGCGGCCTCCTCCGCGGCACCGCCTCCCAACCCAGGTACAATCTCTGGTTCCATAAGGCACCGATGTCAAAACTGAATTTTATAGTGAACAAATTGAATAGCATGCCTATGGAAACAAATTGAATGTTTTAACAGATTAGGAAAACAAATTGAAAGGTTTTTACTGAACTGATGTATTACGAACAAGAGTTGATTGACATTGCATTTGGTCTATAGGTATTGAGTGACATTTCATTTTTTGCTACTAATCTCCTCATCAATGCTAGCAAGTCAAATTTGCTGCTGGAAAACTCACCAGCTACTAATATCCTCATCAATGCTAACAAGAGTTGAGTGACATTGCATTAGGTTCTGTAGAGTTTTGGTGAATCCCTTTCACCTATTTAAGCATTTCTTGGATATGAGGTGATGACACATGAATTTGTACCCCACAAGTTAGTACTTTGACAATCGTTGAGAATGATCATTCTGTTTAGAAATATACTTGGTAAGGGAATTCATAAATTTCCAAGGTGATTAGTTTTGTGTTGTATTATCTTTTACGCAATGGAAAATGGTGGTTGTTTTATTCTTGAGGTACTATTTTGATACTCAAGAGAATGACACTCAATTCAAAAATTATAGGATTTGGATTTCCATATTGCAATAATCATACAAACAATTACACATGGAAGGAGTCAGATAGCTGTGTGAAGGCATTCGAGTATCTAGTCATGATAGTAGTAAACATGGCTGCACAAATAGGAGGTCTAGTCACGAGTATCTCGCACCTCATATCACAAGAGGAGATAAATCTACTCATTTCCCAACTCAGACATGGCATTACGGACCTTGGCCTTCAATATTTGAAATTTAAGATGGATAGCAACCCACGTGATTTTCGTCGAGTATACCGTATGTATCCGGATTGCTTCATGAAATTGTGTATGGTCTTGCGAGAACGTGGGCATTTACAAGATACACGGTATATCAGCGTTGAGGAGATGGTTGCTATTTTCCTACTCACCGTTACTCAAAATCAACGATATTGCATCACCACTGAAAGGTTTGATCGATCCCGATTTGCCGTCAGTGTTTGTTTCAATAAGGCACTACAGGCCCTTGTGTCATTAGCCCCTTGTATGATGGCTCCTCCTCCTACTGATCCACCAGAAAAGGTCACATCTGAATCTCGTTTTTGGCCTTACTTGCATTATATTTTGTAAAAACCCGACTTTACCCTTCTCCTTCGTCCCCAGACGCCTCGTCACCTTTCTTCGTCACATCCCATTAAATGCAAACTACTGTAAGAAATGGAGGGAAATTTCCCCCCTTTTTCAGTCTATCATGAGCAATAAATATCTAGTTATCCATTACTCTTCCATTACTCTTCCTCAGACCCAAATTCTCTCCATTACTTTTCCTCAGACCAAAATTCTCTCCATTACTCTTCCCTCCACTTCATAATGGCTGAAAAGGACATCACCTGCATCGTAGCTTCGGGTGATAGAGCAGTATTCATGAAGATTAACACTTCAACCACCATTCTTGATCTAAAATTTGATGTGTCAGATAGGTTAGATCTTCCATATGAATCATTAAGTTTGTCATTCAAAGATGAAACGAATGGAAGCTTCAAATTTCCTATTGAGAACGAGGGGGATCTGTCGTCTATGGTGGAGCATTGCCATAATAGAGGATTAAAGGAGGTTCACATGCAAACTTTCAAGGAAAAAGAGGATTCTTCAAAAGTCCACAGCGCCGTTCAAGTTCGACAAGACATGTAGGGGCAAGGTAATAATAATATTATTATTATTATATTATTTTTAATATTTTATATTAAAATAATTTTAAAAAATAATATTATTGTATATTATAACTAATATTTATTTAATCATTTGATGTTATATCAAGTTAAACTTGAACTTAATTGAGCTATAATATAATATTATAAAAAGATGTCATACCAATTGTCCCACTCAAATTGTCCCATTACCCCAATTTACCCCACTTTACCCCACTTTACCCCACTCAAATTATCCCATTGGGTAAAATTACCCCATTGGAACAATTTACCCCACTCAAATTATCCCATTGGGTAAAATTACCCCATTGGAACAATTTACCCCAATTTACCCCAAATTATCTAAACGTTTTCATGTTAGTTCTAAATGAAATCTTTTTAGTTCAATTGGATTCCACGATAGTTATAACACAAGCAGTTGATGTTTTTTTGCTTTTTCCTTATTTGTGTTATTTGTTGATGTTTCTATTGTATAGTTTATGATCATTTGTTCATATTCTTTAAATTTGCAGCGCTACCAGCAGTATGAACTCAAAAAGCATAGAGGGTGGTCCGCCATTGTCGACGCCCACATGTGTTTCAGATAGGATCCCCAATGATAATCCTTCTGGAGATAATATTCCGATGATTGATGACATGATTAGCAGATCAGAGAGGATTCCTGCTTGGTGGCACACTACTTTAACCGGTGAGGGACAACGGTTTGAGAGTGCGAAGGAATTAAGATTGGCTTTACTATACTATTCCATGGCCAAAAAATTCGAGTACTTGTTTGCTAAGAATGAACCGAAGCGTATTCGAGTCTTTTGTCGGTTCAAGGAAGCCCAAAATTGCCCGTGGATGCTATTTGCCTCTCCAACACAAAATGAGAACAGACTTGAAATCAAAACCTTCGTGGACAACCACACATGTGGGAATTTTGGTAATAATGTAGGTCAATCTAGGGTGTCACGACAATTCATTGCGACCCAAGTATTACCCACGTTAAAGGTCCGACCAGATTTACGACCTATCGACGTACAAAAGGAGTTACTAACTTCGTATGAGCTTAGGGTCGATTATAGCAAGATATGGTGGGGTAAAGAAAGAGCACAAGAGCAACTATATGGTGATGCCCATGAGTCCTACGATCAATTACGATGGTAAAAGAAGATAATATCTATAATATAGACACTAATTTCATTTATGTTGATCCTAACATATAATCTTCAATGGTCTAGGTATGTAGAAGAGGTTAAGAAGACAAACCCAGGTAGCTACATTCATGTTGAACAAAATGAGGAGAGGTTTTCAAAGCTATTCATCTGTTATGCCGCCTACATAAATGGGTTTTTGAACAGTTGTAGACCACTTATATTTTTTGATGGTACCTTTCTGAAAGATCGTTTCAAAGGTATACTCCTCAGCGCCGTTGCATACGATGGAAATCAGGGGATATTTCCATTAGCCTATTGCATCTGCGATCAGGAAAATACTGTAAACTGGAATTGGTTCTTACAAGGTTAGTTCGGGTCATGTTAGTTCTACTAGAATTCATGCTAGTTCTAACTCATTCGTTGTTAACTCTAACTTCAAATATGTTGACTACAAATATTTCGTTGTTAACTCTAACTTCAGATATGTTAACTACAAATATTTATAGGTTTATGGTCTATTCTCTATGAAAGGCCAGATCCATACAACCCTCCACACAAGCTAGTTATAATATCTGATGCGGATAAGGGGATCAGAGAAGCAGTCAGAGAATATTTTCCGGATGCTATACACTCTAGATGTGTTCTGCATCTAGTTGAGAATTTCAGGACAAAGTTGCGGGATTTGGGTTTCAAGGCAAAGGATACTCGGATTTTGGGCAACCTTTTGCAATCTGCTTGTTACAAATATACTAAAGCAGAATGGAATGACTATGTGGAGGACATTAGACTGGCGGACGAACGAGCCTACAATATTGTCATGAACTACGCTCCAGAGAACTGGACTAACGCATTTCCCCCAGGAATTGGGTAATTTATAAGCTATGTCATTTCTTATTTCAGTTAGTTGTTTGCCTAACTAAATTAGACATGAATGGATATACTGGAACTAACTATAACCTAGTCGGAACTAACATAGGCGATATACCCAACACTTGTAATAGAACATGGATAATAACCCAGTTAGCTGGAGTTAGAACTAACTGGGTACCATCTAGAACTATCACGATAGAAGCTTTCACTAAGAACTACTCAGCTAGAACTGACATGACAAATAACTCAGTATTTTTGATGAATTCCCTGTTATGTTCCAGATATGGTCACGTTACATCAAATGTTGCAGAGTCATTCAACAAATGGATACATGAGGCTAGGCTTCTACGGATACTACAACTCGTAGAACACATACGTAAACAAATTATGGTTCACATGAATAAGCGACGATTAATGGCTGAAAGTTGGAATGGATTTCCTTGTCCCAAAGCTGAACTTGTCCTCAAAGAGAACATGGAAAATGGGCGTCCATTGGATGTGCGTCAGTCTCATACAAGATTATTTGAGGTACAATCTCATAAAACTTGTAAAGTGGATCTTGACAATAAAACATACACGTGCCGCGCGTGGGATGTAACCCGTATCTCTTGCAAACATGCATGGGCAACTATTATGTTTATGAAGAGGGATGTTTACCAATTCTGTGACTGGTTTATGACGGTTGAAGCTTTTAAAAAGAGCTACGAGCCAATCCTCTACCCCATCCCCGATTACGAGAAGCGTAGCGTACCACGGGAGGAGATACAGATCCTATCACCATTAATAACAAAAAGGAAAGGGAGAAATAAGACCAGGCGTATCAACAACAGAACAGTTTACACCTGGCTACTTAAATGCTCTCGATATCATGTGGAAGGTCACAACCGTAAAACATGTAATGAATCTATTGCTGACTAAGTACTTGATATGTTGTTAACTGTTTTATTTGTATATTTACAAACTAGTACGTTTTGTTTAATGTTGAAAGTATTCTCATGTGTGATGAGAACTAGCATCATCTCCACTAGCAAAAATGTTGTAAGTATTAGAACTACACGAGAACAAATAGATCTGACAATGGCTAAGATAGAACAGACATGACAGCATCTAGAACTAAAACCACAGCAGCTAGAACTAACATAGAACCCATAACTAAGAACTTAGCATGTAAAAATCACGGGCTGAGTTTAGAATTAGCAAGATGTGGGCTAGAACTGACTGTATACAAGCTAGAACTAGTGGGATAGAAGCTAGAACTAACGTGGAACACAGAACTAAGAACTTAGCATGAAAAAAACACGGGCTGGGTTTAGAACTAACAAGATGTGGGCTAGAACTGGCTGTATACAAGCTAGACCTAGTGGGATAGAAGCTAAAACTAACGTGGAACACAGAAATAACAACTTAGCAAGAAAAAACACGGGCTGGAATTAGAACTAGCAAGATGTGGGCTAGAACTGCCTGTATACAAGCTAGAACTGATGAAATAGAAGTTAGAACTAACGTGGAACGCAGAAATAACAACTTAGCATGAAAAAAACGCAGGCTGGATATAGAACTAGTAAGATGTGAGCTAGAACTGGCTGTATACAAGCTAGAACTAGTGGGATAGAAGCTAGAACTAACGTGGAACACAGAAATAACAAATTAGCATTAAAAAACAAGGGCTGGGTTTAGAACTAGCAAGATGTGGGCTAGAACTGACTGAATACAAGCTAGAACTAGTGGGATAGAAGCTAGAACTAACGTGGAATCAAGAATTAACAACTTAGCATGAAAAAAACACGGGCTGGTTTAGAACTAGCAAGATGTGGGCTAGAACTGGCTGTATACAAGCTAGAACTAGTGGGATAGAAGCTAGAACTAACGTGGAATCTAGAATTAACAACTTAGCATGTAAAAAATGCGGGCTGGTTTAGAACTAGTAAGATGTGGGCTAGAACTGGCTGTATACAAGCAAGAACTAGTGGGATAGAAGCTAGAATTAACGTGGAACCCAGAACTAAGAACTTAGCATGTAAAAAACACGGGCTGAGTTTAGAACTAGCAAGATGTGGGCTAGAACTGGCTGTATACAAGCTAGAACTAGTGGGATAGAAGCTAGAACTAATGTGGAACACAGAACTAAGAACTTAGCATGAAAAAAACGCGGGCTGGGTTTAGAACTAGCAAGATGTGGGCTAGAACTGGCTGTATACAAGCTAGAACTAGTGGGATAGAAGCTAGAACTAACGTGGAACCCAGAACTAAGAACTTAGCATGTAAAAAACACGGGCTGGGTTTAGAAATAGAAAGATGTGGGCTAGAACTAGCTGTATACAAGCTAGAACTAGTGGGATAGAAGCTAGAACTAATGTAGAACACAGAACTAAGAACTTAGCATAAAAAAACGTGGGCTCGGTTTAGAACTAGCAAGATGTGGGCTAGAACTGGCTGTATACAAGATAGAACTAGTGGGATAGAAGCTAGAACTATCGTGGAACACAGAAATAACAAATTAGCATGAAATAAACTAGGGCTGGATTTAGAACTAGCAAGATGTGAGCTAGAACTGAATGAATACAAGCTAGAACTAGTGGGATACAAGCTAGAACTAAGGTGGAACCCAGAATTAACAACTTAGCATGAAAAAAGGCGGGCTGGGTTTAGAACTAGCAAAATGTGGGAGAACTGGCTGTATACAAGCTAGAACTAGTGGGATAGAAGCTAGAATTAACGTGGAACCCAGAACTAAGAACTTAGCATGTAAAAAACACGGGCTGGGTTTAGATCTAGCAAGATGTGGGCTAGAACTGGCTGTATACAAGCTAGAACTAATGGGATAGAAGCTAGAACTAAGGTGGAACCCAGAATTAACAACTTAGCATAAAAAAAACACGGGCTGGGTTTAGAACTAGCAAGATGTGGGCTAGAACTGGTTGTATACAAGCTAGAACTAGTGTGATAGAAGCTAGAACTAACGTGGAACACAGAAATAACAAATTAGCATATAAAAAATGAGGGCAGGGTTTAGAACAGGCAAGATGTGGACTAGAACTGGCTGTATACAAGCTAGAACTAGTGGGATAGAAGCTAGAACTAACATGGAACACAGAACTAAGAACTTAGCATGAAAAAAACGCGGGCTGGAATTAGAACTATCAAGATGTGGGCTAGAACTGGATGTATACAAGATAGAACTAGTGGGATAGAAGATAGAACTAACGTGGAACACAGAAATAATAAATTAGCATGTAAAAAACGAGGGCAGGGTTTAGAACTAGCAAGATGTGGGCTAGAACTAGCTTTATACAAGCTAGAACTAGTGGGATAGAAGCTAGAACTAACGTGGAACCCAGAACTAAGAACTTAGCATGTAAAAAACACGGGCTGGGTTTAGAACTAGCAAGATGTGGGCTAGAACTGGCTGTATACAAGCTAGAACTAGTGGGATAGAAGTTAGAACTAACATGGAACACAGAACTAAGAACTTAGCATGAAAAAAACACGGGCTAGAATTAGAACTAGCAAGATGTGGGCTAGAACTGGCTGTATACAAGCTAGAACTAGTGGGATAGAAGCTAGAACTAACGTGGAACATAGAAATAACAACTTAGTATGAAAAAAACGTGGGCTGGAATTAGAACTAGCGAGATGTGGGCTAGAACTGGCTGTATACAAGCTAGAATTGGTGAGATAGAAGCTAGAACTAACGTGGAACCCAGAAATAACAACTTAGCATGAAAAAAACGCGGGCTGGATATAGAACTAGTAAGATCTGAGCTAGAACTGACTGTATATAAGCTAGAACTAGTGGGATAGAAGCTAGAACTAACGTGGAACACAGAACTAAGAACTTAGCATGAAAAAACGCGGGCTGGAATTAGAACTAGCAAGATGTGAGCTAGAACTGACTCTACACAAGCTAGAACTAATGGGATAGAAGCTAGAACTAACATGGAACACAGAAAAAGTATGAAAAAAGTATGGGCGGGAATTAGAACTAGAAAGATGTGGGCTAGAACTGGCTGTATACAAGCTAGAACTGGTGAGATAGAAGCTAGAACTAACGTGGAACCCAGAAATAACAACTTAGCATGAAAAAAACATGGGCTAGATATAGAACTAGCAAGATGTGAGCTAGAACTGGCTGTATACATGCTAGAACTAGTGGGATAGAAGCTAGAACTAACGTGAAACACAGAAATAAGAAATTAGCATGAAAAAAACTAGGGCTGGGTTTAGAACTAGCAAGATGTGTGCTAGAACTGGCTGAATACAATTTAGAACTAATGGGATAGAAGCTAGAACTAATGTGGAACCCAGAATTAACAACTTAGCATGTAAAAAACGCGGGCTGGGTTTAGAACTAGCAAGATGTGTGCTAGAACTGGTTGTATACAAGCTAGAACTAGTGGGATAGAAGGTTTAACTAACGTGGAACACAGAAATAAGAACTTAGCATGAAAAAAACGCGGGCTGGAATTAGAACTAGCAAGATGTGGGCTAGAACTGGCTGTATACAAGCTAGAACTAGTGGGATAGAAGCTAGAACTAAGGTGGAACCCAGAATTAACAACTTAGCATAAAAAACCGCGGGCTGGGTTTAGAACTAGCAAGATGTGTGCTAGAACTGGTTGTATACAAGCTAGAACTAGTGGGATAGAAGGTTTAACTAACGTGGAACACAGAAATAAGAACTTAGCATGAAAAAAACGCGGGCTGGAATTAGAACTAGCAAGATGTGGGCTAGAACTGGCTGTATACAAGCTAGAACTAGTGATATAGAAGCTAGAACTAACGTGTATACAAGCTAGAACTAGTGATATAGAAGCTAGAACTAACGTAGAACCTAGAATTAACAACTTAGCATGTAAAAAACACGGGCTGGTCTAGAACTAGTAAGATGTGGGCTAGAACTGGCTGTATACAATCTAGAACTAGTGAGATAGAAGGTAGAACTAACGTGGAACACAGAAATAATAAATTAGCATGTAAAAAAATGAGGGCAGGGTTTAGAACTAGCTAGATGTGGGCTAGAACTGGCTGTATACAAGCTAGAACTAGTGGGATATAAGGTATAACTAACGTAGAAGCATGTATTAAAAAGTAGCGGTTAGAACCAACATTGTAACCAAAATTAACAATTGCAGCAGCTATAACACGCTCGAGGGCTAATAGAACTAATACGATAGCATCTAGAAATAACATATTATTCGGTATAACGTTTGTAAATAGAATTAACAACGATTTATAAAAACAAGACTGTGAAGTACGTTTATAATAACGATTTATAACTACCGTCCACACCTTGCAATGGTTTTTAACAATGATTTATAACTATCAACGAATAGTTTCCTTCCATTACAGTAGCAAAATTTGACAGAAACTATCTTCATACGGTGTTGCGGAGAAGAAAGAAGCTGGAACCTCATTTGTTGCTTCCCTCGCTTGAGCGGTAGATGTCTGATAAAACTTTATCACTACTAGTTCTCTTACGCTTTCCACGTGTGGATGATGGAGAGCTGGACTTTGATGATCCACTTTGCGATCCTGAAGCGTTTCCTGGCTGAGGAGAATTGACGGTAGGGTGAGCCACCGCCAAATTGGAAGGGCCGATCCCTTGGTTTTGGAGAAAGCGCTGCCACTGTTCTCTATCCACAGTTATGTGCCTACCGTCCCAGCTAACGTCTTGAAACTCTGGATCATAACTAATAGGCTGCGCAGGCTGTGACCCTAAGTTAAGGCGAGTGGATCCCTGAGACCTCTCCAAACCCGTCCTGCATTGGACCTGCGTGACGGCGTAGCCTTCCTTTATGTTTCCGTCAACCGGAGATGTGTAACGGAACCCAAGCTTCTTAGGGATGTCAGATAAATCCCTAACCTTGAGGAGCACTTTGCAGTCTTCAAAGTTAGTATTGTTTATGACGTCTCTAGAGCACTTAATGCATTCACCAATACCAGCGAGGAGAGTTCGCAGGAATTCATAATTCCAAAGGTGGTATGGTACATTGAAGAGACGGATCCATACAAGAAAAGGTTGGGGCACCATTGTTAACTTGTGATCTTCCCTCCAACGGCGGAATCTTCCCCTAAAGGTGCCCATGTCTACTAGGCCGAGCTCTATGGCTTGGGCAAGTAGGGCGTCCGATGGAAACTGCACCATGAAGCTATGCCCTGCCGCGTTTTTTATTTGATGGGGCCATGACGTTAGATTGAATCGATAAGCCAGCATCTCTCTAAGCTCCTGGATGGATGGACGGCCTGCTTCAAGATTGAAGATGGCGAAAGCAGAGAGATGCCTGATGGTGCTGGTGGTGGTGGTAGGGACGGTAAGCAACCTTGGTGGGGCCCGAGCAGTAATACCGTGATGACAATCTCGAGAGTGGTGCCCTGACCCATGGCAATATACACAGGCACAATTCTTATCCATCTTTGATGTTTACTAACAAAGATTGAAGCGGGTTGGGTTTGAGAGTTTGTTTTGGAATAAGGGGTTTAGAGAGTCCGCCGATGCTGGTGGAAGAAGAAGAAGTTGATGGGTTATGAAGGTATGGCGTCGACGTGAGAATCGAGAGAAATAGCACTAAACTATACTATATTAAATGAGAATATATGATGGAAACGCTGTTGGGATGATAGGACATGTCTTGAAAAGGTGCAAATATCCGGTGTGTCATAAGGCAGGGATGAGATATTATTTTCTTAGGAAGACGCGCTCAAAATGAGCCAGAAAAAAAAATATTCATCCTAGAACTATCACTTACAAAGATAGAACTATGGCAAAATTATAGATAACAAGAATAAGCTTCTATTACCCTAGTTCTAACTTGTATACAGCCAGCTCTAGCACGCACCTTGCTAGTTCTATACCCAGCCATTGTTTTTTAATGCAAAATTGTAAATTCTAACTTCTACGTCAGTTCTAACTTGTATTACCCTAGTTCTATCTTTTATACAGCAAGTTCTAACACAAACCTTGCCAGTTCTAAACCCAGCCTGCGTTTTTAACATGAAAACTATAAATTCCATGCTTCTACGTTAATTCTAGCTTCTATCCCACTAGTTCTAGCTTGTATACAACCAGTTCTAGCCCACATCTTGCTAGTTCTAAACCCAGCCCGCGTTTTTTACATGCTAAGTTGTTATTTCTGGGTTCCACATTAGTTTTAGCTTCTATCTCACCAGTTCTAGCTTGTATACAGCCAGTTCTAGCCCACATCTTGCTAGTTCTAAACCCTGTCCTCGTTTTTTTCATGCTAAGTTGTTAATTCTAGGTTCTACGTTAGTTCTAGCTTCTATATCACTAGTTCTAGCTTGTATACAGCCAGTTCTAGCCCACATCTTGCTAATTCTAAACCTTGCCCTCGTTTTTTACATGCTAATTTGTTATTTCTGTGTTCCACGTTAGTTCTAACTTCTATCCTACTAGTTCTAGCTTGTATACAACCAGTTCTAGCCCACATCTTGTTAGTTCTAAACCCAGCCCGTGTTTTTTACATGCTAAGATGTTAATTCTAGGTTCTACGTTAGTTCTATCTTCTATCTCACCAGTTCTAGCTTGTATACAGCCAGTTCTAGCCCACAATTTGCTACTTCTAATTTTAGCCCGTGTTTTTTCATGCTAAGTTGTTATTTCTGTGTTTCACGTTAGTTCTAGCTTTTATCCCACTAGTTCTAGCTTGTATACAGCCAGTTCTAGCCCACATCTTACTAGTTCTAAACCCAGCCCGTGTTTTTTACATGCTAAGTTCTTAGTTCTAGGTTCTATGTTGGTTCTAGCTTCTATCCCACTAGTTCTAGCTTGTATACAGCCAGTTCTAGCCCACATCTTGCTAGTTCTATACTCAGTCCGTGTTTTTTTCATGCTAAGTTGCTATTTCTGGGTTCCACATTAGTTCTAGCTTCTATCTCTCGAGTTCTAGCTTGTATACAGCCAGTTCTAGCTCACATCTTACTAGTTCTAAACCCTGCCCTCATTTTTTTCATGCTAACTTGTTAATTCTAGGTTCTACGTTGGTTCTAGCTTCTATATCACTAGTTCTAGCTTGTATACAGCCAGTTCTAGCCCACATATTGCTAGTTCTAAACCCAGCCCGCTTTTTTTATGCTATATTATTAATTCTGGATTCTACGTTAGTTCTACCTTCTATCTCACCAGTTCTAGCTTGTATACAGCCAGTTCCAGCACACATCTTGCTAGTTCTAAACCTTGCCCTCGTTTTTTTCATGCTAAGTTGTTATTTCTGTGTTCCATGTTAGTTCTAGATTCTATCCTACTAGTTCTAGCTTGTGTACAGCCAGTTCTAGTCCACATCTTGCTAGTTCTAAACCCTGCCCTCGTTTTTTCATGCTAAGTTGTTTATTCTAGGTTCTACGTTAGTTCTAGCTTCTATATCACTAGTTCTAGCTTGTATACAGCCAGTTCTAGCCCACATCTTGCTAGTTCTAATTCCAGCCCGCGTTTTTTCATGCTAAGTTGTTATTTCTCGGTTCCACGTTAGTTCTACCTTCTATCCCACTAGGTCTAGCTTGTATACAGCCAGTTCTAGCCCACATCTTGCTAGTTCTAATTCCAGCCCGTGTTTTTTCATGCTAAGTTGTTATTTCTCGGTTCCACGTTAGTTCTACCTTCTATCCCACTAGGTCTAGCTTGTATACAACCAGTTCTAGCCAACATCTTGCTAGTTCTAAATCCAGCCCGTGTTTTTTACATGCTAAGTTTTTAGTTCTAGGTTCTACGTTAGTTCTAGCTTCTATCCCACTAGTTCTAGCTTGTATACAGCCAGTTCTAGCCCACATCTTGCTAGTTCTATACCCAGTCCGCGTTTTTTTCATGCTAAGTTGCTATTTCTGGGTTCCACGTTAGTTCTAGCTTCTATCTCTCCAGTTCTAGCTTGTATACAGCCAGTTCTAGCCCACATCTTGCTAGTTCTAAACCCTACCCTCGTTTTTTTCATGCTAAGTTGTTAATTCTAGGTTCTACGTTGGTTCTAGCTTCTACATCACTAGTTCTAGCTTGTATACAGCCAGTTCTAGCCCATATATTGCTAGTTCTAAACCCAGCCTGCTTTTTTTCTTGCTATGTTGTTAATTCTGGATTCCACGTTAGTTCTAGCTTCTATCTCACCAGTTCTAGCTTGTATACAGCCAGTTCTAGCCCACATCTTGCTAGTTCTAAATCCTGCCCTCGTTTTTTTCATGCTAAGTTGTTATTTTTGTGTTCCACGTTAGTTCTAGATTCTATCCCACTAGTTCTAGCTTGTGTACAGCCAGTTCTAGCCCACATCTTGCTAGTTCTAAACTCTGCCCTCGTTTTTTTCATGCTAAGCTGTTTATTCTAGGTTCTACGTTAGTTCTAGCTTCTATATCACTAGTTCTAGCTTGTATACAGCCAGTTCTAGCCCACATCTTGCTAGTTCTAATTCCAGCCCACGTTTTTTCATGCTAAGTTGTTATTTCTCGGTTCCACATTAGTTCTAGCTTCTATCCCCCTAGTTCTAGCTTGTATACAGCCAGTTCTAGCCCACATCTTGCTAGTTATAAACCCAGCCCGTGTTTTTTACATGCTAAGTTGTTAATTCTAGGTTCTACGTTAGTTCTAGCTTCTATCCCACTAGTTCTAGCTTGTATATAGCCAGTTCTAGCCCACATCATACCAGTTCTAAACCCAACCTTCGTAATTTACTTGCACACTTGTTATTTTTGCTTCTACGAGATTGAACCAGCAGAAACGAACGTAATACACTTAAACTAATGCTCAAGTAGAGTTAACAAGAAAGAGCTATAACATTCGCAACTGCAATTAGAGCTAACAAGGGCTCTTTTTGACCAACAACAGGACATTAGAGAGTCCAATACCTCTGTTAATGTACATTTTCAATCTAACTGCTGCATACATAATTGTATTTTTATAAACATTGAATCATTCTCTTTGTGTAAACATGTCATTCATCACTATAAGCTGACCCATCTGCATGTCTTTGCTCACAACCGGCTAACAATAATTTTGCGGCAACCCTCGCTCGCATAGTTTCAGGGGTTTCGTCCGGAGGATTTACCCGCAATGTCGAGCGACCTTGAATTATTGCTTGGATGTAGAGGTAGACGAATACACCATAGTCATAGCTGCAACATAGTATGCTATATTAGACATTTTCTCTAGAGATAGAACTATAACACTTTTTACAAAAAGGAACTAACCTCCCTCTTTGTTGCTCGCATTTGATGGCCCTGTATTTAAATACTCTGGATACATTTGACCTTACAAAATCAACTTGCTGTTCATTAAAATAGTTTATGATTTTATGAACAGGCACCATCCAAGCTTCATGGCCAGCAGAACTGTAGTGGTTGACGACATTTTCTTTCAGATCAACTTCAACCAGATGCCAATGGTCGTGCCTGACCAACGGAATCAATAGATGCTCTATGCGAACGACTGTGTATTTTTCAATATATTGCAAAAATAGATCGTAATGCGATGGGTCGACGGAGTAAAGTGAGTGCTACCAATAGTAGCACATAATGTTTAGTATTATGCATGAGGGAAGATAGAACCAACTTGCTTCTACATTAGGACTAACATGTTATAAGCTAGAACTAACATTCTAGTTGTTAGGGCTAACGTGACGCAAACTAGAACTAATATGGCTCATGCAGAACTTACATGGCTAGAACTAAAACTAACATCCATTTTCGCCAAAACTACCACGATAATTTAGAACTAACATGTACTTACAAGAAAGAACACCGAGACGACGCCAAATTTTTTGTCATATGACTCTTGGTGGATCGTGTCCAACAATGCTTCTTCCATTTGTAACATCAATGAAACATTAAAATTTAATATATGAACAAGACTTTATACATTATTAAGCGTATATAATCTAACCTTGTCATCAAGCCGGCCACCACGAAGCAAATACAACAGCTCTTCTCTGTTTATAGTGCTATTGGCTGTTTTAATAACATCATATCTCCTGAAAATAAGAACTAACATGGATTAGGACTAACATGTAAGGAATTAGCATATAAATAGTCAATTGAACCTTACTTGTGATTCTTTTGGGAGCAAAACTTGGTTAGGCAATTATTTTCAGCTGCGGAGAGTCTAGCAGATACTTCAGATGGTATCCTAAAATTATGTACAAAGGTACCCCTGCTATCTATTATACGTATGTTAAACAATGCAGTGTCTGGAATATCTCTATTTAACTCGCCCAATAGACCTTCCTCCTCAGCCATCATTGCCTTCAAACTCAACTCATCCCAAGTGGAATATTGTTTGCCATTATAAAAATTGGTAACTTTGTCAGCTTTGTGTACACCATCAGGACTTGCATGTATATCTATAATAACTTTTTTCTTTTTCTTTCCCTTTCCCTCTGTGTATGAGGTCTTACACCATTTAGACCGCTTGCTTGCCCTTCGAACCTTCCTCCGTGGGGCTGCTACAATCTCCTCTGTTTGTACATCACTTGACAGAGCTTCTAAGATTTTGTCCACCTGATGTGAAATATTAGCAACAGCCTCGGCAGAACTATCTACATTCCCACTTTCTCTTCCAACATGCTCCTCTTCCCTATACACAATCTCTGCCTCTTTCTGTAGATTCTCCTCAACCCTGCTATCTACATTCCCCCTTTCTCCACCAACAAGCTCCTCTCCCTTCTCTGATTTCTTATCTACATTTTCCACCTCCTTATCTACATTATCTACTTCCCTATCTACATTTTCCTCCTCCTTATCTACATTATCCTCAACCTTGTTATCTACAATAACCTCTTCTCTATCTGAATTCTCCACAGCTTTATTCTCGGGGGGTTCCGCTTCACCATTCTTCTGGGGGGCGACATCCTCCCCGTCTTCCCCTTCTATTATAGCTTTCCCCTCAGCTATATTCCCAACATCAGCTCCTTCTTCCATTGAACCAACAGGCTCCACAACTTTGCCTTCCATTGTGGTGCCCTCCAAATCAACTTCCCATCCATGAACAGCAACATCATCAACAGGCTCCTCGGCATTATCCTCAGCCATCTTATGCTCAGCTTCTTGCATGATGGGGTCTTCCTTATATAATCTACTAGATTTGGAAGGCTGTTCCTCCTCATCAGGCCGTGGGTTTAGCTTCATTTTTTTATATTTTTTGTTTGATATTTTCCTTCAGCACCACCGGGTCTATGACGTCATCAGGTCTTCCAAGTTCTTCAATTATTCTGTTTAGCCTGTTGATCTCAATCATAAATTCTTTACAATATGTACTCTTGCTCTGCTTTGTGGCAAAGAGTAGTCGTTGGAGGAATTTAGCAGAATTTCTCCAAAAGGTAAGTTGCTGCTCAATGGGTAGATCCTTCACCTCCTCTTCATCTTCAAAAGCATTGTCAATATGTTTTGACATGATCTGAAATTATTAAGAGATTATATTATAATAAAATAGGATTATACATACATGGATATTGTTTACATTTAGCTTTAGACAACTTAGACTTAATAGGATACTTACATAGCCTATTGAGAAGTTCTTCGTTTCCTCCGCCCTCGCCTTCCTCTTTAACTAAGGCACATGACGCACTCCTTCACTCCCCTGAACGGCGGGAAGTGCAACAACCTTTGAAGGAGCAGGCCCAACTTCCACAACAGGCCAATCAACTTTAGTTATTGAAGCTGATTTAGCCTTCAATGCAATGGTCCTCGCCCTCAAATATGAGACTTTCACCTCCTTTTCTGATGCCCAGTTTGTCATTGGAGGTCTGGACTTGTCGACGTAGGCATATTTCTTTAACCCCGTCATCTCATAGTACCAAAGCTAAAGCAAATACATTAAGCATTCAAATCAGAACTAATAAGGCATAAATTAGAGCTAACAAACAGATACTCCGTTAGAACTATTGTGATCCCAACTAGAACCTAGAACTAGCATGCCTCCTATTATAACTAAGGTGAGATGCAATAGAACTAACCAAACTTTATTAGAACTAACGTGACCCAATTCTGAACTAACATGATGCCATTTAAGGCTTAGCAGCATGACCCAAATAAGGACTAACATGAATACGGCTAGAACTAACATGAGTAGAAACTAGAACTAACGTGGTGAAAAGTAGAACTAACATAGCAGAAACCAGAACTAACGTGGCATAAGTTAGAACTCACATGGCATGAATCAGAGCTAGAATGAACCAAATTAAGTAAAACATGTCACTTACACACAAAAGTGTCATGCAACCTGGGACATATGTGACCCCTGGCTTCTTCTTGCACTCCACAGCAACTTTAATCCCCCTGTTAATTTCTGTATAAAAGAATTGAGCCCAAGCTATCTTTTTGACCCTCTCAATGCTATCCAGATATCTGAGTAGAGGTCTAAGGATACCCTCCCCACTTCTGGGGCACCATATCATAGAGCATTGGTACAGAATTTAGAGCAGAACAAAATCTTGGATATTCTCTTCTTCTGTAGACTCCACGAGCCTTTCCAGCTGCCCTTCAAGGTATCTTCGATGGGTAATTGTTGCTTTTTTTAACTTCTTCCCATCTTCAGTTTTAAAAAGATGAGCGAAGTATTACAACCAGATTCTGTTTGTTGAGTCCCGGTTAATACGTATGACTTCCCTATAAGCTGGGAAGTATGTATGGTTATGGACCCATTGCAAATCATATTTAACACTTTTCAAGCCCCCAGTCTTTGAATCAGGGATACAAAATGTGTCATTGGCCCTATCATAATAACTCAGGAGCAGTTCAAGCATGGGGCGATTAGGCGCAAGAGCCCCGAATAAAATGTAGTGCTGAAATATCGATCCGCGATATGCATCCCTGTGACACTGACGCATCTTCAGAGCAATACACTTCATGAATTACCAATAACCCATGATATTGACGGTTATCCTTAATGATTTAAACGCGTTATTTTCAGCAAGCCTTTTCCTGTAAAAATAAAAATTTTAAGTTCAATTAGAACTAACGTGAACTGAATTAGACCTAACACTAAACGACATCTAATAGAACTAGCGCCGACTGTTATAGAACTAACATGGACTCAAACTAGAACTAACATTGCCTAGCACTAACATTAGGGCACGGCATCTAATAGAACTAACGCCGACTGTTATAGAACTAACATGGACTCAAACTAGAACTAATATTGCCTAGTCTAACATTAGGGCACGACATCTAATAGAACTAACGCCGACTGTTATAGAACTAACATGGACTCAAACTAGAACTAACATTGCCTAGCACTAACATTAGGGCACATTACTTCGAAACCCCAAATAGTGGATAACCTAACACTTACTGTTTTTCTGGGGGAGGGGGGGTACGATGGTACGACCAGCCCTTGCCGTTCTTCTTTGACGGTTTCACTATTCTAGGGCCTACTTTTGTATTACCATGAGGGTTTGAGTGGCTTGAGTGGCTTCCTCTGCGCTGCCAACCCCAGACGAACCGTCTTTTTCCTTCAAATCGCCGCGATGAGAGATTTCGTAGTCATTTACCGATTCCACTTTCCTGGACGACATTTTCCGGCGAAAAACCAAGCCCGCGAAAATAAACTCCGTCGCTGGAAATGGAAGTTCGAGAGTTTCGGTGGCTCTTTTGTATTTTGGAAGAGAGAGAAATAGAGGCGGGGTTCTAGAAAAAGTAGGGGGCGCAGTAATCGAGTCCAGTCCATTTAATGAGATGTGACGAAGCGTCTGGGGACGAAGGAGAAGGGCAAAGTCGGGTTTTTTCAAAATACAATGCCTCTAGCTGTATACAGCTGACGTGGAGGGCCCTAGAAATATTAAAAGCTGCTTTTTGGGGCTTATACACAAGGGGGGAAATACAACGGCCTCGTCACATGATTTTTCAGCTTTTGGGGCCCCGACACATTTTTCCCAAACCTTTCATAAAAGATAAAACAACAAAAAAAATTAGTAAAAGCTTTAAGAAGCTATTACATTTACCTCCCGTCCTCATTCATTGCATATTTTTCTTCAATTAAAAATTCTAATATTTAAGTATTTTGTTCTCAAATTCAATCCTCTTTCTTTTTTCTTTCAATTCCACACACTTCTTATCCATCTCAATAAGCTCGGCCTTCATGTTCTTCTTCTTCTCAAATATGAGCATATTTATCATCACTTTTGGCCTACAAATGATCTCATCAAACCATTAGAAAAAGTGACAACATTTGGTCCTCATTGAATGATCATAGAAATGACTACTGTAAGATCTTCTCCTAGGATTAGCTTCAGTTTAATAAGTTAGCAAAGAACCCCTAAATTTACATTTGAAATGCACCTCACTAAATTTCCCATGGGAAGAAGAAGATCCACCAGCAACAATGTGTCTTGGGAGAGCAAATTATCTACCATCTCTCTTCAACCTGTAGATGAAATCCAAATTTTTATTAATTTTTCTTCTTCATGGGAGAGAAATTAATAGATCAAGGATTAGGAAGTTGGGTGAATTATGAACCTAGGGTTTGGAACTAAAGGGGGATCATGTTTTTCTAAGAAGAGAGCGGAGCACACCCCTCCCCTCCCCCCTCCCCCCTCCCTCCCTCCTCTTTCTCTATCTCTGTCAAAGTTATTAAATGTGGAATCCATTTTAGCTGGTTTGATTAGGGGTTTGGTTAAGAGATGGCACATGTAGAGCACATGAGCTCTTATTAGGGTATTTCTGGGATTTGAGATAAAAATGTGGGGTTAGGTGGTTGACTGGAACAAAAAGATAAATATAATGTGGTTATGGTAGAAATTAAACATATAATGTGGTTTGTGTGAATTGAACCTAAATATAAGGTGGTTTTCATGAAAAGCCCAACTAAGAATGAATTATTGGAATCATTAATATTGAAGTTCCCAATCTACCTTCATAGTGGTTCTAATTAATTTAGTTATGGCCTGTGTGAATTATTGTTTTACCTATTTTTGTAATTTCCACTTTTATATTAATAGAAAACCACATATTTTCAAAATAATATTGTGCCATTGGATGGTTGTCCCTGCGAGCATAGTAAGTTTTGAAGTGAAAGTCCTCCTACTAGGCTTGATAGGTTTTAATATGATTACACTATTATGAGAACTGAATAAGCGGGAAAACCCTACATTTCTGATCAAGTTCAAACTTCTTTGCTACTACTTTTTGAGGCGAGCAAGACCTCAGATTTCACGCGCTCTGCTTCACCGCATGCTCCTTTGCACTCCACTTCTTATGTGGTACAAAGGAACGTCTCCGCAGGGATAATTATTCTTTGATGATTTGAATACTTTTACTCATAAACCATAGTATGTCTACGAATTATTTGAACAGTTCATCGAAGTTTAAGTTAGATTCATAAGAATACAAATATATAAATACATGAATTTTTTTAAACAATTTAGAGAATGAAACAGTGCTAGCTACTGTCTGATATGTCGAGGCCGCTGGACTTTATTTTACAGAATACTTTATTACTTTATGCCTTTTACATAAAGGGCGTGTTTGGTTCACGATAACAGACCCGAAAACCCCTTTCCTCCTCTTGACAACATCGCCACCTTGACAAAACACATTCTAGGGTTTTCTTTTCCTTACTTTGGTTCGCTTCTTCTCCTCGTCCCTCCAGCCGCGGAAATACCCTCCACCTCAGCTCTTTGTCTTTCCCCAATTTTCTTTGAAAATGAGAGAAAATCGCCGAAAATCTGTACTATTGTCAGATCTGTGGTTTATTTGGGGAAAAGTTGTTGAGGGCTAGGGTTACCACCGCTTTCCCTCATTTTTTTCACTCTTCGCGCCACGATTCCTCTCCGATGCTTGCGGGAGTTCTAAAGTGTTGACTTCGTGCTTGATTTTTATATTTATCAAGCCTCAGTTCCTCAAATTCTTTTTTTGTTGGAACTTGCTAAAAAGGCAACGCCTTTATTGGATTCCTGCTTGCATGAGATCTTTACTTGTATCGGGGATACGTAATCCGTGGACCATCGAATCAACGATCTGAGTCGGATGTGAAGAAGGTTTGATGTTGATGTTTCGATGTGGGTGTATTTCACAGCTATAACCGTCCATGAATGTTTCCCAACAGTTATGGAGTCGCGTGGACCCCGCAAAAAGTCACAAAACCGTCAGAAAATACAAGAGGTTGTCTCGCAGTTGGCGAGATAGCTCTCACTGTCTTGTGTATCCAAGACAGCCTACACTGTCTCGGAAACATGAGACTTATTGGATTCCTGCTTGCATGAGATCTTTACTTGTATCGGGGATACGTAATCCGTGGACCATCGAATCAACGATCTGAGTCGGATGTGAAGAAGGTTTGATGTTGATGTTTCGATGTGGGTGTATTTCACAGCTATAACCGTCCATGAATGTTTCCCAACAGTTATGGAGTCGCGTGGACCCCGCAAAAAGTCACAAAACCGTCAGAAAATACAAGAGGTTGTCTCGCAGTTGGCGAGATAGCTCTCACTGTCTTGTGTATCCAAGACAGCCTACACTGTCTCGGAAACATGAGACAGTGGAGACTATCTCACCAACTGTGAGACAACTCTGTGTCCCTTTGAGTTACCATTTTGCGTTCTTCTTTGCTTCATTTTGCTTTGGCTACTCTTCCTTGACTTAGATGATGACGTTCTTCGTCTTCTCTCAGTCTTGAGATGTGTTTGGGACCTATAAGTAATTTTTAACGCCTGCAATAAGTCCTTTTCACTATCTTCTAGTAGATCTATTATTTACTTTATTTCTGCGAAGGAATACATATCATCGATATTATTAAAAGTAAACAAAGTTGGATGTATGTGTTGTGCACCTTTGCGGAAGCGTGCTCGCACATTGAATGAATTTGTAAGCACGAGAGAAAAGAACCAATCCATGCACGAGCACAATCCAATCCAAAATATGACAAATCAAACCAAACACAAAGATATACGTGATTCGGCAATTTGCCGACGTCCACGGAGAGAGGATGAGAAGATTCCATTAAATCAAGAAGAGTACAGAGGGTGACAATCTCACAAAAGCTCACAAATAAACCCTAAACCAAAGCTCTCTCCTTGCTCACAGGTTCTCCCTCACAATATCCTTAGTACAAAATCAAATCTCTAATATTAAACCATAGAAAATCGTGTTTGATTATATATCAAACAACAATCCCAAACAGAGTAGGAAACCAAGCCCAGGCCAAGACCCGACACGCGGTCGACCGTCGCGCTATTCGCGGTCAATCGTGGCCAACGACAGAAATGAAAAATCCATTACAGGCTCTTGCGGTCAACCGACCGCCGCACCAGCTGACGCGGTCGACTGCCAAAAGTACAGAGACTTTTTCTTGTGCTGTGCATATTTACGGTCGACCGTCACACCACTCACGGTCGACCGTGAAACTTCCAAATGCCTGTCAGCTTTATTTTTCCTAAACTCTTCAATTCTTCACCTCGCTGAAGTTTTCCCAAAACTAAGTCAACACCAAACTAACCAAACGTCCCACTTGTTGTGTCTAGTACGAAGTGGAAGTAATCCACGACAACGGACTCAATCCACAACAAGTCAAGAACCCAAAATCGGCTGCACCAATGAGGTTGCCTACGTACTCCCTCTCCCGAGGGATTAAGCCACCCGTAGTTCATCCAAATGACCGCCAACGAGCTCAACAATCAAGAATATGCAACAAGTTTCTGCAGTGATCAAACTTGGTACTCGGAGCCACCTTATTGAGCATATCCGTCGGATTATCCTTCGTGTGGGCCTTCACAATTTTCACATCGTCATCTTCAAGAACATCCCAAACAAAGTGATAACAAACATCAATATGCTTCGTCCGAGCATAAAAAACTTGATTCTTCACCAAATAGATAGCATCCATGCTATCATAATGAATAGTGACGGACCATTGTGATATACCTAATTCCTCCAAAAGTCCTTGAAGCCAAATAGCCTCCTTCACAGTCTATTATGCCATATACTCTACCTCCATCGTCGACACAGCCACCATAGACAATAAGGTGCATCTCCAACACACTAGCACACGAGTCAAAATGAACATATACCCCGTCGTAGACCGACACTTATCCAAATCCCCGGCATAATCCGAATCAACATAGCCAATGCACAACTGCCCACCTCTAGTGTCCCGCTCAAGCACTAAACCAAAATTAAGCGTACCTTGAATATACCTCAAAATCCATCTCACGGCGTCCTAATGAACCACTCCTGGATCGTGCATGTATCTCGAAACCATGCTCACCACCTGTGATAAATCCAGCCTCGTATATACCATTACGTATATCAAGCTCCCAACCATGCTCGCATATGGAGTCTTTGATATCAACTCTCTATCTTTAACTGTTTTCGGCGAAAGGTCAGCTGAAAGCTTTAAATTGGCTCCCAAAGGTACACTGACTGACTTCGTATCCACGCTAACATTAAATTGCTGTAGAACCATCTTCAAATAAGCCATCTGTGTCAAACAAATTATGCCCTTCTCTTTGTCTCTGCTGATCTCTATCCCTAAAATACGCTTAGACTCACCCAAATCTTTCATCTCAAACTCCTTTGAAAGTTATGACTTCAACTCATCTATAGCAGACCTGGAAATAGAGACAACTAACATGTCATCAACATAAAACAACAAATACATATACATACCTCCTTTCAACTTGCGAAAATACACGCAAGGATCAAACTGGCTCCGAGTGTACGAATGACTGATCATAAATCCATCGAATCGCCTATACCACTATCGAGGAGACTGCTTCAAGCCGTATAGCAATTTCTTCAACCTACAAACAAATTTTTTCTTTCCTGCAACTCGGAATCCAAATGGCTGAGTCATATATATTTTTTTATCAAGATCACCATGAAGAAATACCATCTTCACATCTAATGATCTAACTCTAATCCATACTGTACCACCAAAGTTAGCAAAATCTGAATCGAAGAATGCTTTACCACTGGAGAGAAAATCTTATTATAATCAATACATTCCTCCTCTGCATAGCCCTTCGCAACCAACCTAGCCTTGAACCTCACTGGAGTGCCTTCAATTGCCTCGTTCTTCATGTATACCCACTTGCAACCAATCGCCTGCCGCCCCTTTGGAAGCTCAACAAGCCCCCATGTATCGTTTTTATGAAGAGACTCCATCTCCTCCTGCATAGCTACCTGTCACGAATCAGCCTCTGAACTCTGCTCGGCCTCTCTAAATATAGTAGGCACCAACTCATCGATACTCTCCACCGGAAGTGCATATGCAACTACTGTGTTGGTATACCATGTTGGCATTTGTATGTCTCTTCTCTATCTCCGAACCACAATAGAATCCTAAACCTGACCCGTCGGTCCCTGATCCTACACATCTGTACTCGTACCCTCATCGTCGTCGCCGTGCTCGCCTGGCATCACCTTAGTCGGCACTCTAATAGATACTGTACCATCTGGACAATGTGAAGCTGCATCGATCTCCACCACCTGTGATGTCTCCAATATTGGGTCGCTCTCCACCTGATGAGAGCTGGGAAGCTTAAAGATAAAACTCTCATCGAACGTGACGTCTCTACTTAGCATAATTTTCCTATCAACTGGATCTCATAGCTTGTATCCCTTGACACCACACTTGAATCCTACAAATATGGTCTTCCTAGCTCGAGGTTCCAACTTACCAGTCTTAACATGATAGTATGCAGGGCACCCAATATCTTGAGCTGGTCATAGTCGTGTGCTGGCTCTCTCGACCACATCTCTATAGGGGTATTCCCCTTAATTGCAGATGAAGGCAGCATGTTAATGAGGTGGTTCGCATATGAAAGTGCTTCAACCTAAAAGATCTTCTCCAAACTACTATGCGCCAACAAACATCGGATCTTCTCTAGCAAAGACTGATTTAACATCTTTGCCATCCTATTCTGCTACGGTGTATGACTAACTATGAAGTGTCTCTCTTTGCCCTCGTCTCAATATAGCTGCTGATAGGGGCTTGATATGTACTCACCATCATTGTCGAATCGCAACATCTTGATCTTTCTCCCAATCTACAGTTCTAACCTTTTTTTCCACTCCACAAATATATCTAGGACTTTACTCTTCTTCACCATAGTGTACACCCAACAACACCTATAATAATCATCAACAAACGTGACGAACTAGTATCGATCACTAAGTGATACAGTCTTGGTGGGACCCCAAATATCTGTGTGCATGTAATCCAGGATGTCCCTCGTCCTATGAATGGCAGTCTTTAACTTTATTTTTGTATTCTTACTAAGAACACAATGCTCACAGAACTCAACTTTTTCACTCTTAGCTCCTTTTAATAGCCCCTGCTTGCATAAAGTTTGCAGTGACTTTTCAACTGTGTGTCCCAACCTATAGTGCTAAAGTCTGCTCATGTCTACCTATGAAATAGCTGAAGCAACCTGGCCAATCTTGGTGCTCCCCTTCAGATAATATAAATTCTAACTGCAGACTCCCTTCATCACCATCAAAGATCCTTTAGTAACATTTGCTACAGCATCCTCAAATGTCACCTTGAATCCTTTCGCCTCTAAAGCTCCAACTGAGATAAGATTCTTCTTCAACTGAGGAATAAATCTCACCTTTTTCAATTCAAGACTACTCCATCGTACATCCGAATCCTCACGGTACCTATCCCACAAATACCATAGGATTGATCATTTCTTATGACAACAACACCCCCATCGAGTCTCTCAAACGATGAAAACCAAACTCGTCTAGGAGTCACATGATAAGTAGCGCCAGATTTTAGTATCTAATCTGATGCATCCAAGTAATTCACATCCGAAGTAATCAATAGAGAAAATCTCGAATCATCTGAATCACCACCTCTCGCAACGTTTACCTCATTGGCCTTCTGGCCCTTTTTCTTATCGTTCTCCTTCTCCTCGAGCTTCGGGCAGTCTCTTTTTCAATGTCTCTGTTCCTTACAGAATGCACATTGGTTTTTCACTAACTGGTGATGGTCTCTTGACTCTAACCTACCTCTATTTCCACCTCTCGGATATGGGCTTCTACCTCTCGTCGCCAAGGCCTCTTTTGAAGTACTAGCACGGGAAGTCTTATTGTCCTTCCTCCTCAAATCATAGTTCGTCAAAGCGTTAGTTACTTCACTATAGCTGATAAAAGATCTCTCATTCAACAAAGTAAGCATAAGGTATCATACTCCTCATCCGGTAAGGAACACAAAAGAATAATAGCCTTGTACTCATCCAATATCTTCTCATAAACATTTGCCAAGTCCGACAATAAGTTAGTATAGTTGTTCACATGAACTACTAGTGAGGTGCTCCTGGACATTTGAAATCTGAATAACCTATGCAACAAGTGCAATCTGTTCTCAATACTCTTCGTAAGATACTTGTGGTTGAGAATTTCTCACATCTTCATTGCAGACGTCATCCTAATCATATTATATTTCAGCTTATGTTCTAAACAAGACCTGATCACCCCACAAGCGTTCCTATTCATCTTTTCCCATACCGACTCTTTAGATTTAGATGGCTTCTCTTGGACCATGATGGTCTCCTCTAAATTCTAAGCATTAAGTGCATCCTGAACATCGCTCATCCACAACCCAAAATTGATCTTGCCGTCATATTTAACCATACTAATTTTAGTATTCTGAAAACCAATTTGAACTGTACCTGTCATCTTGCTGCTTTCACCAACTTCTTCACCCATATTCACAAACTCCAAATTGTAGAGAAAAATTCAAACTTGATAGAATTTAGAAGTTACCTAACTGAACCCTAGAACAGATTCTAAATAGATTTCTTAACCACACGAGGAAAGCAAAATCTTCAACGGTAACCCCAAACACTATCTTCACCGAAGCCTAGAACTCCAAGAACCAAGCTTCCACGATAAATATTCCTTCACCTAATACCAAAACCCTAGATCTGAAATCTGAGTTCTGATACCAATTGTTGCGCGCCTTCGCGGAAGTGTGCTCACACACGGAATGAATTTGTATGGACGAGAGAAGAGAACCAATCCACACACGAGTACAATCCAATCCAAAATACGACAAATTAAACTAAACATAGAGATATACGTGGTTCGGCAATTTGCCTACGTCCACAGGGAGAGGATGAGAAGATTCCACTAAATCAAGAAAAGTACAAAGGGTTACGATCTCACAAAAGCTCACAAATAAACCCTAAACCAAAGCTCTCTCCTTGCTCACAAGTTCTTCCTCTCAATATGCTTAGTACAAAATCAAATCTTTGATATTAAACCCTAGAAAATTATGTTTGATTATATATCAAACAACAATCCCAAATAGAGCAGGAAACCAAGCCCATGCCCAGACCTGACACGCGGTCGACCGCTACGCCAGTTGCGATCGACCATGGCTAATGACAAAAACTAAAAATCCATTACAGGGTCTCGCAATCGACCGTCACGCCAGAAGATGCGGTCGACCGCCAAAACTTCAGAGACCTTTCCCTGTGATGTGCACATTTACGGTCGACCGTCGCGCCACTCGCAGCTGACCGTGAAACTTTAAAATGCCTGTCAGCTTTATTTTTCCTGAACTCTTCAGTATGCACTACTATATTCCTAACCCATTCGAGAAGGACAGATCCAATAATTACGAATTTAAGTACTAATTCTTTATTTATATAATATAAAGTAAACGATCATTTTTGGGAGGAAACTTTGTCTCCTATCCAAATATGAGTCATCTATCTTATATTATAAGTCCAAAGAATTAGATGTAATTATTGGATGGAAGTCTAGGGATAATAATATTTTTTCATTCACGTAAATTGGATATATAACACATTATTAAAGTTATAATCTGTTATATATCACTCTATTTTTAAAAAAAAATTATTTAACATATTTTCACATCACAACCTTACATAATCACACATATTTATAGTTTTTATATCATAATTAGGAGTGATGGACTATCATGAATCGGATATTTTTTACATCATAATTTATGGTTTTTAAACTAAATTCAACAATAAACAATATAAAAATTAGAAATTTATAACTTTTCATGAAAATCATACCTTTCAAATAGATAAGAGGCAGTGATCAAGATTGGGCTGAGAAATTAACTGCGGGAACGACACTCGAGGAAAGCTAGGGTTTTAATTTTTTTAATTAAGGGGGGCCCGGGGGGCGGCTAATGGAGGGAGATGTTGGCCTTCTTGTTTTAATGATATTTAACAAACAATTTACTTTTAATGTTGTTTGTCTAATATTTATGTTTTCGTATTTATTCTAGGCAAATAACGAGTTGGAGGATGGATGGAATAGAGCCTCAACGATTATATTCAATGGAGGTTGGCGGAATAGTGGAGTGAAGCCTATGCATTCAAGTCAAGATCCAAGTTCAAGCTTCTTCCGCAATATTTACCAAGAAGAGCTTCATTGAAGATCACAAGCTTTGGTAAATTAGTTTAGGTGTTATATTATGTGTGTTCAATACTTCAAGCTCAATTTCATACACACACACGTTTATTTTGATTTATCGTTGTTTTGGATTATAGACTTATTAACACAACGATATATTTTTTATCAAGTCTATAAACCTATTGAAAAGTGTTTTGAAATTTGTTTGAAATGAATTTTTCAAAATCAAGTTTTAACAAGTTTTGTTTATGCATGTTTAAAGTTCATATTCGTGCATGTTTTCATAAAACAGATGAGTTTTCATAATTGGAAAAATAATTTGAAAAAATTTCTTCGTTTACATGTTTATCTTCATATATACAAACATTTCCCCAAGTTTTACTAATTTTAGAGTTGTTTTGTTATTTTCAATTGAATTTACAAAACCAAGTTTTCAGTAGTTTTTTAGAAACTATTTATCTATGTTCAAACATTTATTTCTATCAACTGGGAAGTTATTTTTCCGAAATTATTTCTCTAACATGTTAATCTACATGTCTTCTCGGCAGTAGTTTTGGCCTTTGGCCCCCATACTTTGCGTAGTTTCGATGGTTTTTGGGCTATTTCTTGCTTCTGTAATTTCTTGGCTTTCTGCACAAGGATTTTTGCGTGCGCAAGCAATGCGTGGTGCTTTTGAATGTGCTCCTCCAGGGTCGAACGGGTCCTTTTGACACGGACCCATTCCTTCGTCATTGGTTTAAAGGAGGAACCGCTCGCTCTCTGTTGTGGCGCTTGGTACTTCCTAAACTTCAGATCCACCTCATAGCGGATCCTGTCAACTGGCTCCAAAGCGTTGGCAAGTTGGCGTGTGAGACACTAGCGTTGTCTTTGACGTGCTCTCTTTGATAGAGTTGGCGCGCCTTCAGCTGTAAATTCCTTGATCAAGGAGGGGCTCGGATTTGAAGATCCAACTTCCTCGGACACCGGAGGAGCATTGTGAGATGGAACTACAACAACAATGGGGTAGAGATTATCATCTTGGGTCTTCAGATCTGAAGACCAGCGAACCTTCCTTGAGGAGGAGATCCTCTTGCCCTTGTAAGGGGAGAAGGATCTAGAGGAGGAAGACATGTACGCCTCGTACTTTTACTGGTTGAACTCGTATTCAAACTCCATATCAACCGAGATGAGGATCCTTGGGTGCAGCACTACAGCCTCGGCAGAGAGGCTATCGACTCCCACTGTGGCCGCCAGCATATTTGGTGCAAAAGTTGATTTTTTTCATTGTTAAACTCATCACAACTTCTTTCGTTATGATAAGTTCAAAAAAAAGTAAAAGTTGATCTTTTTATGATATCTCTTTACACAATAAAGAATAAAAATTATAACTTCTTTCAAATAACGTACAGATCCTATTTATTAGTCTATTCTTGCGTGGATACTTTACCCGTGTCGGGGTTTATCCATGGACCGTCGCGGATCAGATCCGGTTGATCGGGATGTTAGAAGTTTGTTGCTTCACAAAGAAAGTAAGAACAGAAGTGATAATCTCGACCAAGCAAGATTCTGACTCTTCTCAAGATCAAGTCTAAGCTTCATCTCAAGGAAAGGGTGAATGAGGCTTCAGATCCTTCGAGTTGCTCCTTTTTTAGGCCAGGATTCTTCCAAGATTTGTTAGCCCTTTCTAAAGTTTGTGGTTCACTCTTCAAACCAATAGCACTTTGCCCTAAAATTTAAAATTTGAAGAAATAAGCCCCCAGGCTTGTATTTATAGAACTTCGGATGTGGGTATTTAGATAAGAATGAATGATTTGACCCTATCTCCAGTTGACATTAGCCTAACCACTCTTAGATATGATATCAAGTCAGTTGGGAAGCTTAGGAATGAAAAAAATCCCGAAAAAACCCGTCAAAACGTGTTTTTGGATACCGACAAGCGGGACAGACACCGGTGATCCACGTGGGCGCGGGACACCAATTGCGTGAGACACCAACTGGTGTCCCGCAGCTGCGCAGGATAGTTCTGGACTTAGCCATTTTTTGGCCTTCCGGACTTGTTTTTCTCGTTGTTTTGCATGTTTTGTCATTTTGTTGACTTATACGCCTCGCCAACTTGCTTCATGCACTCATTAGCTTCTTTACGGCCTTGGATGATCCTCTTGGGTTCAAATAATCCTCCCCGACTTAGATAATAATGTTCATCATCTTCGCTTAGTCTCTAATTACGTGTGGGAACCCATAGGCATTTTTGACGCCTACAATAGCCAAACTCATCACCAACATAGACAATAAAATAACACTTCAAAGACTTAGAGTCAAGTTTATTTCTAACATGATCACTCAAATGAATATATGAAACACAGTCAAAAACTTTTAGGTGAGAAAGGTTTATCTTCTTTCTACTCCATACTTCTTCTGCTATTTTGTGCTCCAAAGGCACTAATGGTCCTCAGTTGATCAGTTAGGCAGTTGTGTTGACTGATTATACCCAGAATTGCTTTGAGAGTCCTGCTTGAAGTCGTATGCTTCTAGCTCTTTCAATCAATGTTCTGTTCATTCGTTCTGCTATGTCGTTCTGCTGAGGTGTACCTGACACTGTTCTATCCAATCTGATGCCACTATCATAGCAAAACTTCTTGAACTCTAAATCTTCATATTCACAACCATTATCTGATGGCAATTTCTTAACCTTCAACCCTGTTTTGTTTTCTACCATAGCCTTCCATCTCTTGAAGACTTCAAACACTTCTGATTTGTTTTTCAAGAAATAGACCAAAGTCTTCCTCGAGTGATCATCTATGAAAGTAAAAAAGTATAACCTTCCACGAGTGGACTGTACTGATGTTGAGCCCCACACATCTATGTGAACTAGCTCAAACTTCTCTTTCTTCGGTGTTATGCCAACTCTTTTAAAGCTTATTTCTTTTGTTTTCCGAAGATGCAAATTTCACATAAGTCAAAATCAGCCGACCTCAAACCTGGTAACTTTCCATTCGACTGCATAACCTTTAGGCCTTTGCTACTCATGTGACCAAGCCTCTAGAGCCACAAATTTGGATCTTCTTTACTTTCAACCACTATAATGGATCCATGTGCATTTGTCGTCATGAAGAGAGATCCACTCTTCGTACCAAGGGCAACAATCATAGACCCCTTGGTAACCTTCCATGTATCACATGCGAATGTTGATATATATCCCTCTTTTGCCAATTGTCTTATGGAGATCAGATTCTTCCTTAAGCTAGGAATATGTCTCACATCATTCAGCATCCATATAGACCCATTGTGTTCAATTTGCACCGCTCCTTTTCCAACTATATCACATGGTTGATCCTCACCAAGATAGACTTTTTCTAAGTTTCCTGAAATATAGTTCTCAAATAAATCTCTATTTGAGGTAGCATGAAACAAAACTCCTGAATCCGGCACCCATGATTATGTATTGCTCTCCAACGAGCAAATAAGGGCATCATCTGATTCTCCTAAGACAACGTTCACTTCAGTCTTGTTCTCCTTGTCTTTCTTGGGTAACCTGCACTGATTATCATAGTGCCCAAACTTGCTACAGTTCCAGCAGTCAATCACTTTCTTGCTTTTATGATTTTTGGATCTTGACCTACCGTTCCTCGAATTAGGTCCTCCATGGCTATTCCCTCTATTTTTATTTTTATTTCTACCTCTGCTCTCAAAATTCAATGCCGACCCTGAATTAGAGACCCCTTCTTCTTGCCTTATGATCTCCTCGGTCATAACCATGTCTAGAACTTTAAAAAACTTCAGTTTTGATTTTCCACATGACCCGCTAGTCGAAATAACGGTGCCCTTCCAACTATCAGGCAACTGACCAAATATTAACAGGGCTTGAATTTCATCATCAAATTTAATATTAACGGAGTTTAGTTGATCCGTAATCTCATTAAGCTCATTCAGGTGTTCCTTGAAATTTTGGTTTTTGGACATCCTTAAATTAAACAGCTTCTTTATGAGATGTACCTTATTCGTCGCAGAGGGTTGTTCATACATACTAGATAACACAACCATAAGATATGCCGTCGAATTCTGATTCTTGATGTTGAAAGCTACAGATTTGGACAGGGTCAACCTAATTGCTCCAAGGGTCTTCTAATCTAATAGCTTCCACTCTGCATCCTTCATATTCGCTGGCTTCTCTCTCAATGGCAAATATAAATCCTTTTGATAGAGGTAGTCTTCCATCTGTATCTTCCAGAACCCAAAGTTTGTCCTATCAAACTTCTCGATCTTGGACCTCTCCTTCTCAAATCTCAAGTCTCTGACCTCAAATCGCCTGCGCCAAACCTGATCGCTCTGATACAACTTGCTAGGATTTATCTAACCCCTGATATGATTTGGAAATAGAGATGAGAGAGAAGAGAAAGAGAAAATCAATCACAGAAGGAAAACACACAAGATTTACATGGTTCACTTCTCGAAGTGAGAAGCTACATCCTATGACACGCCGTAAATGGAAAGCAAAATTCCACCATTTTTAATCAGTTTACAAGTTCTCCTAATAACCCTTTAAATACATAAAGGGTTATATCACAAACAAAAATCTAACCAAGGAAAAAAGTGCCGCAGAGAAGCGACGAAGGTGAAGAACGGGGGCGGGAGAAGAAGCGAAGGGGAAGAGCAGAGAAGTACGAAGGACGGTGGGCGAAGAAAAGAGACCATAAGAGGGACATAAAATGGGGAACAAAAGAAAAAAGACGTTGTAGGAGCAGGCAAAAGCAGGAAGGAAAGGTGAGGGCGATAAGGTCAGTGAGAGGAAGAAGAGGTGTGGAGGGAAAGCAGGGCACGAACGAAAGCCAAGGAAGCAGACGAGATGAGAGAGAGAGAGAGAGGAAAGGATGGAGAGAGATGGCGGAGAGGAGGAAGGCGGCGGGGATAAAAAGTATACAATTAGGTCGGCAGAGACGACGGGGTTAGCGTCTAGGGTTTTCTCGAGGAACAACTGGTGCAATGAGGAACGAAGAGAAGCGGAGAGAAGGGAGAGGTGTGGGCGAGAGGGGGAGGGATATGGTTAGGGTTTTGTAAAAAAAATATTTTTTATTAAAGACAACCTAGATGGAAATTCCGTCTAGGTTGCAAACCTAGACGGAATTTATAAAAAATATTTTTTTTATTAAAGACAACCTAGACGGAATTTCCGTCTAGGTTGCTTTTTAATTTTGAAAAATTAAAAAATTTCCATCTAGTTTGAGGCATTCTAGACGGAAAATCTCTGTCTAGAATGCCTCAAACTAGACGAAGCAATCTAGACAGAAATAATTCCCTCTAGGTTGCCTCAAACTAGACGGAATTTCATATAGGTTGTTCTGTCTAGTTTGTTCGTTTTTCTGCTAGTGAAGCATTATTAAATTATTCAATATCCTTTCTTTGATGAAGACATTAGAAAGTAATAAAACTTAATTCACTATACTTTTTAGCGGCACTTGATTGATTATACTTAACTCTCATAAATCTAAAAATAATCCAGAATTAAACATGAATGAATAAGACGGAAACATTAGTTATTGTTTTCGCTGAAAGTTGCTTTCATTGTCGAATTCATTATAATATTGATTGCTTACAAAGAATTCAAAAATATTCAATAAAAAGGAATAAAAAAAAAATAAAAGGTTACAACTCTCTCAAAAATAACGCAAGATCCGTTCGTCGTTTCTTGCTTGCGTGGGTCTTTAGCCGGTGACGGGGATGTCGATATCCGTGGACTACCTGACAATCAGATCAGATCCAGAACTCCGTCGATTCGCGAAGGAATCTAGAAGCAGAAGCGCTTATCTTGGCAACGGTGAGATAATTGCTCTTCTTAGGATTACCGCAACAGGATAATCCTAATGAACGGACGCGGGTGATGCAGATCTGAAGAATCTCTCTCTCTTGTGTTGAAGAACTCGATCACTCTTCAGTCCGGCAGGGCTTCACCAATTCTCCAAAATTCCAGATCTAGAAAAATGAAGGCTTGAGGCTTCTATTTATAGGCTCGGGGGGTTCGGGCGGTTAAAACCGGCTCGCACGGCAACTCGTATCAGTCTCAGCGAGGCCGAGACCCCTTGGGGTGTCTCGCTTGTGCCGAGACACCTCGGGGTGTCTCAACTCAGGCTGAGACGTTCCGTTTTGTACATTTGTCCGTTTCTGCCGTAACTTCTTCGTCCGAACTCGGATTTGAGTGATTCAAAGTGCGTTGAAAAGACGGTGAGGAGATCTATAAGCTTCAATGATTAGGTCATTGTGGAATAAACTGGGATACGAGAGGCGTTTCCCCTTTTGTAAGCGACGCGGGGTTCCTGATCAGTTCGTATCCTCGTTATTCTAAAATTCCGTTACTTTACGTAGTTCGTCGATTCACTTCAAGCGTTCATCGACATCAATCAAGCTTTCGTGACTTGGATAGTGATGTTCATCATCTTCTCTTAGCTTCGAGCTATTCGTGGAGACCTATAGGCAATTTTAGATGCCTACAGATACCCCCTCCAAAGCGTTCCAGACTCGTTTCTTTTATAGAATAGGCTGGAATACTTTGGATGTGATTGGTCCAGCCTTCAATCGGTGTAAAGGACCTTTAATTAGCTTCAACTCTTAGCTCCTTCGATTTTTAGTCTATTCGATGCTTTGACGAATAGCTGAAGTCCTTCCGACGCTGCGTTTATCGCCTGGCCGTCATCGGAGTTTCGAGTCTACAACCGGTGAGTTGGGTTTGGCTCGTGTCACTGAATTAACTTAGAACTGACTATTTTCGTCACATTGGCTTTTTTCATTATAACGCCTTGATTGGCGTTGACCTAGGGTTACGCATTGATCGGCGTTGACCATAGGGTTTTGAACGTCATATGTTGACTTTTTGTCGCAACGCGTTGACTGGCGTTGACCTAAGGTTACGTGTTGACCGGCGTTAACCTTAGGGTTTGGAACGTCGTCCGTTGACTTTTTATCACAACGCGTTGACTGGCGTTGACCTAAGGTTACGCGTTGACCGGCGTTGACCTTAGGATTTGGAACGTCATCCGTTGACTTTTTGTCGCAATGCGTTGACTGGCGTTGACCTAGGATTACGCATTGGCTAGCGTTGACCCTAGGGTTTCGAATCACCATACGTTGACTTTTGGTCGCAACACGTTGACTGGCATTGATCTAGAGTTACACGTTGACCGGCGTTGACCTTAGGGTTTGGAACGTCGTCCGTTGACTTTTTGTCGCAACGCGTTGACTGGCGTTGACCTAGGATTACGTGTTGACCGGCATTGACCCTAGGGTTTCGAATCACCATACGTTGATTTTTGGTCGCAACGCGTTGACTGGCATTGACCTAGAGTTACGCGTTGACCGGTGTTGATCCTAGGGTTTCTAATCACCATACGTTGACTTTTGGTCGTATCGCGTTGACTGGTGTTGACCTAGAGTTACGTGTTGACTGGCGTTGACCCTAGGGTTTCGAATCATCATACGTTGACTTTTGGTCGCAACGTGTTGACTGGCGTTGACCTAGAGTTACGCGTTGACCGACGTTGACCCTAGGGGTATCAACCTTGACCGAGACACCCTTGGGTGTCTCGGCCAAGGTCGAGACACCTATGGGTGTCTCGGTTCAAAAACCGAGACACCTCCCCCTCCTCTTTTTTTTTGTTTTCTTTTGGTATGAGCACTTTTCCCCCATTCAAATTTTCAAAAAAGGTATACTTTTCCTCCCTAAACTCTCTCTTCTTCTTCCTCTTATCCAAACACCATTGTTTCCCTCCTTTAAGAACTCCAAACCCATTAAAACTCTCTTCTTTAAAACCCCTCAACCCAAAACAAAAATTCAGATTTTTGTGCTCTCCTCTTGGCCGAAAATATCTTCTTTCAAGGTTAGGGTTTTTTCTTCTTCATCTTCAAGCTCAAAGGAAGCTTCTTGATTTGGGTAAGTTCTCTTTCAAAACTCTTTCATTTTTTAAGAAAGATTACAACTTTATGCTTGTGATGGGGGTATGACATGAATTTACATACCAAGATCATAGCTTTTTGTTCTCATGGGTTGGGTTTTGTGAAAAAGATAGGATCTTGATGATGGGTTGTATGTATGGACCAAAATTTGGGGGGTTTTATGCAAAAATGCAATATGGCCAAAATTTTAGGGACTTTTATGCAAAAATGGACTGAAATTTGGGATTTTTGTGCAAAGATGGACTGAAATTTGGGACTGAAACTCTACACCCATTTGGCCAAACTTTGAGGGGTGTTTTCATACAAGAGAATCAACATTGTTTGAGGGGTTTAATTGCAAAAAAAGCAACTCAAAATGTAGAGGGGTTTATTTGCAAAAGGGCTAAAATTTTAGGGCTGAAATGCCAAGGGTTTAGACCACAAATCCATGACCACAACTTTGAGAGGGATATGTGGGAACTAGGCCAAAATTTGTGGAGGGGTCTATTTGCAAAATTGGCTAAATTTTACAGAAGAGTTTATTTGTAAAGTTAGCCAAAATTATGGGATATTAGGGGTGTTAGGTGAACAAACATGATGATCATGATCCAATTCAAGCGTGTCATTGACTAGAATTTAGCCTTGGACACGAGGGGTATTTTGGGTATTTCACCAAAAAATTTCATCAAGAGGGTTTATACTGCAATGTGAGCTCTTCGTTTGCACGCATAAAACTCATAGGTTTAATTAGACTTCAACTATAAAATCCTATTTATTTTACCGAATTTTAGTTAAAGTTCTTAATTTTCCTTTTAAGTTTCGGGTGTTCAGATTTATGATTGTACCTGACCCGTCGATTTCATTGCAGATTCTCCATGTCTCCGCGCCGACCACGATTTCATAGGAGTCGCTCCCTTTCGCAGCATAGCAAGAAGGAGGCTCCCGCGACATCTTCCTCCACGGCTTTCTCTTTTGGAGGTGAGCATGTGTGCAGTGTACTTTCTATATCCCCGATTGATTCCTGCGTGGGTCATTCGGGATGAACCGACATCCTCCATTGTGGAAATCGAGGTTTTAGGAAATTCGTGGTTCTACTATATCCTCATTTGGCCCCTTCGCGGGTCATTCGGGAAGAGCCGACATCCTCCTTCGCGGGGATCGAGGTTTCAGGAAATTCGTGGTTCTGCTATATCCTCGTTTGGCCCCTTCGCGGGTCATTCGGGAAGATCCGACATCCTCCTTCGCGAGGATCGAGGTTTCAGACTTGTTTTGCTTGGCCAATTCAAGTCTTCCGGCATATTGGGGTGATTTCGTGTTGTCTTACACTGTGTAGGTCGGGGTATGTTATCACGTTGTTTACGTGATGACGCATACCGTTCTTCCAGTGTAGGACACTCGAAATCGTCTCGCCAATTGCCCAATGGAAGCTCCTATCTCGCTCTCTTGTGAAATGGATTTAATTATTGTATAATTCATGGATAACTTTCTAACTCTACCCTTGCTTTGTTGCAGCTGAATTCTTTACGGATAGCCTTCCCACTCATGCTACTACTGGTTGCAGTGAGGAGGTTTTCTCTTCTATTGCTGAAAGGCAGGCTATTGGTCTACTTCCTCAGTTTGACAGAAGTCGTTCCGATGAGTCCTGTCATCTGATACGAGATGGGGGACGCCGTTCGTTATGCCAGTTGATCACTGATGCTCCTTTTACCGCAGACTCCATTTCCACTCAGGATTTAGAGAGGCCTGGTTATCTATTTGGAGATTCCGTTGAGGATCCGGCTAGGTTGACTTTTGTCGATGAGAATTGGTTGAATAATGACGAAGGAGCCCTTCTTTATATTCCTTCCATTCCCCGTCAACATTCCTTTACTCATTTGGAGGGGCAGGCTGTACATCGACGGATGTCCTGGAATCTCACAGATGATGTCGACCGAGTTCATTGCGGATATATCTCCTACCATAAGACTCCAGGCTCTGATGAGCATAACTACATTCGCGGTCTTCGACCAGGGATTTTGGGTCTTGATACCGCACCCCCAGACGAGGTGTCAGCGGCTGCTCCTACTGTGAGGAATCGTTTGGCTAAGCTTGGGAGGAAGTTACCTCCCCCGGATTTCAGATGTTTTGGTTGGGTTTACTCACAACCCAAGGGATGGTGGACCCGCATGACTAGTTACGTCTTGGGACGTTGGGAGAGTGATTTGAGAAGCAGCGGGTTATATGCGCCTATACGAGCCACCATGTATGGATTCCTGGTCAGTTGTCGCCACTTTCTAGCATTGTTAGAAACATACGTTCTTGATAGTAACACCTTCCTGACTTGCGGTGGAGAGTTAGGGTTAGCTTTGCATGAGATGCATAAGGTTTCTGGCCTTCCAATGGGGGATTGTCCGTATCAGGAGTACTTTCCCTCGAACATGCAATTTGCATAAGGTTTCTGGCCTTCCAATGGGGGATTGTCCGTATCAGGAGTACTTTCCCTCGAACATGCAATTAGAGTGGATGAAGAAGGATTCGCCCGATATGTACGACAAACTCTGGGATCTTACGTGTCACTATTACACATCTCTAATCAAAGTGACCCCTCAGGCGAAGAGGAAGAGACATATCTGTAGGCGTATAAAACTACTTATAGGTCCCTTAACACAGCTCGGCACGGTGATTTAACAAACCAACGAACCATCAGACGACATATCCAAACACGATCGTTGGACCACAACACTAAAGTCAAGTGACACGCGACAAAGCGGATTAACGAGGAGACGAGGTTAACGAACCACACGCAAACAACGGAATACATCCACTCGCGTGCGGAATCAAGCTAACGGTTCGGTGAGTCAGCGAGTCATCCAACCATAGAACGGATTCGAACTCAAACACCGAAACGGGTTTACTGCCAAATCAGGATTCAGATTAACAAATCAAAGTCCAAATCAACAGCGAAACCGAAAAAACGTCAAAAACCAACACTTGGAGGACTGGGCCAAAACCGAGCCACCAAAAGGTGGCTCGGTGGCCGAGCCACCAA
>NC_033801.1:34272315-34280483 GCF_001876935.1 Asparagus officinalis | reverse complement strand
CTGTTATTTCCTTCGTGAGATAACACCCGCTATACCGTGTAGATCCGACCGGATCTAGATCGCGCTGTGGTCCACGGATTAACCCCGGCGCAGGCGAAGAACCCACAAAAGCGAGTGACCGCAAAACAGGAGCTCGTGATTCGTTCGACATAAAAGGAAAGTTATAATTTTCATTTTCTTTTGATTTTATTGTAACCGGATCTTATAAAAAGACCGGATCTTTGTAACCGATAAACTGTTAACAAAGGAATCAATGGAATCAGCAAAGAAATCAATTTTTCCCGCGAACAATCTGGCGACCACAGTGGGAGCCACCAATCTCGCTGCCGAGATCGTCGTGTCACAGCCGTGGATCTCAATCCCGGTCGAGGAGGAGGTCGAGTATGAATTCGACCAGCAAAAGTTCAAGGAGTATCTGTCATCCTCGTCCGGATCCACCTCCCCCCGCAAGTCCAAGAAATTCTCCTCCAGGAGAAAAGTTCGTTGGTATGAAGAAGTGCAAAATGCCAACGAAGCTCTCACCCTAACTGACGCCAAAGTTGCGTCGGGTGAAGTTCCGCCGACCTCCAACCAGGTCAACCCTGTTCTTGCTGATGCCTCCACCGTTGAGGGCGTTGTGACTCTCTCGAAGAGAGCCCGCCAGAGGCGACGTTAACGCTTGGCGCGGCAACTCACAAAAGCGATGGAGTCTACGGACGGAATCCGCGCCGCCAACGAACGAATGGGTCTGTGTCAAACGGAATCGTTCGATGCTTGTTGAGCTCATTCGCAAGCGCCGCGCACTGTCAGCGCAAGCACGGGCTCAAGTCCAGGAAGCCCACAGGAGATTACAGAAGGAGGTAGCGAAGAAACCGCCACCAACCCGCCAAGTCTGGAGGCCAAAGTCTGAAGCGGCGATTCAGGCTAAGGAGCAACCTTTGCAGCCTTCAGCAAAAGCTCAACCTCCAGCGAACCACTCCAAATTGCCGATAATTCTCATGGCTACTCCGGGAGATCACGCAGAATCATCCCGAAGAAAGAAGTTAGTTATAGAGTGCCTCGGTCCAATTCCCGATGAAAGAAGTAAAGCTCCAGTTCAAGAACGTTTGGGCCCAATGAAGAAGCCCCGAACGACTCAACATGCTGGGGGTCGCCGACACCTCCAACATGACAAAGAGATCAGGGTAACTAGGCGCACCAATTTGCGCATTGAAGTCCAAGAGCCCGCTGAGAACTCACGCCCGCAAAGGCATGTTTCGAGGCGCGTAACTTTTGAAAGCCCAAAGAAGGCAGTTCACCCTCAGAAGGAAACATTATCGTTTGATGACGATAGTGTTATACTTGAGAAGTCGTGCTAACACACGATAAGTTACTCCGACCTTCAAGCAGACGAATTGTACTATCGTGTTGGGGGTACGAGTAAAACCAGGAAGAGGAGTCCTCGAGAACAAGAAACTCAATGCCCCTGTTCCAAACTCATCCAGGCAGTATTGTCTGAGTGTAACTACATCAAGACAGTTCCTCAAAGAGTTTCGGTTTTCGAAAGACTCAGTACCGAAACGCCAAAACCAATGCCTAGGCGTTTTCGACGAAGAAGAACGGTGGTTGAAGACGGAGAATTTTCGAGGGTCACCACTAACATGACCAGCAAGGGGACATCGGCACGGGATAATCTCGAGTCGATTCTGAAAGCACCCCGGCGTATAACCCGTCTGCAGTCCGGAACCATCAAACGAGCAACCTATGGTAGGGTTCGGACAAGACTCCCTTCAGAAGATGAAGAATCTGATGCCGGCTCCGCGGTCGCATCAGATAATACGGTATCCAGCGAGGGACAACCCCGCGAGGCACTTATGATAAGTGCAGAGCAAGTGGGGTGAAAGTTTGAAGATCAAAAACCTCGAGAGCAAAATCAATACGTTGATTTTCGCTCAAGAGATGAAGAAAACAGGCATTCCTTGTCCATACCCAAGAGAATGGGAATCGATCCCATATCCGGTGAAGTTCAATCTAATTAACTTTATACCGTTTAATGGGATGGGTTCACCCACTCAGCATTTGATTTACTTCAAATCACACCTGGGGGTTATCTCTGGTAATGAGCCTCTGATGGTACGGTCCTTCGTTGGCACTCTTCGTGGAGCCGCCTTCGATTGGTATCGCCGCCTCAAGCCAGGAAGTGTGAATAGCTGGGACGACATGGAGACTAAATTCCTCACCGACTTCTTCGACGATGACACCGAGATATCCATCGGGTCGTTGCTTGACGAGAAACAAAAAGACGGGGAATTGGTTGATACCTTCGTCAAAAGGTTCTGGAACAAAGTGATGAACTGTCGGGACCCGATCACCGAGGAATTCATTCTCCAGACTTGCCACAACAACCTCGCGTTGGACGTGTTGGAAGCAATGGGGACAGCACCGTCCAAGACATAGAAGGATTTGAAGGTCCGAGGAGAGCAAGCCGAGCGATTCCTCAGAAGGAAGAAGGCGGAAAGAGGCCAACCGGTGACGAATGCTCCGCAGCAGAATTTCGTCCTACGAGGGAAAGGTAAGGCACATGCTAATACAGTTGATGCTAATCAAACTTTCCAATTGTAACCTCAGCAAAAGCCGCAACAAAGAAAATCACATCAAGGACTTGAAGACGATGTTCGATCTCATGCGGAGTCATCAATTGAAGATGAACCCCACTAAATCCTTCCTTGGAATGTCCAGCGGAAAATTCCTTGGATTCGTCGTCACCACAAAAGGTATACATATCGATCCTGATAAGGTGAAGGCGATACATGAACCGCAACCCCCTAGAAATCTAAGAGAGCTCAGAGGATTGCAAGGACGTTTAGCTTACATCCGGCGGTTCATCTCGAATCTTTCTGGGAAATGCCAACCATTCTCTAAACTAAACAAGAAAGGGGTGTCATTTATTTGGAACGACGCCTGCCAAAAAGCATTCGAAGATATCAAAACATATCTGACAAATCCTCCTGTTCTCGTTGCACCAAAATCAGGTAGACCGTTCTTGATTTATCTCAAGGCGATGAACCACTCGATAAGTGCCTTACTAGCACAAGACGATGATAATGGTCACGAACAGGCAATTTATTACCTAAGTCGGACCTTGATAGGCGCCGAGTCTCGGTATCCGATGATTGAGAAAGAATGCCTCGTATTGGTATTCGCGGTGCAAAAGATACGGTATTACCTGGTTGGACAGACGATTTACGTCATTTCTAACGTTAATCCAGTACGGGTATTTATGACGCAACCGGCCTCTATGAATTGGCGGTTAGCGAAGTGGGCCCTTCTCATGTCCCAATATGATTTGCACTTCAAACAGCAGAAGTCGATCAAAGGACAAGCGATTTATGATCTTTTGGCGTCAAACCCGACCACAGATACGGCAGAAGTATATGATGACTTGCCGGATGAAACCCATGAGGCTAACACTACATCGCACCAACAAGTATGGCAATTATACTTCGATGGTGCTTCAAGAACAGTTAATAGGGTAATAACCCCCGGATGTTCTACAGTCTCCTCCGGAGTTGGAGTTGTCTTAATTTCCCCGGGGAAGCATGTGATGCCTCGGGCTTATTCATTGATTAGTCCATGTTCCAATAACGTAGCTGAGTACAACGCGCTTCTCATTGGACTCAGTTTCGCCAAGGAGCTGGGGGTCGAGTATCTCGAAGCTTTTGGGGATTCTCAATTGATAGTCAACCAAGTCCGTGGAAAGTATGAAGTCAGGAACCAAGACCTGATCCCGTACCACCAGGAGGCCATTAAAATGACAGATTCTTTTGAAGAATTCTTTATTGAATACATCCCACGTCTCCAGAACGCTTATGCGGATGCACTGGCAGCACTAGCGGTATCACTTGCATAGCCTCCCGAAACTAAACTATTAGTCACAGTAAGGACGCATCAACTCTACATACCCATATACGATATGAATATTGAAGAGGAAGATGACGGAAACATAAGCGCCAAGGAAGTGAATTCAACTCAAATTGGGTCTGAGTCCCGAGATTGGCGTTTTCCTATCATTGACTACGTCCAATATGGTATTTTGCCAGAGGATGTAAAAGAAAGGGAATCAATCCGCCGAAGAGCATCAAGATTCTTCTATAATACCGAGACCTATACATTATACCGTAGAGGGTACGATGGTTTGTTACTTCGATGCCTTTCAAACAAAGAAGCAGAAGAAGTTCTTAAGGAAGCACACAAAGGAGAATGCGGTGCGCATCAGCCCGGTCCCAAACTGTATGATCGCATCAGGAGAATGGGATATTTTTGGCCAACAATGGTTCGTGACGCAATCGAATACGCCCGAGAGTGTCATGCTTGTCAAATACATGCAAATTATATGCATCAACCACCAGAGCATTTACACACATCAACCACGTCTTGGCCGTTTGAGACATGGGGCATGGACATTGTCGGTCCTATTTTCCCCCCTTCAGTCAAAGGTGATCGATTCATCCTCGCAATCACGGATCACTTTTCAAAGTGGGCTGAAGCGATTCCGCTTAGAGAAGTGAAGACGAACAACGTTATCAATTTCATCAAGCATCATGTCATATACAGACACGGCGTGCCGAGACGGATCATTCATGACAACGGTCCACAGTTCATAAGCAACGCCTTCGTCAGGTTTTGTGACAAGTTCAAAATTGAAGATGTTTCGTCAACAGCTTTTTATCCCGCTGCGAATGGTTTAGCTGAGGCGTTTAACAAGACGATCATTAAGATCCTGTCCAAGCTCGTGAAGACCAATAAACGAGACTGGGATGATAAACTCGGTGAAGCACTCTGGGCTTATCGCACCACCTTACGCACACCTACGGGAGCTACCCTATATTCGTTGGTATACGGATGTGAAGCTGTGCTACCATTGGAGATCCAAATTCCATCCCTTCGGATCGCCCTCGCGACTGAGATGACGACAGAAGAACAACATCAGAAACGTCTCGAAGAACTCGAAATGTTGGATGAAAAGCGCTTGGAAGCTCAACAACACATTGAGTTTTATCAAGCCAGAATATTTAGGGCTTTTAACAAAAGAGTCCGACAGAGAAGCTTCAAGGAAGGAGATCTGGTCCTCACTGCTCGCCGACCGATAATCCTCAACTCCAAGAAGAAAGGTAAATTTGAACCCAAATGGGAAGGACCATTTGTGATAGACACAGTCTACTCAAACGGCGTATATCGCCTGATTACTCAAGAGGGCGCTAGGCAATTAATGCCAATAAATGGGAAGTTCCTGAAAAAATACTATCCCTAGCACATTCAGGATAACTCATTTACCGGGAAGTTCCTTGAAGAATATTACACTTAATATTCTAGAGGATAACCCAAAATCATTTTCACCACCAAAATCCCTCACTTATCAATTTCAATTGACAGTGAGTACACCAAAAGTTTCTTCCTGGCCCAAACCACCAGCTATTTCCCCTCTTGACTCTTTCCATGAACAAGAGGTCCACTTTCAGTTTAGAGTCCCCTTTCTTTTCTCTTTGGTTAAGCCTTCTCATGATTATAATCTAAGTTAAAATTTCGTTTCGATAAACGAAAAACTCATTTTCAGATTAGATAACCAATCCTATAAAAGGTAAGTTTATCTAAATTTTCCAGATTCTCGGAGTGGAGATCCCACTTCTAGTTTCTTTTGCGCTGGAAATAGAATATAAAATTCTTCCTTTCTAGAATCAGGGAATAGAATATAAAATTCTTCCTTCCTTGTCTGTTGGGTTCGCCTTCACCCTAAAAGAAGACCGGGAAATAGAATATAAAATTCTTCCTTTCCCACACCGATCTTTTCCAAAATTTATCAATCTAGGATTCATCCTAGGAAGTTTATCCCGATCCTAAGCAGGGATAAGTCTGCACCTAACATACGCTGCCGGTTTATTCTTTTTCCGTAGAAAAAGACACCAGAGTTTGATTCTGGGGTATTCTATCCTGAAACCTAAGCAGGGATAAGTCTGCGCTTAACCCGCGCTGCCGGTTAGTCCTTAACCGTTAAAAAGAACACCTGCCCACATATTCAACATTGTGGCAGGTTGTTATTAATAACACCAAAATCCATGCCTTACACGCATGGGGAATTTCATCCTGAATCCTAAGAAAGGATATGCCGACGCCCAACACGCGTCGCCGGTCTAGTATTTTACCGATTGATCAACATTGTGGCAGGTTGTTATTAATAACACCAAAATCCATGCCTTATACGCATGGGGAATTTCATCCTGAATCCTAAGAAAGGGTATGCCGACGCCTAACACGCGTCGCCGGGTTAGTCTTTCTCCGTAGAAAAAGACACTAGAATACCAGTCTGGGGTATTACATGCGGAACGGATTCCGATAATCCGCATGCTAGCCCGACTCAAACGGTAGTCGGTAAAGGCTAATCAAATCCGTTGAAGGCTGGGGGTTAGCCAAAAATCCTAAAGTCAACACCTAACACGTGTCGCCGGGTAGCCTATTCCCGTAACAAATGGTAAAGCCTATGTATTCAACATCATAGCACAAAGTCTCAGAGAATTCACTCTCTTAGCACAACGTTATATGTGGAACGGATTTAGACAATCCGCATGCTAGCCCAACTCAAACGGTAGTCGGTAAAGGCTTATCAAACCCGTTGAAGGCTGAGGGTTTGCCAAAAATTCTGTGAGTATTATGGTCAATCATTCCAAACAGAATGAGAAATCATGATAAAGATAAAGATAAAACCAGTTCCACAAAGAGGATCAAAATATTCAGTAAATGAAATCATACATCAAGCCTATGGCCAAAAGTCAAAATATTAAACTTAGACAGCTTCTCATCATAAGCTTGCCTAAGCTCATCCTGCAATTCAGCTCTGATGGACTCTTCAGTGGTGGCTAAAGTCTTCACAGCAATCTCCTCCGTCTCGACCAGCTTCTGCTTCAAGGATTTCAACTCCTCAGATAAGACAGTGTGGGCTTGCTGATCCTGTACCATCGTCATCTGAAGGATACTCAAAGTCTCATCTTCTTCACGAAGTCTTCTTCGGAACTGTTCTATCTTGGTCTCACAAGAGGCAATAGAAAGGTCGAGATCGTCAAGTGAAGATAGAAAGGTCAAGATCTTCAAGTGAAGATGATCTAACAGCAATGTTAGCCTCAACTCGGTCTACCTGGTCCCACTGTACTTGAATCTCGAACTCAGCAAGAACTCGGGTATCGCGCCATGTCTGTAAGCGAGTATCCAAATTGGCAGCAATGAATGAAGAGGCACCTGCATCCTGGAGCTCACGTAACATCTAAAGCTCGTGCTCCAGGCAATCAAAGTCATCCATTATAGCCTTCGCCAGATCCGGATATCCTGCATCCCTTATTGAATTTATTCTGGGATCAAGGAAAGGCTTAAATTGGTGAAGGAAAAGTCCGCCGTGGAAGAGCTTGCCAATCATAGTATTCACGAAGGAGAAGAAGGAACAGACTTCTATACAGAGGATGATCTTCTCAGGATCGTTGTCTGATAACAACTCCTTCACGAGGACATGAAGCCGAGAAGAAAGCCCTACACAAAAAGGGGGAAATCCGTCAAAAGCCTTGATGAGGAAATAAATGACATTTCTCAGTTGCTTAATTTATACCTCCTTCCCCTTGAGTCACTGGGGGTAGTGGAGGTGTAACCGCTGTTTCTGGAGAGTATTTTTTTAAAAATATTCTTAAGGATAACTCAACAACACTCCGAAAAGTATAAGAGTATAAACTGCTTCTCAAGACTCCAACAGACATACGAGTATAAACTGTGTCAAACGCCGGACAACGTGTTGCGAATGAAGACTCAACACCAACAAACGATGGTCGGTTATATGTTGAAACAACAAACACGAGCTAAAGATCAGAAAATCAGGAATTGACTTCAAGTTCAAAATTCCGACAACGGTCAGACAATAAATGCAGCACCGGAACCCTTGCAGACATTCGACAAAGCACCGAATAGCCTGGAGGATTGAAGGAATCAAGAATAGAAGCCATTCCAAAGTCCCGTCATACCGATTGAAGGTTGGGACAATCATATCCAAAGTATTCCAGACTCTTCTATAAAAGAATGAGGCTGAAATACTTTGGAGGGGGTATCTGTAGCGTATAAAACTGCTTATAGGTCCCTTAACACAGCTCAGCACGGTGATTCGACAAACCAACGAACCA
>NC_033801.1:34213343-34269326 GCF_001876935.1 Asparagus officinalis | reverse complement strand
GCATTCAAATCCCTAATGGCAAATATGGTTACAGCTGATCCGTCTACAATGGAGGACGATGATCAAATGCCAACATGGGAAGACCCGTGGGTTCATCATCTGAATATGCAGTATGGTGACAGGTTCGAACAGAGAGAACCCCCCACTGAGGATAAAATAGTCCAAGTTAACATGGGCGACGAGGCCAACCCAAAGCCGATATTCATCAGCGATAGTCTTCCCTCAAATGAGAAGGAGGAGTTAATTGCTCTCATCAGGGAGTATATTGACGTCTTCGCTTGGAACTATGAAGATATGCCAGGGCTCGATCCCAATGTGGCAATGCACCGCCTCAATATCAAGCTGGATGCCAAACCTGTCAAACAACAGCAAAGACGGTTTCGTCCGTAGATTATGGAAGCCATTGAGGCAGAGGTTAAGAAATTGATCGAATCAGGATTTATCCGAGAGGAGCAACATCCAGATTGGCTAGCCAATATCGTTCCAGTCATGAAGAAGAACGGATGTCATTATCGACTTCAGAGACCTGAATACGGCATGTCCAAAAGACGATTTTCCTCTCCCAATCACGGATGTTATTATTGACAATACATGCGGATTTGAGAGAATGTCTTTCATGGATGGGTTTTCAGGATATAACCAAATCAAGATGCACCCAGATGACGAGAAGCATACAGCATTCAGAACGCCCCTCGGTGTATTCTGCTACACGGTGATGCCATTCGGTCTAAAGAATGCAGGCGCCACATACCAACGAGCAATGACTAAGATTTTCCAAGAACATCTCAGGAAAACAGTCGAGTGCTACGTTGATGATTTGGTTGTGAAAAGTCGCAACAAAGAAGATCACATCAAGGTTTTGAAGACGATGTTCGATCTCATGCGGAGCCATCAATTGAAGATGAACCCTACTAAATCCTTCCTTGGAATGTCTAGCGGAAAATTCCTTGGATTCGTCGTCACCACTAAAGGTATACATATCGATCCTGACAAGGTGAAGGCGATACACGAACTGCAACCTCCTAGAAATCTAAGAGAGCTCAGGGGATTGCAAGGGCGGCTGGCTTACATCCGGCGGTTCATCTCAAACCTTTCTGGGAAGTGCCAACCATTCTCTAAGCTAAACAAGAAAGGGGTGTCATTCATTTGGGACGATGCCTGCCAAAAAGCATTCGAAGATATCAAAACATATCTGACGAATCCTCCTGTTCTCGTTGCACCGAAATCGGGTAAACCGTTCTTGATTTACATCAAAGCGATGAACCACTCGATAAGTGCTTTACTAGCACAAGACGACAATAACGGTCACGAACAGGCAGTTTATTACCTAAGTCGAACCTTGTTAGGCGCCGAGTCTCGATATCCGATGATTGAGAAAGAATGCCTCGCATTGGTATTCGCAATGCAAAAGATGCGGCATTACTTGGTAGGACAGACGATTTACGTCATTTCCAACGTAAATCCAGTACGACCCAACCAGCCTCTATGAATTAGCGGTTAGCGAAATGGGCCCTTCTCTTGTCCCAATATGATTTGCACTTTAAGCAGCAGAAGTCGATCAAGGGACAAGCGATTTGTGATCTTCTGGCGGCAAACCCGACCACAGATACGGCAGAAGTATATGATGACTTGCCGGATGAAACCCACGAGATTAACACGACATCGCACCAACAAGTATGGCAATTATATTTTGATGGTGCTTCGAGGGCAGTTAATAGGGTAATAACCTCACACCAACAAGTATGGCAATTATACTTCGATGGTGCTTCGAGGGCGGTTAATAGGGCAATAACCCCCGGATGTTCTACAGTCTCCTCCGGAGTTGGAGTTGTCTTAATTTTCCCGGGGAAGCATGTGATGCCTCGGGCTTATTCATTGACTAGTCCTTGTTCTAACAACGTAGCTGAGTACAACGCGCTTCTCATTGGACTTAGTTTCGCCAAAGAGCTGGGGGTCGAATATCTCAAAGCTTTCGGGGACTCTCAATTGATAGTCAACCAAGTCCGTGGAGAGTACGAAGTCAGGAACCAAGACCTGATCCCGTACCACCAGGACTTGCGCAGCCTCCCGAAACTGAACTATTAGTCACAGTAAGGACGCATCAACTCTGCATACCCATATACGATATGGATATTGAAGAGGAAGATGATAGAAACATAAGCGCCAAGGAGGTGAATTCAACTCAAATTGGGTCTGAGTCCCGAGATTGGCGTTTTCCTATCATTGACTACGTCCAATATGGTATTTTGCCAGAGGATGTAAAAGAAAGGGAATCAATCCGCCGAAGGGCACCAAGGTTCTTCTATAATATCGAGACCCGTACATTATATCATAGGGGGTACGATGGTTTATTACTCCGATGCCTTTCGAACAAAGAAGCAGAAGAAGTTCTTAAGGAAGCACACGAAGGAGAATGTGTGCGCATCAGCCTGGTCCTAAACTGTATGATCGCATCAGGAGAATGGGATATTTTTGGCCAACGATGGTTCGTGACGCAATCGAATACGCACGAGAATGCCACGCTTGCCAGATACATGCGAATTATATGCATCAACCGCCAGAGCAGTTGCACACGTCAACCACGTCTTGGCCGTTCGAGACATGGGGTATGTACATTGTTGGTCCTATTTTTCCCCCTTCAGTCAAAGGTGATCGATTCATTCTCGCAATCACGGATTACTTTTCAAAGTGGGCTGAAGCGATTCCGCTTAGAGAAGTGAAGACGAACAACGTCATCAATTTCATCAAGCATCATGTCATATACAGACACGGCGTGCCGAGACGGATCATTCATGACAACGGTCCACAGTTCATAAGCAACGCCTTCGTCAGGTTTTGTGACAAGTTCAAAATTTAAGATACAACGGTCCACAGTTCATAAGCAACGCCTTCGTCAGGTTTTGTGACAAGTTCAAAATTCAAGATGTTTCGTCAACAGCTTATTATCCCGCTGCGAATGGATTAGCTGAGGCGTTTAACAAGATGATCATTAAGATCCTGTCAAAGCTCGTGAAGACCAATAAACGAGACTGGGACGATAAACTCGGTGAAGCACTCTGGGCTTATCGCACCACCATACGCACACCTACAGGGGCCACCCCATATTCGTTAGTATACGGATGTGAAGCTGTGCTACAATTGGAGATTCAAATCCCATCCCTTCGGATCGCTCTCGCAACCGAGATGACGACAGAAGAACAACATCAAAAATGTCTCAAAGCTCGAAGAACTCGAGAGGTTGGATGAAAAGCGCTTGGAGGCTCAACAACACATTGAGTTTTATCAAGCCAGAATATCTAGGGCTTTTAACAAAAGAGTCCGACAGAGAAGCTTCAAGGAAGGAGATCTGGTCCTCGCTGCTCGCCGACCGATAATCCTCAACTCCAAGAAGAAAGGTAAATTTGAACCCAAATGGGAAGGACCATTTGTGATAGACACAGTCTACTCAAACGGCGTATATCGCCTGATTACTCAAGAGGGCGCTAGGCAATTAATGCCAATAAATGGGAAGTTCCTGAAAAAATACTATCCCTAGCACATTCAGGATAACTCATTTACCGGGAAGTTCCTTGAAGAAGATTACACTTAATATTCTAGAGGATAGCCCAAAATCATTTTCACCACCAAAAATCCCTCACTGACAAATCAATTTCAATTGACAGTGGGTCCACTAAAAATGTCTTTCTGGCCCTCTTGACTCTTTCCATGAACAAGAGGTCCACTTTCAGTTCAGAGTCCCCTTTCGATAAACGAAAGAACTCCCTTCTTTTTCTCTTTGGTTAAGCCTTCTCATGATTATAATCTAAGTTAAAATTTCGTTTCGATAAACGAAAAACTCATTTTCAGATTAGATAACCAATCCTATAAAAGGTAAGTTTATCTAAATTTTCCAGATTCTCGGAGTGGAGATCCCACTTCTAGTTTCTTTTGCGCTGGAAATAGAATATAAAATTCTTCCTTTCTAGAATCAGGGAATCAGGGAATAGAATATAAAATTCTTCCTTCCTTGTTTTTCGGGTTCGCCTTCACCCTAAAAGAAGACCGGGAAATAGAATATAAAATTCTTCCTTTCCCACACCGATCTTTTCCAAAATTTATCAATCTAGGATTCATCCTAGGAAGTTTATCCCGATCCTAAGCAGGGATAAGTCTGCACCTAACATACGCTGCCGGTTTATTCTTTTTCCGTAGAAAAAGACACCAGAGTTTGATTCTGGGGTATTCTATCCTGAAACCTAAGCAGGGATAAGTCTGCGCTTAACCCGCGCTGCCGGTTAGTTCTTAACCGTTAAAAAGAACATCCGTCCACATATTCAACATTGTGGCAGGGTGTTATTAATAACACCAAAAACAAAATCCATGCCTTACACGCATGAGGAATTCATCCTGAATCCTAAGAAAGGATGTGCCGACGCCTAACACGCGTCGCCGGTTTAGTCTTTCTCCGTAGAAAAAGACACCAAAGTTCGATTCTGGGGTATTTTATCCCGAAGCCTAAGTAGGGATAACTCAGCGTCTAATACACGTTGTTGGGTAGCCTATTCCCATAACAAAGGCGAAGTCTACGTATTCGAAGTCGTAGTGCCGAGTCTAAGAGATTTCACTCTCTTAGCACAACGTTACATGCGGAACGGATTTAGACAATCCGCATGCTAGCCCGACTCAAACGGTAATCGGTAAAGGCTTATCAAACCGTTGAAGGTTGGGGGTTGGCCAAAAATCCTAAAGTCAACACCTAACACGTGTCGCCGGGTAACCTATTCCTGTAACAATGGCGAAGTCTACGTATTCGAAGTCGTAGCAGCGAGTCTAAGGGAGTTCATTCCGTTAGCACAACGTTACATGCGGAACGGATTTAGACAATCCGCATGCTAGCCCGACTCAAACGGTAATCGGTAACGGCTTATCAAACCCGTTGAAGGCTGGGGATTGGCCAAAAATCCTAAAGTCAACACCTAACACGTGTCGTCGGGTAGCCCATTCCCGTAACAATGGCAAAGTCTACGTATTCGAAGTCGTAGCAGCGAGTCTAAGAGAGTTCATTCCGTTAGCACAACGTCACATGCGGAATGGATTTAGATAATCCGCATGCTAGCCCGATTCAAACAGTAATCGGTAAAGGCTTATCAAACCCGTTGAAGGCTGAGGGTTTGCCAAAAATCCTATGAGTATTATGGTCAATCATTTCAAACGGAATGAGGAATCATAATAAAGATAAAAATAAAAACCAGTTTCACTAAGAGAATCAAAAGTCAAAGTATTCAGCAAATAAAATCATACATCAGGCCCATGGCTAAAAATCTGCTGTCTAAACTTAGACAGCTTCTCATCATAAGCTTGCCTAAGCTCAACCTGCAACTCGGATCTGATGGACTCTTCAGTCGCGGCTAAAGTCTTCACAGCAACCTCCTCTGTCTCGACCAGCTTCTGCTTCAAGGACTTCAGCTCATCAGATAAAGCAGTGTGTGCTTGCTGATCCTGTATCTTCGTCATCTGAAGAATACTCAAAGTCTCCTCTTCTTCACGGAGTTCTCTTCTGAGCTGGTCTATCTTGGTCTCACAAGAGGCAATAGAAAGGTCGAGATCGTTAAGTGAAGATGATCTAACAGCAAGGTTGGCCTCAACTCGGTCTACCCGGTCCCGCTGCACCTGAATCTCGAGCTCAGCAAAAATCCGAGTATCGCGCCATGTCTGTAAGCGAGTATCCAACTCGGCAGCAATGAATGAAGAGGCACCTGCATCCCGGAGCTCGCGAAACATCTGAAGCTCATGCTCTAAGCAGTCAAGATCATCAACTATAGCCTTCGCCAGATCCGGGTATCCTGCATCCCTTATCGAATTTATTCTAGAATCAAGGAAAGGTTTAAACTGGTGAAGGGAAAGTCCGCCGTGGAAGAGTTTGCCAAGCATAGCATTCACAAAGGAGAAGAAAGAGCGGACTTCTATGCAGATGACGATCTTCTCAGGGTCATTGTCCGATAACAACTCCTTCACGAGGACATGAAGCCGAGAAGAAAGCCCTACACAAAAAGGAGAAATTCGTCAAAAGCCTTAATAAGGTAATAAATGACATTTCTCAATTGCTTAATTTATACCTCCTTCCCCTTGAGTCATTGAGTCATTGGGGGTAGTGGGGGTGTAACGGCTGTGGATGTATCGGCTGGTGTAGCTGGTCTCACAGCCGGCCCAACAGGGTCAGTCTCGACAAAAGCTCCTGTCAAATACAAAACGGAATTCTCAAATGCATCACATTATAGCTGCATTAGTCAAAAATTGGCTAGTCCTATAATTAACTTGAGAAGAGGCACGTACCTTCAAAAGAACCATCCTCGGGATTCCTAGGGAGTGTAGACTCAGGAAACATATCTCCAGGCAACTGGTCATCAATCTGAGGAGAGCCATACATGAAGTGGAGCATAGGAGTGTCCACAAGCAAACCCTCCTCATCAAAATCATCAATCGAGAAATCTGACACAAGAGAATATGAGTGCGAAAGAAGAATAAAGAGACTACGACCAATAGAAATAAGTTACCTCTTATGGGTGTGTCAGCCTCTCTATTCCCAAGATCCACGTTTACCTCCTGCAATTTATCAAAAAAGAGCAAGAAGCATAAAGACGATTAGGGAATGCACGAATTTTGGATCGTTCAAATTTTTTTGTGTTCCATCTAAAAGATATATTGTCAATGGTAGATGTACCTAGATTCACTGAATCGGGTCCTACATTGATAGCCTCCCTAACGTCGGCAGCTTCTGGGAGCTTTTCTACCTGGTACGGTGAGTCAGGTTCACCAGAAGGTGCATAATCATAAGGAACAGGATCAGGACTCATCTCGCTATCCCCACGCTCTCCTACATAGAGACGGAAAAGCATGAGTCGAAGTTCTAAATGATCAAAAGGATGATCTATAGGGTAGATGTTACTAGCGGGATCGTCACCAGCCAAATCCATCTCAGATGCTCGCAAAGATGCACGCGGATTGCGGGCTAATCTCTTCCGCCTAGCAGCAGGGACAACAATCGAAGGTCTCGCCTGGGAAGAAGGACAGAATTTTTCGTCCTTGTCAGCCGCGGTCCCTGAAAACATCAAGCCATTGTCAAGATTAATAATTCTGGAAGACAGAAGGAAAGAATAGGTAGCTAACCTCGCTCGGAACAGTCCTCGTAATCTTCAAGATCTCCGCCTGAAGCCTCATCAGCAGAATTGAAGATCTTCTTTCCCTCTTCGTCAATCCGACGAGTCTTGCTCCGTGTCCTCTGTGACCGAGCATGCTCCCGAATCACACGAGAATCAACCTGAGAAGCTTCCTCAGCCACTAGCTCTTCAATCGGCTTCACGGGGATAGTTTTATTAGCTGCTAATAACCACCTGTAGCTTAAGAAGGTGAGATTCAACTGCCGCTCAGCACTCGGGAGACTGAACTTAGCACCAGTGCAGCCCATCACGGTCCACAACCATGCACAAAGACCATCCACCAAACCTCCATGAGTCCGAAGCTGCTGACGTGGATTCCCGACATAAAGCTGATCATAACCAAACTGGCGGGCGAATCGGCAGGGTAGATATGGCTCTATAAAACACTGATTCCTCACCTGGAAGGTCAGATAACCCGGCCTAATGTTCACTAACCAATTAAAGCAGCCGATATCTAAATGAGTTCGATACTCCCTCGGCTTCTCCTCATCAATCAAACACTCGCCATATCGGCTGGGGGGGAGGGGGAAGAAAAAGTGGAGAATGCCCAACACTTGTGGACCTGTAGCTGCTTTCTGATGTCAGGGAATCCTCGTCCCTCCCACTTGCCATTCTCAAGCAACGGTAGTAGGGGAACAGAGTGGTCTGTGGCGTTCGTTACCGACATCATATCAGAACAATGAAGGACGAACCAAGCCATCAAATAAGTGTACGGAAGCTCCACCTTAATGGTAGGAATCTGAGCCGGTGATTCACTTTCTTTCCGTGTAAAAGCACTAGAAATCTGTCGAAGCCCTCGATGAATGTTAGCCACCATCACCGGAAGAAGCGAAAGTTCCTTTTTGTAGGCAAGTTGAACCGCTGGGTAGAGCACTTCCAATGGCAAAGTGTCACCGAACTGATACAGAACCACGCATTTCTTTAACCAGATAGCGAGGTAACCGGCAAGAAGGGTCATCGGTCGAATCGGTGCGGTCGTATGCCATAAGAATGATTTAAACTTGGTCCCTGCAGAAAAGCCACTCTCAGGACTGCTAATGGTATAGGAATGAGCGTCAATCTTCTTCAGTAGACTATTAACCCCTGAATGAGTGAGTGGTGCTAGCTCACCAATAGCCTCGCCAGAATTGCTCTCTAGATTTCTGAACAAATAAGACGCGAACTGCTTCAGGCTCAAATGTGATTTAGTCCTCTTCGCTAAAGGCTCAGACTGCGCCAAAGCAATATGATAGTGACATGTGAGATCCCATAAAGTCTCATAGCGGTCAGGCATACGGTCCTTCAGCTGATTCAATTCATGGTTGGAAGGAAAGTACTCCTGATATAACATCTGACCCATGGGCAAACTAGAAATCTTATGCATCTCATGGAGAGCCAAGCCCAGCTCTCCGTGCCTAGTCAGAAAAGTATTCGAATCCGGGTTATAGAGCTCGCACAAAGCAAATAAATGCTTAGCGCTGACGGGTAAGCCATACATGGTGGAACGAATAGCTGCATATAGACCACAAGCGTGCAACTCCTCGCTCCATCGGCTTAAGACGTATTTCGTCATGCGAGTCCACCAAAGCTTGTCTAAAGAATGGACCCAGCCATAAAATCTATGACGCGTCGCAGGCATCTCCCGTCCTAAGTCAGCGAGGCGATTCCTCAAAGTAGAAGCAGAGGCAAGAAACTCGTTACGCTGCGGTGCATCTAGTCCCAGTACTCCAGGACGCAATCCAATGACATGATTCCTGCTCGAACCAGGAGCTGTCTGATGAGTGATATAGCCATAGTGAATGCTCTCATGCTCCTCCGTCAAGCTCCACGACATCTCCCGTGTCACAGCCTGACGCCTGAGCTCAGCCAACGAACGGTGTCGAGGAATCCTCGACAAATATATGAAACCACCGCTATTCTTATGAAGCCACTGCTCGGCGTCAATAAACACTGCATCCGGATCATGAAACCACCGCTATTCTTATGAAGCCACTGCTCGGCGTCAATAAACACTGCATCCGGATCTCTGACAAAGTCGCCAAATAAAAAAGTCAGTCTTCCTGAGAGACTGAACAGAACTAGCATCCTTCACGAAAGGCGCATCCGTAATCAACTGTCGAAGAGCTCGATGTCCACCTTCCTTCACCACTTGGGCAACCTCTGTCGACGTGCCCGGAGCAAACTGAAGAGTAAGCGGAATAGGTGAAAAATCATCAGACGTCGAATAATATTCGTCACGACGTCCGTCCACTGCATGAGATGAGAACGCTCTAGAGGGATAAGATCATCGGAGGTTGAGTAATACTCGTCACGACGTCCGTCCACTGCATGAGATGAGAACGCTCTAGAGGGATATTCCACTGAAGACAAGCAATTAAGTGTTTGTTAGTTTCAGTTATAAAAAGGAAGTTGAACTCATCTTACAAATGGGTAAGATAGAGTCACTGCCTTATAAAGGGTGAGACGATTTGGCCACATTATGCACTTATAAGGTAGGATATACCAAAAACATATCCCTACCTTATAAGGCACAATGCAGCGTCAAAACGCCCCCTTTATTTATTTTAAGATATGGTTTTGACCAAGCAAAACCCATCTTTAAAGCGTCGATCCTCACCAAGGAGAATCAAGGCTCTTCCCGATTGTCTCACCAAGGAGAACAAAATGGGGATAAAGGACTAATTTGCAAATACGCCAAAAAGAGCTCACCAGCATACGAGGGAAGCACGCCATCAGCCGATGCAGTAGGGGAGCGACCTCTCGGGACACGCGACATGATGATCTGCAAAGTAAATCAGGGGGTCAGATACAGAAAAATTTTTAGTTAGGGTAAAAAACTCTAACCCTAAAATTTTATCCCCTCTTTATTATAATTAAATCCTTCAGACCACCAAATTCTACCCCCTGAAAGATGAGCTCAAGGCGTCAAATCATAAACCCTAACCCTCGTGTGCAATCCCACAAATTCATGTACTAAATTAAACATGAAATATGCCAAAATTATGGAGGATTTACCTGAGGAAAAGCTCGAGGATCCGACAAAAAATTAGATCTTGAAAGAGGCTCAAACCACGTGCTCGAGGAGCCTGAGAGAAACTTTAAATATGGAAAATTTGAGGGATTTTTCAGTCTAAGATCAAAAGGAAGGATGGATCTAAGACAAATATGAAGATTTGAGGAAGAAAGGATGCACGAGGGAAGAAAAAAACCAAAAAAGGGGGGGGGGGGGGATGGTGGCCGGCCCTAGGAGGAGGAAAAAGAGGTTCTTTTATATGTGAACCAACCTTGAACCAGGCCGAACCAGGTTGAAGCAGACCAGACCAGTCTAAATCAGTTCAAAGGAGGCTGAACCAAGCCAAACCAGGCTAAATCAGGCCAAACTAGACTGAACCAGACCAGACCAGGATGAACCAGTCTTGAACCAGTCCTGAACCAGCCTTGAACCAGGTTGAACCAGTCCTGAACCAGGTTGAACCAGATTTGAACCAGAATTCAAATTGAAGCTGAATCGAGTATCAAAACGACTTTAAACAGATTTGAACCAGAATTCAAATTGAAGCTGAATCGAGTATCAAAACGACTTTAAATCGACCGAGGGTTCGGTCCCTTGTCTATTCTTTCCTCTCCCACACATTCGGAAAGGTCGGAAGATTTTTTAAGCCTAATTACTACCTTTTTTTGGTCATTATCAGGCCGGTTCAGCTCATTATCAGGCCGGTTCAGCTCATTCGGGCACGAAAAATACTCCAATAAGGTATACAAGTATAAACTATTCCCTATTTTTGGTTGAGAAGTTTCTGGAGAATATTTTTCTAAAAATATTCTTAAGGATAACTCAACAACACTACGCCGGACAACGCGTTGCAAATAAAGACTCAGCGTCAACAATCGATGGTCAGTTCTATGTTGAACCAGCAAACACGAGCTAAAAGATCAGAAAATCAGGAATCGACTTCAAGTTCAAAATTCTGACAACGGTCAGACAATAAATGCAGTACCGAAACCCTTACAGACATTCGACAAAGCACCGAATAGCCTAAAGAATTGAAGGAATCAAGAACAGAAGCCATTCCAAGGTCCCGTTACACCGACTGAAGGTTGGGGCAATCATATCCAAAGCATTCCAGACTCTTCTATAAAAGAACGAGGCTGAAATACTTTGGAGGGGGTATCTATAGGCGTATAAAACTTCTTATAGGTCCCTTAACACAGCTCGGCACGGTGATTCAACAAACCAACGAACCATCAGGTGATATATCCAAACACGATCATTGGACCACAACACTGAAGCCAAGTGACACGCGACGAAGCGGATTAACGAGGTGACGAGGTTAACGAACTGCACGCGAACAACGGAATACATCCACTCGTGTGCGGAATCAAGCTAACGGTTCGGTGAGTCAGCGAGTTATCCAACCATAGAACGGATTTGAACTCAAACACCGAAGCGGGTTTGCTGCCAAATCAGGATTCAGATTAACAAATCAGAGTCCAAATCAACAGCGAAACTGAAAAAACATCGAAAACCAACACTTGGAGGACTCGGCCAAAACCGAGCCACCAATTGGTGGCTCGGGGGCCGAGCTACCTTTTGGTGGCTCGGCCGGCCACCTATGCCAAGGCACAGTTCTGAGTGCTTATAAATAGGCTAGGGGGCTCATTGTCAAGGGGTTGGAACTTTTTGGAGGCGAAGCTCTGCTGGATTGAGATCTCAACTTTGAAAGTTTGAATCTTTGAAGACTTGGACATTTTCAGATCTGGTTCTTGGCGAGCATCCACGTCAGAAAAGGCAGGAGTTCGAGAGAGAAAGATCAGATCTGAGATCCACACGGTAATACTCCGGATCAAAACTTGGTTTTTGATCCCGAGAAGGCTATTATTTCCTTGGTGAAATAATACCCTCGGCTGTTATTTCCTTCGTGAGATAACACCCGCTATACCGTGTAGATCCGACCGGATCTAGATCGCGCGGTGGTCCACGGATTAACCCCGGCGCAGGTGAAGAACCCACAAAAGCGAGTGACCGCAAAACAGGAGCTCGTGATTCGTTCGACAAATAAGGAAAGTTGTAATTTTCATTTTCTTTTGATTTTATTGTAACCGGATCTTATAAAAAGACCGGATCTTTGTAACCGATAAACTGTTAACAAAGGAATCAATGGAATCAGCAAAGAAATTAATTTTTCCCGCGAACAATATCAGCTTGAAGCAGTTCGCCGTTTATTTATTCCAGCATTTGGAGAGTGGCCCAAGCGAAACTATTCGCGAGTTAGATATTTTGACACCTTCTGCCATTAATGAGTTGATGGAAAAGACCGAAGCTTGCTCTTATACTACTGCCGGTGTTGAGGGAGCTCTTCCTGCGGGGACTAAGTTTCGGACATTTCTTGGCCATGCACGTAAGTCTATTCAGCCCAGGACTCTGTTAGCTGGTTATCTTGCCATCTGGTTGAAGAAGTGCATCTTTCCATATCAGTTTTCTAACGCCTTACCTCTTGAGGTGCTTTCCCCTGCCGTTCAACTCGCTTACGGGAGGTAGCTTTCTCTGCTTCCGACGATGGTTGCTGGCATTCATTGTGGGCTTAGGTATTTGGTCGATGGTTTTACACAGGTAGGTCCTGAACCGTCGACTGAGCTTATTTCTGTAAAGGTCGAGCTTCCGTATACATACCTGATGGCGTGGCTCGTTCTTCATCATCCTGATTTGATGTCAACGCCTAGTACTGTTGATGTCTCCGTTCCTTTTGTGCAGTTATTGGAAAGGAGTAAATGGTTCGGGAAGACGTTCACTGATGTACAGCGAGAGCTCCAAGTTCGTAAGAGCTGGGAGTTCTTCAAGTGTTTTCCTCACTTCTCGGGCAGTTACGATGATGTGTTGATTGATGAGGAGAAGCCCCGGACTGGTCGGACTTCTCTGGACACTGGTTGTTTCCGTTGGTTGGTGAACATCCGCGTTGGATATCTTGTTCTTCGGGTGAAGAATCGTTGTCACATAGAGCCTTACCTTCCGTACCGTTTTGCTCGCCAGTTTGGTTATGACCAACTGTATGTTGGGAATCCGAGCTGTGATTTGAAGACTGAGGGGGGGCTTATTGATGACGTCCGAGCATAGCTTTGGACTATGGTGGGCTGTACTGGAGCCTATTTCGCTCTTCCTTCATCTAAGCATAAGCCGTTGCTTACTTCTCTCAGCTGCAAGTGGTTCCTTTCTGCCACTAAGTTTATAGGCGTGAGGAGTCTTTCATAGTTAGAGGCTGAGCACTTGGTTCAAGTCACCATCCAGGCTGCTCGTAAGGCCGAGCTTTCAAAGAAGCAGGGGAAAAGGCCCGCCAAACCCTCCCTTTCGAGCAGAGACAAGATGGAGGATGATGAAGAGCTCCTTCCTACTGGTGATGAGGACGAGACTTCTGAGGAAGAATACGTGGCCACAGATACTAACAAGGAAGAACCTAATGCAGGTTTGTCAGACTCTTTCTTTTCAAAATTAACTGATCTGGCCTTCTTTCGTTGGCATCAACGTCATATCCTTTCTAAGTCTCAATTGTCTTTTCAAAAACTAGAGCAAAAGGTCTTATTCACTTATCCTAACAAGATGACTCTTATCACCCCAAGTAGAATGGTTGACGAGCACGAGTCGCTTGCTTCTCGCTATGCGAGGTCTCAGTCTAGTGGCAAAGCTCCCGCACAGGTCGAGATGCGCACCAAGTTCATGCATGAACGACCTGTTGGTTCCGTAAGAGTTCGTATCCCAAAACGGAAGAAGACCGTTCATAAGCCCCATACTGGTCGGCGTTCTTACAGGGCAGAGTTCGAAAGCACTGTTGGTGGGGAAGAGGGTAATACCCCCATTGTCTCTATTGCTTTAAGATGATTCACCTTTTGGGATTCACTAAACTTAATCATGTTTTATGTTCCAGGAAACCATGACGAAGGTGAACTTCCACAGGATTCTATATTCCCTGATTCTGATCATTTGGATAGCTTCGTGCAGCAGATGTGTGATGCCATTCATGACGAGCCCATGGCTGTTGACACGAACATGGATACTGAGCAGGCTAATAGTGTTGAACTAACAATTCTATGCTCAGGTATATCTAAATCCGATGATACCCTACTCGAGTAGCAGCAGAAAGAGTTAGGGAATTCAGGATTTATTTCTCCTTTAATTATTTCCGTGCTTTGCTCTCTTTCAGATAACTTGAAGAGTCCAAGCACGGATGTCAGGGTAAAAGAATCTTTTGCCCCTACTGCAGGTACGTCTGAGCTCTTCCTTCTTTCCTCATCTTTTTTGTATATATCCAACACTTAAATTATTCTGCAGGAGCCGTACTAGAGAGACCAGTTGAGGATGATGCTTTTCATGATACAGGTCTTGAGGAACAAGGGTATGTCTCAGCACTAAGTTTCTCAGGATCCGACATTAGACTATTAGTCGACATGCTGGCTGAGCAGGCCACCAGAGGGGCCGCAGGACCATCCTTTGAGGGTGATACGTCTGCAGGTATATATCTGATTCTCTTCATTTTGTCAGGTCTTTTATCTGAATGACAAAGAATTATAATCACAGGACCAGTCACTGGAACTGATTCCGTCATGATTCCTGGCATCTCTAGTTTACCTGAGGATAATGGACTCGCCGGTATGCATATAATCTTCGTCACCATGAATTTTTGTTTGTCTGAATTCTTACTTGACTAATGGAAGAGTGTAATCACAGGACCAGCCACCGAGACTGATAATGATTCCTGGCATTTCCAATTTGCTGGAGGGTGATGGACCTACGGGTACGTATAATATCCGATCACCATGATGCTCTTTATTTGTCTAAATTTCCATTTGACTAATAAAGAAGTGTAACCATAGGACCTGCCATCGTGACTGATGAGACTACGGTTTCTAGGACCTCTAGCATTCATAACGATGGTGTCTCTCCTTCACCGCCGAGAGTTATCGCCGATTTACCTAGAGAGGTTGATATACCCTCAACGACTACACCTGCAGTCATCTCGGAGCCCGTTGAGATTAGACTGACGGAGCCGATCGTTAGACCTCAGTCTACGGGGACCTCTATTGGTATTGGTATGCTTGCAATTCGCTTTAAATTAAATTTTATCCCGTTCGAGAATTTCTTACTCTTTAATATGATTGCTTGTAGGATCTCATCCTTCTCTCTATGAACATGTTCTCGCCATTTTGTCTGATTCTGATCCCAACAGAGACATATTCCGAATGGACCTCAGCTCTTTCATCATCTTTTTTAACGGCATGATAAAAAAACTTCTTCATCAAGGATATTGTTTTGACCAGTTCAGACGTTCTCTTTCTCTCTACATGACGATGATCAAAGAAGATGGATATCCGGAGTTAGCTAGCTCTCTTACTGCTGATTTTATTGTCTTGGAGTCTGAACTCCGGGAGTTAGAGGAGCTAAAGGCTAACGGAGCTTCTTCTTTCGTGTCCTCTCAGTTGGAGCATAGGTTGTCACAATGGCGTGATTTGAGATCTTCCATCGGCATCGAGCTTCAGTCACATAAGAGTTCTATTGCACAGCTGATGGATGGTCTTACAAGAAAGGACACTGACAGAGCCGAGTTACTCTGTTCTTTAGACTCTAACCGTGAGGAGGTAGACAAGTTGAAGAAGGCCTTGAAGTACGCCGAGGAGTCTGGTGCTATCATAGCAGAGGAGTTGGCTGGACTAGAGAAATCTCACGGGCAGATGCTTGAGAGATTAGGATCTACACAGGAGAGATTGATGAAGCTGAAAAATGAAGCCGCGAAGATCTTGAGAAATTCTGAAGAATCTATCCGAGTTGATCTGCAGGCTGAGCTTGAGCAGAGTTATGCAGATAGACTTTCTAAGTTAGAATTTCACATTCTTGCTCGCTGACTGCATTCGGGCCAATGAGCTTTTTGTTGTATGCTCTGACTTGATCCATTAGTAGAGACCCAGTATCTGATTTAGTACACTCATCTTTTTATCTTAATGTTTCTTTATTGATTGCGAATCTAATGGACATAATATTTACAGAATTTTTGGCAAATCCCCAGCCATCAACGGGTTTGATGTGCCTTTACCGATTACCGTTTGAATCGGGCTAGCATGTGAATTATTAAAACCCGTTTCACATGTAACGTTGTGCTAAGAGAATTACTTCTCTTAAACTTGATGCTATGATTTTGAATACATAGACTTCACCAATTATTATGGGAAAGGGTACCCATCAACGTGTGTTAGGAGATGACTTATCCCTTCTTAGGATTCAGGATAAAATTTCCCAGACTTAGACTCTGGTTTCTTTTTCAATCGGCGAAAGACTAAACCGGCGATGTGGGTTAGACATAAAATTTAGGATTTTTGGCAAACCCCCAGCCTTCAACGGGTTTGATGTGCCTTTACCGATTACCGTTTGAATCGGGCTAGCATGTGAATTATTAAAACCCGTTTCACATGTAACGTTGTGCTAAGAGAATTACTTCTCTTAGACTTGATGCTATGATTTTGAATACATAGACTTCACTATTTTTTACGGGAATATGACGCCCGGCAACGCGTATTAGGCGTTGACTTATCCCCACTTAGGATTCAGGATAAAATTCCCCAGACCTAGACTCTGGTATCTTTTTCAATCGACGAAAGACTAAACCAGCAACGCGTGTTAGGCGTAGGCTTATCTCTATTTAGGAATCGAGATAAAATTCCCCGGGCATAAAGTGCGCGGATTTGAAATTGAGAATTACGTCTTTTCTCAGGGCAAAGACAAACCCAAAAATGAAAGAGGAAGAATTTTATATTCTATCTTTCAACACTGAAGAGGAAGAATTTTATATTCTATCTTCAGTTGGAAAGGAAACTCGAGGTGGGATCTCCACCCTCAGAATCCGGAGAGATGAAACTAAGAGTGGGATCTCCACTCCGAGAATCGGGAAGATTCAAACGACCCTAACTTTTATAGGATTAGTTGTTTGATCCAAAAGAGTTCCTCATTTATTGAGGGGAAAGTCCAATTTTGACCCTAACTTTTATAGGTTTCGTTGAAAAAGGAACAATGGCAGTCTTTCGTTTATCGAAAGGGATGACTCGGTCTTAGTCCTAACTATCTGTAGGTTTGACTAAGTGAGATTAGGAATAATCCTAATTTTTATAGGTTTGATTGTTCGAATTGAAAGTGGACCTCTCGTTCATGGAAGGAATCGAGAGGAGAATTTGGCTTTGGCCCTAACTTTTATAGGTTTGACCTAAAAGCAAAGAGAGCGGAATACAGGTAGCGATAGAAAAGCTGGTTTGTACTGGCCACTCGATGGAGGATGTCAATGTTAAGTGATTAGGACTTAACACGTCAAGATTTGAAAATTGCCATGAATTGGCGGATTGAAGTTTTGGCGGGCCCATCGTCAATTGATTTGATCAGTGGGGGATTTTGCGAGGAAAGATTAATCTGTTAAAAGGATTGAATCTCGTCTCAACAAAAATAACTCATGAGAGTTAGTGAATTTTTGGTAAAAGGAAACATTCTGACGCTTAAGGTTTAGATGTAGATGTCTTAATTATCACTTTTATAGTGATTGGGTTATCCCTAAGAATACCACACGTGGTATTCTTCTGGGAACTTCCTGATACATTGGTTATCCCGATAATACTAAGGGTAGTATTTTTTTAGGAACTTGCCGTTTATCGGCATCATAAGCCGGTCGCCGTCCTTGGTGACCAGGCGATATGCACCACTCGAGTAGACTGTCTCTACTACGAATGGTCCCTCCCATTTGGGTTCAAATTTGCCTTTCTTTTTGGAGTTAAGGATCATAGGCCGTCTTTCAGTTAAGACCAAATCTCCTTCTTTAAAACTCCGTTGTCGAACCTTCTTGTCGAAAGCTCAGGAAATTCTGGCTTGGTAGAACTCAATATGTTGTTGAACTTCTAAGCGCTTTTCATCAAGCATCTCGAGTTCTTCGAGACGTCTCTGATGTTGTTCTTCGGTCGTCATCTGGGTTGCGAGAGCGATTCGAAGAGATGGGATTTGTATTTCCAACGGGAGAACGGCTTCACATCCGTATACCAAAGAGTACGGGGTTGCTCCCGTCGGTGTACGTACCGTGGTACGATAGGCCCATAGAGCCGCGCCAATCTTGTCATCCCAGTCTCGTTTATTAGTTTTCACGAGTTTTGACAAAAGCTTTATTTATGATTGTCTTATTGAAGGCTTCAACCAATCCATTCGCTGTGGGATTGTAAGCCGTTGACGAGAAGTTTTGAATTTTGAACTTCTCGCAAAACCTGATGAAGGCATTGCTGACAAATTGAGGACCGTTGTCATGTATGATTCATCTTAGGACACCATGCCGGTAGATAATATGGTGTTTGATGAATGCGATGACGTTACTGGTCTTAACTTCTCTGAGTGGAATCGCTTCAGCCCATTTGGAGAAGTAGTCAGTAATTGCCAGGATGAATCGGTCATCTTTGACCGACGGAGGATTTATAGGACCAACAATATCCATTCCCCAGGTCTCAAACGGCCATGATGTAACCGAAGGATGCAGATGCTCCAGAGGTTGGTGCATATAATTCGTGTGTATCTGACATGCATGACACTTTCGAGCATACGCGATTGCGTCACTCATCATAAAAGGCCAAAAATATCACATTCTTTTGATGCGGTCATAAAGTTTGGGGCCGGGTTGGTGTGCACCGCAAACCCCTTCGTGTGTTTCCTTAAGGACTTCTTCAGCTTCTTTAGTCGATAAGCAACGTAATAGTAAACCATCGTACCCCCTACGGTACAACATTCGACTCTCCATGTTATAGTAGAATCTCGCTGCTCTTCGTCGGATTGAATCCCTCTCTTTCACATCTTCTGGTAAGATTCCATGCAAGACGTAATCGATGATAGGGAAACGCCAATCTCGGGGTTCAAACTCGACTTGGGTTGAATATACCTCTTGAACATCCTCTTCCTTGTCATCTTCATCGTAGATTGGCACTAAGAGTTGGTGAGTTCTTACCGTAACAAACTGTTCTGTTTCAGGAGGCTGCGCCAGAGATACGGCTAAAGCTGCTAATACATCTGTGTAAGTGTTCTGTAATCGCGGAATGTGTTCGATGAAGAATCCTTCGAACGATTCTGCCATCTCTACAGGCATCTTATGATATGGTATTAAATCCTGACTTCGGACCTCATACTCCCCTTGAACTTGCTTAACTATTAGTTGAGAATCGCCGAAAGCTTCGAGATACTCAACCCCCAGTTCTTTAGCGAAATTGAGTCCTATGAGTAGCGCGTTATACTCGGCTACATTATTTGAGCATGGCTCGGTCAACGAGTAGGCTCGAGGCATGACATGTTTTCCCGGGGAAACTAAGACAACTCCAACTCCAGAAGAAATCTTAGAACATCCAGGGGCACTTGCTACATTAGTCGCTCGAGAAGCACCATCAAAGTACAAACGCCATACTTGTTGGTGCGAAGTTGTGTTGACTTCGTGGGTTTCGTCGGGTAGGTCGTCATATATCTCGGCGGTATCCGTAGTTGGATTAGCTGCCAGGAGGTCACAGATAGCCTGTCCTTTTACTGACTTTTATTGTTTAAAATGTAAGTCATATTAGGACAAGAGCAAGGCCCATTTTGCTAACCGCCAATTCATGAAAGCTGACTGTGTCATGAATACTCGGACTGGGTTAACTTTGGAGATAACATAAATAGTCTGTCCAACCAGGTAATGCCGCATCTTCTGAATTGCGAATACCAAGGCGAGACATTCTCTTTCAATCATGGGATATCAGGATTCGGCACCTACCAAAGTCCGACTCAGATAATATACTGCCTGTTCATGACCGCGTCGCCTTGACATAAATCAAGAACGGTTTGCCTGATTTTGGTGCAACGAGTACAGAAGGTTTTGAGAGATATTCTTTAATACTCTCGAATGCCTTTTGACAAGCGTCGTCCCATACGAACGATACGCCCTTCTTTGTGAGTTTGGAGAATGGTTGATATTTTCCTGAGAGGTTCGAGATGAATCGATGGATATAAGCCAACCGCCCTTGCAATCCTCTGAGCTCCTTAAGGTTTCTCGGAGGTTGTAACTCATTAATTACCTTTACTTTATCGGGGTCGATATGAATACCTTTGGTGGTGACGACGAATCCAAGGAATTTGCCACTGGACATTCCGAGGAAAGACTTGGTAGGATTCATTTTCAACTAATGGGTTCGCATCAGATCGAACATCGTCTTTAAGTCTTTGATGTGATCATTCTTGTCACGACTTTTTACGACTAGATCATCCACATAGCATTCGATAGTTTTTCGAAGATGCTCCTGAAAAATCTTCGACATGGCTCTCTGATATGTGCCACCTACATTCTTTAAGCCGAAGGGCATGACCGTGTAGCAAAAAATGCCGAGGGGTGTTCTAAACACGGTATGTTTTTCATCATCTGGATGCATCTTTATTTGATTATAACCAGAAAAACCATCCATGAAAGACATCCTCTCGAACCCGTACGTATTGTCGATGATGACATCTGTGATGGGAAGGGGGAAAATCATCTTTTGGGCAAGCAGCGTTGAGGTTACTAAAGTCGATACAAACCCTGATTTTCCCATTCTTCTTAAGAACCGGGACAATATTAGCGAGCCATTCGGGATGTTGCTCTTCCCTAACGAAGCCCGAGTCAATTAGCTTTTTAACTTCGGACTCGATTGCCTCCATCATCTGCGGACGAAACCGTTTTTGTTGTTGTTTGATAGGTTTGACATCCGGCTTAATATTAAGACGATGCACCGCTACATTTGGATCGAGCCCTGACATATCTTTATAATTCCAGGCGAACACATCGATGTACTCTCTGATAAGAGAGATTAACTCTTCTTTCTCATCGGACGGGAGGGTGTCAATAATGAATATTGGCTTCGGATTATCCTCGTTTCCCATATTCACTTGGACTACTTGATCCTCGGTAGGAGGTTCTCTTTGTTCAAACCTATCGCCGTACTGCATGTTCAGGTGATGAACCCAAGGATCTTCCCAAGTTGGTATCTGATCGTCTTCCTCTATTATCGCGGGGTCGACCGTAGCCATGTTCGACATTAGCTTTTTGAACATCTCACCAAGACTAGCGTCGGAATCCCAAGCTGAAGAATCAGAAGAATCCCCGTTTTTACCTTTGTTAGCAATTTGATCGATGACCTGCCAGCAACATTCTTCATCGAATGAGGAGACATAACCTAAACCTCTTCTATGGAGATAATAATCATCGGGTTTTCCTTTTGGTACATAGGCCATTCGAGGCGGAACTCGCGGACCTCGACCAAGGCAAAGACCTTCTCCGAGCGTGAAATCATATCCATATTTCTCCATTAGATTGCACGCTTTTGTATTATACCTAAATAGATGAGGGGCAGGTTTATCATCATCGTCTTTCTCTTCCAAGAAGTGGTCTGGTATTGGAGATTCTCTTTCTTTACCGTAGACGACTTCCTTTTCACCCCCTGTCTTTGCGGGGATGATAAGTGTCGTTCCGCATGTATCCTGTACATGCTTTTTCGTCATATAAAATGATTGAAGTGGCATATACAAGTTGGGGTTATCATACAGCTCCTTAGTGATATTATCAAGACACATCGAGTACTCTAAATCATCATTTATTGATATTTCTTCGGCAAGTTGCCAGTTACAACTACTTTCCGATGATTCTTCATCGTCAAGATTGATTACAATGGGTACAATGTTATTAAGTATAAAACCACCATCATAATCAAACCCAGCTTCGGTATCAGCTTCATCTCCGCTGTCCGTTCCTTGGGCCGATGGTTCAGTATCGGATTCGGCACCGTATAGAAGGGAATCGGTGAAATAGTTCTCCAATCCCTTAAACGGTTGCTTATTCGCGACCACCGTCTTGACTTCATTATTAGTGTCCACATACTTGAGGAACTGATGAAGAGTTGACGGGACTATAAGATTACCGTGGATCCAGGGTCGACCCAACAGTAAGTTATAGGATGTTTTCGCATCAATCACGTAACAGGTGACTTCTTATTTCAAATCCCCGATCTGACATTTTACTCGAATCTTTCCCAATGGTCTGGACCCACTGGTGTTGAATCCGTAGATCGTAGTGCCCGTGGAAGCTAGCTTACTAGCCGGTATTTCGAGGTTATACATCAATCGGAGTGGCATGATGCTGACAGCGGAACCCGGATCGACTTAGATCCAGTTGACAACGCTAGAGCCAATATGTCCGGTGAAGTACAATGGTCGATCATGCTTTGAGTTTTTCGTCTGCATGTCTTCTTTGGTGAAAGAAATGCAGGGAAAGCGGTGTGCCGCGAGATTGCAGTGTTGGACCGGCGGCTCTGGTTCTTCAGGCGATGGCTTGATCCGAGTCAAAAAAACTTCAGAATTGGACAAAGCCTATTGTAACGCTTCCCTTGTGTCCTTTGAAAGACATAACAATTCATACAGCGTTATTCTAGTCGGTATATTAGCTAGTTGTGCCATAATATCGAAACGAGGTGGAGAGTTTGAAGTTCCCGGTTTGTCTCTCCTAATCGGTAAATTGAACCGAGACTACTTCGGGTTCTGACCCTCTTGGTATAAGGTTTCTTTCCCTTTTTGTTTTTGTTGGGCTTTCTCCGCAACTACAGGTATTGGGGGAGTTGCGACAATTCCCATCTCCGCTAGGGTCTTGGAAGGAATGATTTTGGTTACCCCTTGCTTAGCCAACTGCTCGGAATCATCCGGATATTTGAAGTGGTACTCATTCCCACTCCTGGTAGTAAAGGCCTCCTGCTCATCTTCGGATAATGGGAAAGTAGGAATACTTTCGTCATCTCCTTCCGGAATGGCTGCTGCTCCACAACAAGACTTACCTTTTCCTTTTGACTTTTTCTTGGAAGAGGATCCAGTCCATTGCTCATCTCCAATTAGATCGGGGTGAGCCCAAAGAATCTCGCCATTTGGTGCTGTGTGTGGCACCAGTCCCTTCTGATGTTGTTTGTGAAGATCATCGTTCACAGTCTTTACTGCCGCGTTTATCACTGGCTTAGGTTGAAACCAGTTCAAGGGAACGGATCCAAAACTGATCGACACTGCATTCGCGCCCACCTTCTTCTCCTTAGGTTGCTTCATAGTGATGACCCCGACATCGATTAAAGCCTGGATCTTGTCCTTGAGGGCGTAGCATGCCTTTGTAGGATGATGCACCGCTCAATGGAACGCGCAGTACTTTGGATCATTAATTCTTTTAGCATCTTCCTGATCCTGGATCGGAGGCAACTTGATCTTGTTATTCTCTATAAGGTATTTGAAGATACCGGGGACTTCATCCTCTTTGAACGAGTAGACCTTCGGGAATTTTGGTTCCGAAGCCTTCTGTTTCTGAGGCTGTTGTTGCCACATTGATTGTTGAGGCGCTTTCTGTTGTTGTTGTGGTTGTGCTTGTACTTCGAATGTTTGGTTCGCGTCCACCGCATTCTCTTGTGCCTTTCCTTTACCTTTAGGAACAAAGTTCTGTTGTGGAGTATTATTTACCGTTTGACCTCTTTCAGTCTTCTTCTTTTTAAGGAATAGCTCGGCTCGTTCTCCTCGCACTTTCAAGTCCTTCCAGCTCTTTGGTGGTGATATTCACATAGCTTCGAGGATGTCCAATGAAAGATTATTGTGACAAGTCTTAAGGATAAAGTCTTCACTGACTAGATCTCTGCAGTTCATTGCTTTGTTCCGGAACCTCTTAACGAAGTTTTCGACCGACTCACCATTTTTCTGTTTCTCATCAAATAGTGTACCAATGGAAATTTCTGTATCATTGTCGAAGAAGTTCGTTAGAAACATGTCCTCCATGTCATCCCAACTACTGATACTCCCTGACTTGAGACGGCGATACCAATCGAAGGCTGCTCCGCGAAGAGTGCCAACAAATGACCGCACCATTAGAGGTTCATTTCTGGAGATTATTCCTAAACGGGACTTAAAATATATTAAGTGCTGGGTCGGGGAACCCTTCCCATCAAACGGCATAAAATTGATCAAGTTGAACTTCGCCGGGTATGGAATTGATTCCCACTCCCTTGGGTATGGACATGGTATTCCGTACCTTTTTACTTCTTGAGCACTCATCAATGCGTTGATTTTTCTTTCCAAATCCCTCATTTTCTTATCTTCACTCGTATCTGTTTTCAAGTGGTTTCGGGGAGAAGTAACGTGGTCCTCCTTCATATTGTTATCATCTGAGGGGCCACCCCCATTATTGTTATCGACGGGAGGGGTGTTCATATTGGCATTATCCTCTACTTCCCATTCATCATCACCTTGGTTAGGATTATTGCGACGGCTGGATTCTCCTTGATGAGTTGTCAGCACAACAATCTGTTGGTCATGCATTTCTCTCATCTGCTGCATGGCCATTTCCATTTCGAACTTGAAATTTTCCTTCTGCTTAGTCAGGGCATCCTCAAGTATTTTAGCCATCTGTTGGGCGCTAATCATAAGACTCGTAGGGCTGTCCTGCACTTGATGTGGTGTCATCGGAAGCCATCGCTGAGCATGCATCTGAGCAAGCATCCGAGCAAACATCCGAAGTTTCATCATCTGAAGGGAGTCCCTTCTGCATTCTCTGGTAATCCCTTCATCTATTGGTCCCCGATCGCAATCGAGTAATATGCTAGGATACCTCGGCAAACTGATCCGAACTAAAGCGTCGCATTGACTTCCCTCTCCCGGTCATATTGACGGATATTTTTGGAAATTCATCCTCCTGAAGAGTAGGTTTCCTTCTACGGAAGTGTCTTGGTCTGGCCTAGGATGTTCTGGTGGAGTTTCTCTCAAACACAGAAACTCTTCGTGGGGCCTTAGAACAACAGCATTCTGATAACACTGCCTTTATTATGTTGGCACACGGACAATGAGAATCCGTGTCTCGAACGTTTCTCTTTCGGGATTTATTCGTACCCCCAGTCCTATAGTACAACTTGTCAGTTCGATGACTGGAGCAACCCATAGGGTGTTGGCACGACCTCCCAGGTATAACATCATCATTTGACAAATGTGTTTCCTTCTGGGGATATGATGCCTTTTTGTCATCTCTAAGAGTCACATGTTCAAGTTTACGCTTTTGTGAGCGTGAAAACCTAACGGGCTCTTGAACTTCAACCCGCAATCCAATGCGGTTGGTAACAGGGACTTTCCCTTTATTATCTTTCTTGGGGGGATTGGTACAACCCCCAGTCTGGATTGTTGTTTGGGGACTTTTCAAAGGTCCCAATCGCTCCTTCACGGGTGCTTTACCTCGATCTTCTCTGGATTGTTGTTTGGGGACTTTTCAAAGGTCCCAATCGCTCCTTCACGGGTGCTTTACCTCGATCTTTCAGTAAAGGACCGAGGCGACCTTTCTAAGGAACTTTGAATTTTGTGAGATCCACGCTATTACTCGGCTCCGTTGGAGATGCGGGGACAGGAGAAACGGGATCTGGTGAAGAAGTCTGGATGGTAACTTCGTTCATTTTTGCCTTAAGCGCTGGCTTTGCCTTCGGCATCCACACCTGTTTGTGCTTTGGCGGTTTCTCAACTATCTCTTCCTTCTGCATTTCTTTTGCTTTCTGCAAAAGGACTTGGGCATGCGCGAGCAATGCACGATGCTTCTTGATTCGCTCCTCAAGGGTAGAACGGGTCCTCTTGACACGAACCCATTCGTTCGTTTCCATCTTAGAGGAGGTGTTGGTTGCTTGCCGTTGTTGTTCTCGACGCTGCCTGGATTTCAGATCCTCAGTATAGCGGATCTCGTCCATCGACTCTGAAGCCCTGGCTAATCGTCATGCAATGCGTTGACACCGTCTTTAGCGCGCCCTCTTTGATAAAGTCGGAGCGCCTTCAGCAGTTATCTTCACGGAGGAGGGGAGGTCCGGATCTGCGGCTTCGACCTCTTTGGATGCCGTAGGGACGTCGCGGTGCGTGGGTGCAGCGGCGGCGAGGGGATCTCGGCTCTTCAACCCTGATGTCGCGTGAGCATTCCTGGAAGAGGAGGCCTTCCTACGCCTGTTTGGAGAGGCGGATCTGGAGGAGGAGGAAGAGAGGTACTCTTCAAACTTTTGTTGATCGAACTCGTATTCGATCTCTTCATTCACCCGGATCTTGAATGCCGGTTGCGTCACGACAGCCTCGGCAGCGAGGCTGTTGGCTCCCACTGTGGTCGCCAATTTGTTTTCGCTGAAAGTTGCTTTCATTGTCGAATTCATTATAATATTGATTGCTTACAAAGAATTCAAAAATATTCAATAAAAAGGAATAAAAAAATGAAAGGTTACAACGCTCTCGAAAATAACGCAAGATCCGTTCGTTGTTTCTTGCTTGCGTGGGTCTTTAGTCGGTGACGGGGATGTCGATATCCGTGGACTACCTGACAATCAGATCAGATCCAGAACTCCATTGATTCGCGAAGGAATCTAGAAGCAGAAGTGCTTATCTCGGCAACGGCGAGATAATTGCTCTTCTTAGGATTACCGCAACGGGATAATCCTAAGGAACGGACGCGGGTGATGCAGATCTGAAGAATCTCTCTCTCTTGCGTTGAAAAACTCGATCACTCTTCAGTCCGGTAGGGCTTCGCCAATTCTCCAAAATTCCAGATCTAGAAAAATGAAGGTCTAAGGCTTCTATTTATAGGCTTGGGGTGTCTCGCTTGTGCCGAGACACCTCGGGGTGTCTCAACTCAGACTGAGACTTTTCGTTTTGTACATTTATCCGTTTCTGTCGTAACTTCTTCGTCCGAACTCGGATTTGAGTGATTCAAAGTGTGTTGAAAAGCCGGAGAGGAGATCTATAAGCTCCGATGATTAGGTCATTGTTGAATAAACTAGGATACGAGAGGTGTTTCCCCTTTTGTAAGCGACGTGGGGTTCCTGATCAGTTCGTATCCTCGTTATTCTGAAATTCCGTTACTTTACGTAGTTCGTCGATTCACTTCAAGCATTCATCGACATCAATCAAGCTTCCATGACTTGAATAGTGATGTTCATCATCTTCTCTTAGCTTCGAGCTGTTCATGGAGACCTATAGGCAATTTTCGATGCCTACAGTTATTTTTTAGGTAAAATTGCAACATTAATTTTTTTCAGGTAAAACTAATCTATAGATTTGAGATTAGTTTTCTGCAATAAACACAACACGTTCATATCGTTTGTGCATGCATTAATTAAAATGTGTTGCATTTATGTTTGCTTTGTAAATGTTTCCTTCCTTCTTAATTTTCATCTTAAAAAATGGAAAGATCAAGTGGAACTCCAATATATACAAGCCAACATGACTCTCTCACATTTTTACTCCATGAACTCAATATTTTCCTAATCCATTTCATCAGTTTTTTGGAAATGTATTGTTCAGTTTTCTTTCTTTGATGTGGACATTAAAAAGTATCAAAACTTAGTTCACTACACTTTTTAGTGATACTTAATTGATTATACTTAACTCTCATAAATCCAAAAAAAATCCAGAATTAAACATGAATGAATAAAACTAAAACATTAATTTCTTTTCAGGTAAAACCGCAGCATTAAAATTTTTTAAAGGTAAAACTAATCAATAATTAATTAATAGACTTTCCAAGAATACAGACACAATCGACTCCTATATAAACCCCAACAACCTACTCTCCCACTTCACCAATCCATATCCAATACAAACAAATTACATCACTAAAAACCTACACATCAAAAATGGCCAAACCAGCAACAACTTTGTTCGCCATCTTCATCCTCCTCATCCCCGCTGCGAACGCAACTCCATCGCCATCGTTGCAACCAACACTCGAAGAGCTCGAGCGTTTCCTCCCGATAGAAGAAGCCTCGTCACCAAGCTTAGGCGCCGACTCCGTGGAAGACCTCAAGTTCATGCTCCCATTCCTCAATGGCGAGTGCTGGAGCACGATAAAGGACGTCCCGGGATGCGCAGGTGAGGTCCTTCAATCTATCTTCACCTTCAAGCTCAAGATCGGACCCAACTGCTGCGGTGTGATTCAGAACATCGGCGACAAGTGTCTGCAGAATTTGTTCGGTGTTTTGCCTTTCAACCCTGCGAGTCTCGTCTGCCCTCCTCCCGAGAACTGATACACTGTTGTTGTTAGTGTTTGTTTGAAGTAGAATGTGAGGGCTGTGAGAGATTTTTACGTTGGAGGGAGAGGGAGTAGGAGATTTTCTGTGTCTTATATAGGATTATTGAATTGTTTTAGGTCTTTAGGAACTTGATGTTATATTTGCCTTAGTTGAATACTAGCGCTCTTCGCTTGTTTTATGGATATTTTCGGTATATATTTGGTCTCTTAAATTTTTTTGATATTTAAAATTTGTGCCCCAAATCGTTGAAATTGATATTTAGTCCCTCAAATTCCCTTGTAGTCGAGTTTGATTGGGAGATGATGTCCCATCTAACTTAAGGTTTTTGTTATAGTTTTCAGTTATACCCCTGCAAGCTATTCAAACTTATTTCTTTTTTAAGTATGTTTCTTTAAACATTAGGAAATAGAAAGTTTGGAGGGAGGCGACGAATTGAGGATAGAGACGTAATTCAATACGCATGCTTACAATTAATACATCTGAATTAGCAATTTAGACATAGTGACTAACTGAAGGACTAATTTAAAAGAAGGTTAAATATTAATACATCTGAATTAGCAATTTAGACATAGTGACTAACTGAAGGACTAATTTAAAAGAAGGTTAAATTACACTATAAATCCCACAGAACTTTAGACATAGTGACTAACTGAAGGACTAATTTAAAAGAAGGTTAAATTACACTATAAATCCCACAGAACTTTCAGTGTTTTGTAGTAAACCCTCAAAGGACTATTAGTATTTTGCAATAAACTTCTGATAACTTTCAAAATCACACTAAACCCCTAATAAATTTGTAGAAACCCTCCAAACTTTATACTATTATATCTAACAGGACGCATGCAACTCATATATATGACTCAAAAAGATCAGAATGCCCCTTAAATTATTCAAGTACTCATTTATGATCTTTTTATATTCAACAATAAAAATAGAAAGCTTTCATCTTTAGAATTTGTTCTTCTCTTGATCGGGCCCAGTTTGGGGTCTTGAACCCGGGTTGTCCTTTTTTTTCCTTTTGCTGAAGTTATCCTTCAGAATATCTTTCTGTGTTTTTTTGTTCTAATTTACAGATCTTATCAGCAAAATTTGATAACTTAAAAAGGCCAAAATACTCCTTAAATTATTAAAATACTCCTCATGACCTTTTTATATTTTCAACAGTGCAAATAGAAAGCTCTCGTCTTTAGAATTGTTATTCTTTTGTTTGGGCCCAAGTTGGGGTCACGAACCTTGATTGTCTTTTTATTTTATTTTCCTTTTGCTAAAATATCCTTTTAATTTTTTTATGTTTTTTGTTCTAATTTATGGGTATGATCTGCAAAATGAGGAAACTTATTGGAGGTTTTCTGCAATTCTAAAAGTTACCGGAGGTATAGTATGATTTTGAAAGCTATTGTGTGTTCTTCACAAAACACTAAAAGATTTTGGGTGGTTTAGATTAATTTTTTAAGTTATTGGGTCACACCGCAAAACACTGAAGGTTCTTGAGGGTTTGGTGTTATTTATCCTTAAATTAACCAATAATAATATTTTGAGAGAGTGAATAACGATTTTAATTACTTGAGGAGTTAGTTTCTTCAAAACGTTAAAGCTTTAAAGGACAAATGCAGGAGAAACTCTTGTTTGTAATTGCAGAAACAAGCCTTACGCCGTGCTTGCACGGCTGGATCTAATTTATTTGATTTACTTATTTGTATATTTATCTAATGTGAGCTTACCTTCTAAATAGAATTTGCATTTAATACTTTTAAATATTATTATGTGTTGGTCTATGCAATATATACTATGTTGCCCTTAGATGACAAATGAGAAAATTCGATATTATTTCTATCAAAAAAAATTTATTTATTTGTAAATTACATCTAGGAGGGTCTGGCGAGATAAGTTCAAAAAGTAAGGGGTTTTGCGAGACACCACGAAGTTTAGGGGGTTATATAAGATAAACAAAGTTCAGAAAGGTTATGTGAGAAACCCCCATAAAGTTTAAGTAAGTTATGTAAAATTATCCCTTTAGAAAATTAAAGTTCTATAAAACATTTGCCGTAAAAAAGTTATCTTTAAGAAAATAATCTAATGAATATTGATCTCAATTAGAATCAATTAGAATTTCAAATTCAGTACTGATGAAACATTGATGGATCAAAATATTTTTCCCTTCCTAAAATATATTTGGAATCAATTAGAGTTTCAAACTAATTAGAAAGTAGAGTACTTATCTAAACTTTAACGAACCGACACATGGTGGCTTTTTGGCTCTTTACTAATTGCCACATGACGAACTTCGGGTAAACTATTAATTTTTCTTTATATTAAAAGGAGGGATAATTAAATGTTAACTAAAGTTTATTTTTATTGTCTTGGATCTGGAAAAAAAAATCGTATTTCTGCTAAATTTGTTGTTGGATCTTGCTATAAAGGCGATCTAAGGTTTGATTTCTTCTCATTTTAGAAATATTGTGATGAAAATTTCGTATGTTTTAGAAATATTGTGATGAAATTTGGATGATGCATTTTCTATAATTATCTGAAATTTTCATGTTCTTAGCAAAACAGCTACAATTTTTATTTTTTTGTATGTCCCAAGTAAAATTTTTGTTTAATTTAAGACATGCTATTTAGCTAGGGTTTTTTGGACATTAATGATGGAGCAATCTCTATATTTGTTTTATACTCACCGTGCTTATTTGTAGGGGGAGCTTTCGCTCTCTTCATTCTTAACTCAATTCACTATACCTTTTAGCGGCACTTGATTGATTATACTTAACTCTCATAAATCTAAAAATAATCCAGAATTAAACATGAATGAATAAGACTGAAACATTAGTTCTATTTTAGGTAAAGTTGCAACATTAAATTTTTTCAGGTAAAACTAATCTATAGATTTGAGATTAGTTTTCTACAATAAACACAACACGTTCATATAGTATATGCATGCATTAATTAAAATGTGTTGCATTTATGTTTGCTTTGTAAATGTTTCCTTCCTTCTTAATTTTCATCTTAAAAAATGGAAAGATCAAGTGGAACTCCAATATATACAAGCCAACATGACTCTCTCACATTTTTACTCCATGAATTCAATATTTTCCTACTCCATTTCATCAGTTTTTGGGAAATGTATTGTTCAGTTTTCTTTCTTTGATGAGGACATTAAAAAGTATCAAAACTTAGTTCACTACACTATTTAGTGGTACTTATTTGATTATACTTAACTCTCATAAATCCAAAAAAACTCCAGAATTAAACATGAATGAATAAAACTAAAACATTAATTCCTTTTCAGGTAAAACCGCAGCATTAAATTTTTTTAAAAGTAAAACTAATCAATAATTAATTAATAGACTTTCCAAGAATACAGACACAATCAACTCCTATATAAACCCCAACAACCTACTCTCCCACTTCACCAATCCATATCCAATACAAACAAATTACATCACTAAAAACCTACACATCAAAAATGGCCAAACCAGCAACAACTTTGTTCGCCATCTTCATCCTCCTCATCCCCGCTGCGAACGCAACTCCATCGCCATCGCTGCAACCAACACTCAAAGAGCTCGAGCGCTTCTTCCCGATAGAAGAAGCCCCGTCACCAAGCTTAGGCGCCGACTCCGTGGAAGACCTCAAGTTCATGCTCCCATTCCTCAATGGCGAGTGCTGGAGCACGATAAAGGACGTCCCAGGATGCGCAGGTGAGGTCCTTCAATCTATCTTCACCTTCAAGCTCAAGATCGGACCCAACTGCTGCGGTGTGATTCAGAACATCGGCGACAAGTGTCTGCAGAATTTGTTCGGTGTTTTTCCTTTCAACCCTGCGAGTCTCATCTGCCCTCCTCCCGAGAACTGATACAGTGATGTTAGTGATTGTTTGAAGTAGAATGTGAGGGATGTGCGAGATTTTTACGTTGGAGGGAGAGGGAGTAGGAGATTTTCTGTGTCTTATATAGGATTATTGCATTGTTTTAGGTCTTTAGGAACTTGATGTTATATTTGCCTTAGTTGAATACTAGCGCTCTTCGCTTGTTTATGGATCTTTTCGGTATATATTTGGTCTCTTAAATTTTTTTTGATATTTAAAATTTGTCCCCCAAATCGTTGAAATTGATATTTAGTCCCTCAAATTTCCTTGTAGTCGAGTTTGATTGGGAGATGATGTCCCATCTAACCTAAAGTTTTTGTTATAGTTTTCAGTTATATCCCTGTAAGATATTCAAACTTATTTCTTTTTTAAGTCCGTTTCTTTAAACATTAGGGAGTTTGGAGGGAGGTGATGAATTGAGGGTAGAAACATAATTCAATACGCATGCTTACAATTAATACATCTGAATTAGCAATTTGGACATAGTGACTAGCTGAAGGACTAATTTAAAAAAAAAGGTTAAATTACATTATAAATCCCACAGAACTTTCAGTGTATTGTAGTAAACCCTCAAAGGACCGTTAGTATTTTGTAATAAACTTTTGATAACTTTCAAAATCACACTAAACCCTAATAAGTTTTGTAGAAACACTCCAAACTTTATACTAATATATCTGACAGGACGCGTGCAACTCGCATGACTTAAAAAAAGATCAGAATGCCCCTTAAATTATTCAAGTACTCATTTATGATCTTTTTATATTCAACAATAAAAATAGAAAGCTCTCATCTTTAGAATTTGTTCTTCTCTTGATCGGGCCCAGTTTGGGGTCTTGAACCCTGATTGTCTTTTTTTCCTTTTGTTGAAGTTATCCTTCAGAATATTTTTTTATGTTTTTTGTTCTAATTTACGGATCTTATCTGCATAACTTAAAAAGACCAAAATACTCCTTAAATTATTAAAATACTCCTCATGACCTTTTTATACTTTCAATAGTAAAAATAGAAAGCTCTCGTCTTTAGAATTGTTCTTCATTTGTTTGGGCTCAAGTTGGGGTCACGAACCCTGATTGTCTTTTTATTTTATTTTCCTTTCGCTAAAATTATCCTTTAAATTTTTTTTATGTTTTTTGTTCTAATTTATGGGTATAATCTGCAAAATGAGGAATTTTATTGGAGATTTTCTATAATTCTAAAAGTTACTGGGGGTATAGTAAGATTTTGAAAGCTATTGGGTGTTCTTCACAAAACACTAAAAGTTTTTGGGTGGTTTAGATTAATTTTTTAAGTTATTGGGTCACACCGCAAAACGCTGAAGGTTCTTGAGGGTTTGGTGTTATTTACCCTTAAATTAACAAATAATAATATTTTGAGAGAGTGAATAACGATTTTAATTACTTGAGGAGTTAGTTTCTTCAAAACGTTATGAGAGAGTGAATAACGATTTTAATTACTTGAGGAGTTAGTTTCTTCAAAACGTTAAAGCTTTAAAGGACTAATGCAGGAGAAACTCTTGTTTGTTACTTGAGGAGTTAGTTTCTTCAAAACGTTAAAGCTTTAAAGGACTAATGCAGGAGAAACTCTTGTTTGTAATTGCTGAAACAAGCCTTACGCCGTGCTTACACGGCTTGATCTAATTTATTTGATTTACTTATTTTGATCTTTATCAAATGTGAGCATACCTTCTAAATAGAATTTGCATTTAATACTTTAAAATATTATTATGTGTTGGTCTATGCAATATATACTATGTTGCCCTTGGATGACAAATGAGAAAATTCGATATTATTTCTATAAAAAAAATTTATTTATTTGTAAATTACATCTAGGAGGGTCTGGCGAGATAAGTTCAAAAGTAAGGGGTTTTGCGAGACACCCCGAAGTTTAGGGGGTTATATAAGATAAACAAAGTTCAGAAATGTTATGTGAGAAACCCCCATAAAAGTTCAAGGAAGTTATGTGAAATTATCCCTTTAGAAAATTAAAGTTCTATAAAATATTTACTGTAAAAAATTTATCTCTAAGAAAATAATCTAATGAATATTGATGTCAATTAGAATCAATTAGAATTTCAAATTCAATACTGATGAAACATTGCTGGATAAAAATATTTATCCCTTCCTAAAATGTATTTGGAATCAATTAGAGTTTCAAACTAATTAGAAAGTAGAGTACTTATCTAAACTTTAACAAACCGACACATGGTGACTTTTTGGCTCTTTACTAATTGCCACATGACGTCGGGTAAACTATTAATTTTTCTTTATATTAAAAGGAGGGATAATTAAATCTTAACTAAAGTCTATTTTTATTGTCTTGGATCTGGAAAAAAAATTCGTATTTTCTGCTAATTTTTTTGCTGGATCTTGCTATAAAGGCGATATAAGGTATGATTTCTTCTCATTTTAGAAATATTGTGATGATAATTTCGTATGTTTTAGAAATATTGTGATGAAATTTGGATGATGCATTTTCTATAATTATCTAAAATTTTCATGTTCTTAGCAAAACAGCTACAATTTTATTTTCTTGTATATCCCAAGTGAAACTTTTGTTTAATTTAAGACATGCTATTTAGCTAGGGTTTTTTTGACATTAATGATGGAGCAATCTCTATATTTGTTTTATACTCACCGTGCTTATTTGTAGGGGGAGCTTTTGCTCTCTTCATTCTTTTCGCTCTCTTCATTCTTTTGTGTTTTATACTCACCGTGCTTATTTGTTGTCCCCTTTTTGACGTTGTCAAAGGAGGAGAAATATTATGAGTATATCTTGTTTTGGTTATATGCATGATAATTATAATTTGTATATTCATTTCCCTTTATGTATATATATCTTATTATAAATTGTTTGTCATCATCAAAAAGGGGGAGATGGGTCATTTTGTCTTGATTTTTATTTACAAATAATTTACATCTAATGTTGTTTCTCTAGTGTTTGTGTTTTGTATCTATTCTAGGTAAATAATAAGTTGGAGGATGGATGGAATTAAGCATTCACGATCATATCCAATGGAGGTTGGCGGAATAAGTGGAATGAAGCCTTGCAATTTATGTTGAAGATCTAAGTTCAAGCTTCATCCGTAAGTTTACCAAGAAGAGCTTCGTTGAAGATCACAAGCTTGGGTAAATTAGTTTAGGAGTTTATACTTTGTGTGTTGGTACTTTAAGCTCAATATATACACACACACATGTATTTTGTTTATACACACACACATACACACACACACACACGCAAGTTTTGGTATTTGATTTTCAAGTTTAAATATGAAACAAATGAATATAATTGGAAAATACATACTTGTTTCATGTTTATATACTTATATATGATTTCATCAATATCAAGTTTATATAGTTCAATGAAATCATGTTTATTGTTTTCAAAATTTGCAAAACATGCATTTTTGTGAAAATATTAAGTTATTTGTTTATGGACTTAACAATCATTATATACATGTTTCATTAAGTCTATATAATCATTTTATAAAGTTTCAAAACATGGTTTAGCTAAAATATCAAAAGCATGTGTTTTGTATTTTCATGTTTTGGACTAGTTTTGAAAATTAATGAGTTTTCACAAATGTGAATTGCAATTCAAAAAATTCTTTTTGTAACAAGTTCATTTACATATTTACAATGATTTTCTAAAGTTTTTCTAAAGTTTTATATTTTTTAGAGTTTATTTGCTATTTTAAAGGCACTTCAAACATCAGTTTTACTATTTGATTTAGGCTGATAACCTGTTATCAGTTGACTGGTAAGTTGACTGACGACATCAGTCGACTGATGTGTCAACTGAAAAATATGCCTAGAATCAACAAAAAGTTTTTGTTTTATTTTAGTCGACCGACCAGTCAACTGATGAGGTCATCAGTCGGCCGATAAGGTCGTCAGTCGACTGATGAGCTGGAAAATACCTCTAACGGTCAGCTCATCAATTGACTGATAAAAGTCGTTAGTCGACTGATGCTGTAACGACTAGTTTTTCAGCCTTTTATAGATTTGGGTTTTTAGTTTTTTTTGCCTTGTTTTCTCTTAGCTGTGGGGTTCCTATAAATACCCCCACACATTCTCAGTTTTATTTACTGAAGAGAATGTTTTAAAACAAGTTTAAGTGTGTTTTAACAAGGGTTTGAGTTTTGATTTAAGTTTGTTTAAAAAGCTTTTAAGCATTTGAGAGTTTGTTTTGTGAAGACAATTTCACAAGAGCTTGAGGAAAATCATCCATTGATGTTTGAGCATTCAACTCTTCTCCCTCTCTCTCTTGACCTATAGAGAAGTTTTCCTTAAACTCAATTCTAGCAATTTATATGTTTTGATCTTAATTTCCATAAGCTAGTGTGATGCCCCTGGGTTCACATAAGGCTGCAGTCCGAGGTAAAACCAGGAATGTCAAACCTGTCATGCACCACACCGTGCAATAATATGTTTTACCATCACAATTACTATCTCTCTAGTAGAGTCAATAACAGGTGTAGGTACAAAAGCAGGTAAAAGATAATACAAGAGATATATGATGAAATAATAGAGATAAAAATGATATTTCATCATTTGACATACAAAAATATATGGTGAATCTCTGAAATAACTAGTCTGGAGATCTCAACAAGTCTCAAATTCAGAATATCTGATAAAAAAATAAGGCACACATCCTTTACAACTTCTAGAACATAACTCTCAAATATCTAAACAAAATATCTACAGTGGAGCTCCATAAATAAAATAAAACTGCAAATGAAAGATGGACGCTACTAAGTATCGTCATCAACCTGCGACTCTCTGTGCACCTGGCTCGTTACCTAAAATGGGAGGGGACAACGAGCGTCAAAGCGCTAGCAAGCAACATCACAACTAACCCCAAGGGAGAGGGCTCGTTGCATATAGAAAATACAATTAATACATATATACATAAAATCATTGATCCTAACAATAAGAGGATTTTAGTTTTAGGAAATTACAACACGAGCATAGGTATGTCGAGCAAAATAATCCAAACAAGAAAACCCTCATGTATATACCTTGTATCTCAAATTGTAAATTCCTAAATACCAAACCCAAGATCTAATACAGGAACAATAATATAAAGAAGACTAACTCATCTCAGAACTCAAATACCATGTCATGTCAAAACTCACATAAGTGTCATGTCCAGCCTATGTAAGTATAAGTGTCATACTCAAGGTTTAAACAGGTATCCAACACATGGACTAAGACTAGGTGTAGTGAATGCCCAACACACGGACTGCATATATAAATTATCCAAGACATGGACTAAATGATGAATGTCCAACACATGGACTGAAAATAATGAATGTCCAACACATGGACTGAATATGATGAATGTCCAACACATGGACTGCACATAATAATTGCACATGGACTGAATATGATGAATGTCCAACACATGGACTGCACATAATAATTGCCCAACATATGGACTGAATGAAATGTGTAGAATATCGATGAGATATATGAAAAGGATGCATATACACTAATTTCACACGTATCTCGGTACGCAAATCTAAACTCATGTCCGCAAGCCATCTCACATATGAAGATACATAATAAACAATACTTTCTAACGCCAAATCTTCGATGCGACTCCTCGCTCACATTAAAGCACACAACAAAAGTAAACATGCACAAACTATGTTGGCGATCAACCGAAACAGGCAGAAACCCTTCACAGGTTTCTGTCTGCTTCGAAACAAATCTCGAAGTTACATCATTATTTTTTAAGCATAATATTACTGATATCAACATATATGAAATAACGTGAAATGAAATATTAGCATGTAAATATATCGTCAAAACCCTAAACATTTATATACACATTTTTTAAATGTTTTAAAAATAAAAACTTGTGATTTAATTCATGATTAATAAATTTTAGATCTGAAATTTGTCAAGGTTACTATTGTAATTAATAAATTTTAGATCTGAAATTTGTCAAGGTTACTATTGTAATCAATTAGAAAATTATGATAATGTATTCTCACTTTTTGTCAAGGTTACTATTGTAATCAATTAGAAAATTATGATAATGTATTCTCACTTCATAAGTTATAAAGTTCTATCATTTGTACACTAAAAATACGTTTTAGGCTCGAAAAATCCAAATAAAACTTAATAAAACATGCAAAATAAAGGGTGTGGAGTTGGGCAAGATGTTACTCATCTTAGATGCTAAAAAACTCCTACAACGTGAAAGAGAACCAATCTCCTTCGCTGCACTGCACAAAACCCACTCAAAAATCCTCCGAAATCCCTGAAAATCGCCAAAGAAAAGAACTAGGGTTTGAGAGAAGGGAAAGGGGCTGCTAGGGTTTGGAATACAGAAAAAAAGAGGTATTTTTATGTTTAAACATGTGTATATATGACAGCAAACCCAAAAAACTACAGCCCAAAACCCGAAACCCGAAACTGGAAAACCCAGTCTAACTAGAAATATACTCTTCGATATTTTGGCTGTAACTTTTGTATCCGATCTCAGAATGAGGTGATTAAAGATTTGTTGGAAATCTACTGTAGTTATCTACAACTTTGATCTTTAATGTTTTTCCATATTCATAACATATTGGTGTGTAAAATACAAAATCTCTCCACTGGTCATAAATTTCTAGATTTATACATCGGTCATGATTTGTGCATTTGCTCTTATATACATACATATATACATTGAATTGATATCAAATCAATTCCTAGCATAATAAAACATTATAATATATTTTTTATAAATATGTAATATATTTATTATTATTTATCACAAAATATTTAAATTTTTGGGGTTTTACAGCAAGATTTCAATATTAAATTTAATTGTTTTTATTAAATCTCTTTGTTACACACACCCACTTGAGCTTATTGTATTTGTATTCATAGTATATTTAGGATTGTGAGAGATTATAATATTGAGTTGTGCTTAATTGAGTTCTCATCTTGTTTAGAGAACAAATCATTTGTTGTGAGCTTAATTGTGAGGTTCATTTTGTATTATACTAGTACACCAAGAGGAGTGTGAGGTGAGAGACGGGATCGCCCCAAGAGGAGTGGGGTAGATGGTAATGCCTAGAGAGATGTTGTAATTCCTAACACTTGAGGAAGACACGGGCTAGAGACCAACACTTGAGGTGGTAGTTAGTGTGTTTAAATTGTAAGTGATTGTAAAGCTTTCGGTGAACTAGAAAACCGAGTGTGAGGTGTAAATATTATTCAGGTGAGCATAGAAAACCCGATTGTGATAGTGGAGATCTTCTCGAGGTGAGGAGTGGAGACGTAGATCGTGGGGACCGAACTTCGTGAAGATATCGTTTGTTTGTGATTGCATTGGCGCACTTATTTTAAGTTCATATCTTATATCGCCTTTGTATATTGCTTGTTGTTTATATTACCCACTATCTAGTTTAGATTCTTTACCCTTGTGTTACTTGTATGTCCTTGCACATATATTTGTAATATATCATTCTTGCTAGGATATATTTGTTAATAAATCTTAATTTGGCATAAATCAGATTAGATTAGCATAAACCTTGTTCACCCCTCCTCCCCCCTAGGGTTCTTTCCTAGTGGCATTAGGATGCTTTCACTAGACTCGCTGGTATTAAATTCATAAATAACGGTGCCTGTCGAAGCCTATTTGCTGGTCAGGATTCTGAGATTGTACATCAATCGGAGTGGCATGATGCTGACAGCAGAACCCGGATCAACTTGGATCCGGTTGACAATGCCGGAGTCGATGTATCTAGTGAAGTATAGAGGTCTATCATGCTTCGAATTTCTTACTTGCATGTCATCCTTAGTGAATGTGATACAAGGGAACTGCTTGGCCACCAAATTACAATGTTGAACTAGGGGCTCTGACTCTTCGAGAACTGGCTTGCTTTGAGTGAGGAATACGTCAGAATCAACCAATGCTTCTTGCAGGGCCTCCCTAGTGTCTTTGGAAAGATGCAACAACTCGTATAGAGTTATCCTAGCTGGGATGTTAACTAGCTGAGTCATAACATCAAAGCGGTATGGTGTGCTTGAACTTCCCGATTTATCTCTTCCAATCAGACAATTGAATCGAGACTACTTTAGGTTTTGAACTTCTTAGCGTTGGGGCTCTTTCTCCTTTTGCGTATTTGTTGGTTGTTTCTGGGGTTTCCTTGTAGGTGCAGGTGGAGTTATAACCACCCCCAGCTCAGTTAACGTTTTAGCATTTGAATCAAAGGCTTTGGGATATTTGTAGTGGTATTCATTCCCGCCCCTGGTAGTAAAGGCTTCATGTTCGTCTTCAGAAAGTGATAAGGTAGAGATACATTCATCATCTTTCTCAGGGATTTCTATGGAGGGACAACAGGATTTGCCCTTACTCTTGGACTTCTTCTTGGAGAGGATCCTACCCATTGTTCATCTTCGAGCAAATCAGGATGGACCCAATGAATTTCGCCATTAGAGAATGTGTGTTGCATAAGTCCATTATGGCATTGTCCATAGAGATCGTCATTAATGGTCTTCACCTCCACCTTTGATACGGGTTCTGACTGAAACCATGACAGAGGGACAGAACCAAAACTGATAGAAACCACATTTTTGCCCACTTTCTTTTTCTTGGGCTGCCTTGTAGTGATGATACCAACGTTGATCAAGGCTTGGATCTTGTCCTTAAGGCTGTAGCACATCTTAGTGGGATGATGGACCCGCCTGTGAAATGCACAATATTTTGGATCCGTTGTCCTCTTGGCTTCCTCCTTGTTGGTGATTGGAGGTAATTTGATTTTGTTGTTATCCAAGAGGTATTTGAAGATAGCAGGAACTTTATCTTCCTTAAAGGAGTATTCCTTCGGGAATTTTGGTTCAAAAGTCTTCTGCTGTCTTTGCGGTCGTTGTTGCCATTGAGAGGGCGACTTCTGTAGCGCTTGCTATTGTGGCTACAGTTGGAATGTCTGATTCGTGTCTATTGAATTCGCTGGCATCTTTCCTTTACGACGTAGGACAAAGTTTTGTTTCGGAGCATTAGCCGACAGTTGACCTCTTTTAGCCTTCTTCCGTTTGAGGAAGCGTTCGGCTTGCTCTCCGTGCACCTTTAATTCTTTCCACGTTTTATATGGTGCCACACCCATGGCTTTCAACACATCCAAAGAAAGGTTATTATGACATGTTTGGAGAATAAACTCTTCCGTAATCGGATCTCGGTAATTCATTACCTTATTCTGGAAGCGCTTGATGAATGCATCGACCAACTCTCCGTCTTTTTGCTTTTCGTCGAACAATATCCCGATTGACACCTCAGTGTCATCATCAAAGAAGTTCATAAGGAACATGTTCTCCATATCATCCCAACTGCTGATGCTCCTTGGCTTGAGGTGGCGGTACCATTCGAAGGCGGCTCCACGAAGGGTGACGACCAATGATCGGACCATCAAAGGTTCATTGCCAGAGATTATGCCGAGGTGTGATTTAAAATATATCAAATGTTGAGTATGCGATCCTCTCCCATCAAACGGTGTGAAGTTAATTAAGTTGAACTTTACCGGATACGGAATCAATTCCTACTCTCTTGGATATGGACACGGGATACTGGTCTTTTTTATCTCTTGAGCAGACATCAAAGCGTTGACTTTGTTATCAAGGTCCTTCATCTTCTTGTATTCACCTGCATTTTTCTTTGGGGGTTGCTGAGAAGGTTAACGATATTCTACTGGCTCACCCCAGGGTTATTGTCGTTGGGAGGAGTATCAGCGTCGATATTTTCGTCCACTTCCGAGTCGCTATCTACTTCGTTAGTATTGTTGCGACGACTGGATTCAACTTACTGATTTGATAAGGATTGAAGCTGTTGGGCACATAACTTCCTCATGTGCTGCATGTTCAACTCTATTTCCATCTTCATCTCAGCTCTGAGCTCTTCTTTCTGCTTAGCTAGAGCATTTTTGAGGATTTGAGCTAACTGGTCTGGAGTGATGGTGAACGCCTCCCGAACTCGTCCTGTGCTGGACAAAGTGGCATCCGAAGCAGTTATAGAGCAAGCGTCTAGCTGTTCATTATCTGAGGATAACCCTCTGTTCATTCGTTGATAATCCTTTGGTCTGATAGCTCCATCTTGCAGCCGAGTTAAATGTTAAGATATTTCCAGAAAAGGTTCAGGGCTGAAACACCGTGTTGACTTCCCTTTATCAGTCACATTGATGGTAACTTCTAGGAGTTTGTCATTTTAAATGGTCAGTCTTCTTTTGCGCGCCTTGGCTTGGACTTCAACGTTTCGGTAGAAAGTCTTTCAAATACCGAGACCCTCTGTGGAACGGTCTTGGGGTAGCTACACTCTGCTGCCCTGATAATCTTAGTACACGGATAGTGAGAATCCATTTTCTAGGTACTTCTCTTTCAAGATCCGTTCGTACCCCCTGCCCGATAGTATAACTCATCGGCATGATTACCAGAGCAACCTATCGTGTGCTGGTATAATTTCCAAGGTTTAACGTCATCGTCTTCTGAAGAACATGCTTCTTTTTAGGGATATAACGCATCGTTGTCGTTCTTAAGAGTCACTCGTTTAGAACCACGCCTTTGTGAGCGCAGGGCCCTAACGGGATCTTAAACTTTGACTCGTAATCCGAGGCTAGCGGTTACAAGTAATTTCTCAACATGAGAGGTTCTTGACTTGTTGGGAGGGCCCACACGACCCCAATATGATGAATCGCTTGAGGTTCATTTACCGGACCCAAATGCTCTTTTACCGAGGCTTTGCCTCGACCCTCGTGCAAAGGACCGAGATAATCTGTGATCTTCATCTTGAATAGGGACAAGTCCATGCTGTCGTGGAGCTCCACGGGCATAGAACACCTTCGATCTCGGCCTTTACGTAGGTCACCTTGGGGTGACGCGCACTTGGTCGGGTCACCTAGGGGTGACCCGCATTCTTCGTTCTTCTCAGCAGTAGTTTTGGCCTTTGGCCTCCATACTTTACGTAGTTTCGATGGTTTTTGGGCCACTTCTTGCTTCTACAATTTATTGGCTTTCTGCACAAGGATTTTTGCGTGCACAAGCAATGCGCGATGCTTCTGAATGTGCTCCTCCAGGGTCAAACGGGTCCTTTTGACACGGACCCATTCATTCGTCATTGGTTTGGAGGAGGAACTGCTCGCTCGCTGTTATGCCGCTTGGTACTTCCTAAACTTCAGATCCACCTTAATGTGGATCCTGTCAACTGGCTCCAAAGCCTTGGCGAGTTGGCATGTAAGGCACTAGCCTTGTCTTTGACGTGCTCTCTTTGATAGAGTTGGCGTGCCTTCAGCAATAAACTCCTTGATCAAGGAGGGGCTCGGATTTAAAGATCCAACTTCCTCGGACACCGGAGGAGCGTTGCGAGACGGAACTGCAACAGCAATGGGGTAGATATCATCATCTTGGGTCTTCAGATCTGAAGACCAGCGAACCTTCCTTGAGGAGGAGATCCACTTGCCCTTGTAAGGGGAGGAGGATCTGGAGGAGGAAGACATGTACTCCTCGTACTTTTGCTGGTCGAACTCGTATTCGACCTCCTTATCAACCTGGATGAGGATCCCTTGTTGCGACACTACAGCCTCGACAGAGAGGCTATCGACTCCCACTGTGGCTGCCAGCATATTTGGTGCAAAAGTTGATTTTTTTTCTTTATTAAACTCATCACAACTTCTTTCGTTACAATAAGTTCAAAAAAAGTAAAAGTTGATCTTTTTATGATATCTCTTTACACAATAAATAAATAAAGATTATAACTTCTTTCAAACAACACACAGATCCTATTTATTAGTCTCTGCTTGCGTGGATACTTTACCTGTGTCGGGGTTTATCCGTGGACCGTCATGGATCAGATCCGGTTGATCGGGATGTTAGAAGTTCGTTGCTTCACAAAGAAAGTAAGAATAGAAGTGATAATCTCGACCAAGCGAGATTATGACTCTTCTCAAGATCAAGTCTAAGCCTGATCTCAAGGAAAGGGTGAACGGGGCTTCAGATCCACCGGGATTCTTCCAAGATCTGTTAGCCCTTTCTAAAATTTGTGGTTCACTCTTCAAATCGACAGCACTTCACCCTAAAATTTTAGATCTGAAGAAATAAGCCTCTAGGCTTGTATTTATAGAACTTTGGATGTGGGTATTTAGATAAGAATGAATGATTTGACCCTATCTCCAGTTGACATCAGCGTAACCACTCTTAGATATGATATCAAGTCAGTTGGGAAGCTTAGGAATGAAAAAATCCCGAGAAACCCGACAAAATGTGTTTTTGGATACCGGCGAGCAGGACAGACACCGGTGATCCGCGTGGGCGCGGGACACCAATTCAATTGCACGAGACACCAATTGGTGTCCCGCAGCTATGCAGGATAGTTCTGGACTTAGCCATTTTTTGGCCTTTCGAACTTATTTTTCTCGTTGTTTTGCATGTTTTGTCGTTTTGTTGACTTGTAAGCCTCGCCAACTTGCTTCATGCACTCATTAGCTTTATTAGCTTCTTTACGGCATTGGATGATCCTCTTGGGTTCGGATAATCCTCCCCAGCTTAGGTAATATTGTTCATCGTCTTCGCTTAGCCTCAAATTACATGTGGGAACCCATATATGTGAACTAGCTCAAACTTCCATGAGTGGACTGTACTGATGTTGAGCCCCACACATCTATGTGAACTGGCTCAAACTTCTCTTTCTTCGGTGTTATGCCAACTCTTTTAAAGCTTATTTCTTTTGTTTCCCAAAGATGTAACTTTCACATAAGTCAAAATCAACCGACCTCAAACCTGGTAACTTTCCATTCGACTGCATAACCTTTAGGCCTTTGTTACTCATGTGACCAAGCCTCTAGAGCCATAAATTTGGATCTTCTTTACTTTCAACCACTGTAATGGATCCACGTGCATTTGTCGTCATGAAGAGAGATCCACTCTTCGTACCAAGGGCAACAATCATAGACCCCTTGGTAACCTTTCATGTATCACATGCGAACGTTGATATATATCCCTCTTTTGCCAATTGTCCTATGGAGATCAGATTCTTCCTTAAGCTAGGAATATGTCTCACATCATTCAGCTTCCATATAGACCCATTGAGTTCAATTTGCACCTCTCCTTTTCTAACTATATCACATGGTTGATCGTCGCCAAGATAGACTTTTTCTAAGTTTCCTGAAACATAATTCTCAAATAAATCTCTATTTGAGGTAGCATGAAGCAAAACTCCTGAATTCGGCACCCATGATTCTGTCTTGCTCTCCAACGAGCAAATAAGGCCATCATCTGATTCTCCTGAGATGACGTTCTCTTCAGTCTTGTTCTCCTTGTCTTTCTTGGGTTCCCTGCACTGATTCTTATAGTGCTCAAACTTGCTACAGTTCCAGCAGTCAAGCTCTTTCTTGCTTTTATGATTTTTTGATCTTGACCTGTCGTTCCTCGAATTAGGTCCTTCATAGCTATTCCCTCCATTTCTATTTTTATTTCTACCTCTGCTCTCAAAATTCAATGCCGACCATGAATTAGAAACCCCTTCTTATTACCTTCTGATCTCCTCGGTCATAACCATGTCTATAACTTTAAAAAACTTCATTTTTGATTTTTCACATGACCCGCTAATCGAAATAACGGTGCTCTTCCAACTATCAGGCAACTGACCAAATATTAACATGACTTGAATTTCATCATCAAATTTATTATTGACGGAGTTTAGTTGATCCGTAATCTCATTAAGCTCATTTGGGTGTTCCTTGAATTTTTGGCTTTCGGACATCCTCAAATTAAACAGCTTCTTTATGAGATGTACCTTATTCATCGCAGAGGGTTGTTCATACATACTAGATAACGCAACCATGAGATATGCCGTCGAATTCTGATTCTTGATGTTGAAAGCTACAGATTTGAACATGATCAACCTGACTAATAGCTTCCACTCTGCATCCTTCATATTCGCTGGCTTCTCTCTCAATGGCAAATATAAATCCTTTTGATAGAGGTAGTCTTCCATCTGCATCTTTCAGAACCCAAAGTTTGTCCCATCAAACTTCTCGATCTTGGACGTCTCCTTCTCAAATCTCATGTCTCTGACCTCAAATCGCCTGCGCCAAATCTGGTCGCTCTGATACAACTTGTTAGGATTTATCTAACCCCTGATACGATTTGGAAATAGAGATCAGAGAGAAGAGAGAGAGAGAGAGAGAGAGAGAGAGAGAGAGAGAGAGAGAGAGAGAGAGAGAGAGAGAGAATTAATCACAGAAGGAAAAACACACAAGATTTACGTGGTTCACTTCTCGACACTTGATTTTCATCTTAAAAAATGGAAAGATTAGTTCTATTTTAAGATGTATAAACCCTAGGTTTGTGATACCTAAATGACGTGAACATGTTTAAATTATTTTATATCTATTCAATGATTAGTTCCAATCATGCTTAGTTAATCATGTTAATAATTTATGTTTTATTTGAGAAATTTTAGTTAATTGAGATGCTAAACCCTAACTAGATTAATTCAAGAAATAATTTATGTTTTATTTGAGAAATTTTAGTTAATTGAGATGCTAAACCCTAACTAGATTAATTCAAGAGTTTAAATCATGTTGAGTTAATCACCCTAACTAGATTAATTCAAGAGTTTAAATCATGTTGAGTTAATCCATGTTAAGCAAATATGAAAGTTTGAATCTTGTTATATGCCTTATGTTAATAAAATTAAGTTTTTGAATAAAGTTATAAAAATACAAACGCCAAAATCTAATCTGTGAAGATCTTCTCTGGCCAGTCGACCGACCAAGGCTAGCCGGTTGACCGATGAGAACTTGTGAGTGCACTTTGTGCACGTTTGCGTTCGGTTGACCAACGCCCTAGGTTCGGTCGACTGACCTGTGTTCTTTGTTGTTGTTCTCTTTTGTTTGAAGTGTTATTTTTTACACCTTTTGTTTTCGAACGAGGGATTCGAGGCGCACGATGATACACGTACAATCATGAGTATACACATATAGTGTCATAGCACACACATGGGTATCCTGAAGTGGATTAATATAGTTATTGTTTCGATTACACGGGAGATATGAGTTATTTAAACATTATATACTTGTATGGATATCGTTGATGAGAACCGCTCAGTACTACTTGGTATAGTGCATCGATATACCATTAGTACAAGCCATTAAGTCGGGTTTTAGGATGCTTAATCTAGTAGTCCATCCTGCACATAGATACGATGAGGCTTGTGAGTCGTATACCTAGGATGCCTGATTTGGTAGTCCGTCTTGTACATTGATGCAATGAGACTAATGAGCCGTATACACTTTTAGGATGTCGATTTAGTAGTTTATCCCGCATGATAATACGATGAATTATAAACTTTACAAGGATTTGTATTGTGATAATTATCTAATAGTCTGAGTCTTGGTGGATACCATTTATGAACATGACCCATCGCTGAGTTATATATAACCGATGTACTTTACTCTTGTAAGTACACGGGATGATATGCAGTTGTTTACATTATCTTCCAAAGGATAGTGAAATATATTTTTGATCCGATATTGTGATGATTTTACTTTCTTATATTTCTAACCTTTATTCTTAGTTGGGATTGATGATTAGTGATTCATAATTTGAGACATATTGTATATACATGAGGGTTTTCTTGTTTGGATTATTTTGCTCGACATACCAGTCTCGTGTTATGAGTTTCTAATTATTGATTGTATGGTGTAAATTTTGATCTCCCGAGAACAGGGAACTTCGTTCGTATTAATAAGAATGGCTTATTACAAACTAATAAATCGACATTACAACAGAAGCGGAGGGAAGGCCCTCATTGTTTAATGTGGGGACTTTTGGTAGCTACAGGATGCTTCGCTCGATGCTCGTGCCGAGTCTGCTTTCCTTGGACGGTTCGACCGAGGTTGCTGGAGAGCTTCAGTACACAGTAGGAGCTCGGGTTGATGGAGTTCGGTTCTCAGAGTCCGGCGGCGATCAGGGCCCGGAACTGAGAGGAGGTGCTACAGTGCAAAGGTTATGCAAAGAGCTTGCCATGGACCCGATCGAGAGTCGAGAGCTAGTGGTTCGGTTAGCTGATTCAATTATGGGCGAATCGCTGAGCAGCTGAAAACAGCTGAACCTCTTCTTTTCTGGTTGGAAGAAGTTCTGAACTGGTGAACCGATGAACCCCTTCTTTGTGGCTGGAAGAAGTTCTTAAATGGTGGAGAGACCACGTGGTTACTCCTTGAATCATGAGATATGACCATGTACTGTTAAGGGATGTCCTGCCGCCCATCTGTACTATGAACGGTCATTCGATGGGTTGTGCTTCACGTCATGTCACGTATGAGTGGGAAGGTCCATCCTCGTATGTGAGACAGCGGCTGCCCACTACTCGAGTGGATTGGGCCAGCTCACTGTGCACCGGCGGCTCCAGCTCTTGACTTGGACCGATGAGCTGAGTTGCATTTATGAGCGCGCAGGTTGATTTGGCGTCTGTCCGATCACTTGTACTGTGAGCGGCCACTCGACGGGCCTGGAGTACTGTGCCTTCTCCCTTCAGGTCAAGAGAGGTGGGAAAGAGGGTGCCCAGTACTCAAGTGGGTTTGGACAGCTTGCCGAATGCCGGCGGATCCAGCTCTTAACTCGGACGGATGAGGTGAGCTGCATTTATGAATGTTCAGGTTGATCTGGTACCTGTCCAATCACTCGTACTGTGAGCGGCCACTCGACAGGTCTGGAGTACTGTTCCTTCTCCTTTCAGGTCAAGAGAGGTGGGAAAGCCCGCCCTTGCACGTGGGGTAGCGGATACCCTAGCTATACTGGTGACTTTGAGGTTTGTAAGCGGATCCGACTTTAGACTCGGTCAGGTGAGTTGTAAAAAGGCGGATTTTCGTTACTTAGTCGATCTCGACTCATACGGGCGAGCCGATCATTCAGGCGAATCTGGGACTAAATAGACACGAGTGCATTTGACGACCGCACGGCTTAGGCTCGTGCCGACGAATTGTGTTGGCGACTTTTCTTTGCAGGCGGATTTCCCGCAAGTTTACAGAGGTATTTTTTACCGTCTACAAGACCCCCTTCAAAGTTTTCAGACCTAAACCGGCTCGCGTGTGGTCTGGAATACTTTGAATAAAGAAGTTCCTGGCGAATCATATGTATTTGGTCTTTTCTAGGATTTTTAGCAAACCCTCAGCTATCAACGAGTTTGATTTGCCTTTACCAATTACCGTTCGAATCGGGCTAGCCATACTATTCCCCTCAGTATGATGAGTTGTCGAGTAGTCTCTCTTAGGCTTGATCCTACGATTTCTACTCTAACCCTCAGCCGTCTGAGGCGCATGCTTAAACGAGGCCATCTCGTTGGCGGTTCAAGGCTTCGGACAAGTCGTGTCATTTGTCGTTTGTCTCCAAAGGCGAATGGATCGTTCAGGCGAAGTTAAGTTTTGGGGGCAAAATTCTGCTCGACTCGCGGATTTGGGTCGAGTTTTTGTTGGCCTCTTTGTTTTGATGATGTTTAACAAACAATTTACTACTAATATTGTTTGTCTAGTGTTTTTACATTCTTATGTATTGTAGACAAACAAAGTTGTTGGAGGATGGATGGAATAGAGCTTCAACGATGATATCCAAAGGAGGTTGGCGGAATGTCGGTGAAGCCTTGCAATTCAAAGTTAAAGATCAAGTTCAAGCTTCATCCGCGAGATTACCAAGTCAAGCTTATTGAAGATCAAGATCATTGCTTGGGTAATTTAGTTTAGGAATTTATATTATGTGTGTTAGTACTTTAAGCTCAATCATATACACACATACACGTTTTGGTTTTTGTATATATATAGTTATATATATACATATATGTTTTGGTTTGATAGTTTTCAAGTTTTACTATGAAACAAATGAATATAATTAGAAAACATATTTTTGTTTCATACTCATATGCATATATATGATTTCATCAATATCAATTTTAGTTAGTTAAATGAAATCATGTTTTAGTGCATTATATGTGTATTTTGATAAAATACTACATTCTTTGTTTATAGACTTCATAACAATAGTTTACATCTTTCTTCAAGTCTATAAAATCATTTTGTAAAGTTTCAAAAGTTGGTTTAGCCAAAATGTCAAAATTCACATGTTTACACTTTCGTGTTTTGGACTATCTTGCAAAATGATGATATTTTTCATTTGGGAAGTCCTTTTTCGAAACCAGTCATTGTAGCATGTTTATTATCATGTCTACAATCATTCCTCAAAGTTTTATATTTTTTGAAATTTATTTGATATTTTTAAATAGTGTTTTAAAATCAGATAAACAGTTTTCAGAACCTGGAATATCAGTTTCCGGTCGACCGTACCGGTCGACCGATCATTGGTTCATTTCTCACCATGCGACAGAGAGTCTGTCGGTCGACCGGTCCGGTCGACCGGTCCGGTCGACCGATGAAAATTTTCGGTCGACCGATGAATTTTCCGATCGACCGACGATGTTGTTTTCAGCTTCCAACGGCTAGTTTTTTTACCGTTGCCTTGGGGCTGTTTTTGTCTTTTGCTTAGGTTTTTGGCTGGTCGACCGCACCGGTCGACCGATCATTTGTTCATTTCTTACCATGCGACAGAGAGTTGGTCGGTCGACCGGTCCGGTCGACCGAAAGCTCCATCGGTCGACCGCACCGGTCGACCGACGATGGTCCAGAACGTTTTCTTCGTGTTTTTGCTCTCATCGGTCGACCGACGGAATTTTCGGTCGACTGACAATAGATCCGTTGGGCACAACAGCTACTTTTCTGAGGAGCTTTCTGGGGGATTTGTTGTCCTTTGGCTTGGGGTTTTTGGCTGAGTTGTGAGAGGGTATAAATACCCCATTGCCTTCAACTCTTAAGAAAATCTAAGAAGTTTTTAAAACAAATTTTAAACAAGGGTTTAAAGTGTGTTTAAGGGTTTGTTTTGTTTGTGAAGAAGTTTTCACAAGTGGAGGAGATCATCTTCTTGTTTGGGCTTCAATCTCCATCTCTCCATCTTGTTATTCAGAGAAGAATCTCTAAACTCATTTCTAGCTATTTATTATTTTGTTTATAATTTCTATATGCTAGATTTTAATTGAGTTTAGTTTTGATTTTGATTTCACTCATTGTTTACACACACCCACTTGAGCTTATTGTATTTGCATTCATAATATATTAGGGTTGTGAGAGTTGTAACATTGAGTGTGGGCTTTTATTGTGTTCTCATCCATATTAGAGAACAATTTATATTTGTTACATTGTGAGATTGTTAGGTTTTCGGTGAGCTAGAAACCGAGTGTGTTGTGAAGTTTTCGGTGAACTAGAAAACCGATTGTGAGGAGTGACGTTGATCGGTGAGCGTTGAAAACCGATACTGTGAGGTGTAAACGTTATTCGGGTGAACGTAGAAAACCCGGTTGATAGTGGATTTCTCCCCGGGAGTGGGGAGCGGAGACGTAGGACGGAAGGTCCGAACTCCGTGATCATATTGCTTGTTTGAGTTTGTCTTTGGCGTATTTGTTTTCGCACTTATTTTATATCGCCAATTGTGCATTGCTCATTCATTTTTTCCACTATCTTGTTTAGATTATTTACCCTTGTGTTGTTTATATATCCTTGCATATATCTCTATCATATAGGATATATCTCATTGTTCATATTGCTTATCCTAGTTTATATTCTTGTTGTATTTCATACTTGCTAGGATAACGTGTTAATTAATTTTAATTGGCATTTAATCAGATTAGATTAGCATAAGACCCTAATCACCCCTCCTCTAGGGTCTAACAGTTTTCCCAGGTGAGACCTTTCCTTTGGGCGTAACTAGATTCAGTGTGAGTGAGCCACGTGTCCGCTGGTGGGCTTCGTGCTTTCCAGCTAAGGTGGCGTGGTCCCGTCACGTCGCGTTCATCGTGATTCGACAGTTTGACGTCAACTGCGTGCGTCTCGTTTGAATCATGAACATGGTCTTCGAATCCAACCGTCGGATACAGCCGTCGATTTCGGCTCGGGTTCCGGGTTTCGACCGGCCTGTGGTCTTCGAATCCAACCGTCGGATACAGCCGTCGATTTCGGCTCGGGTTCCGGGTTTCGACCGGCCTGTTTCCTGTTTCGGTGGTCCCTTCGAAACGTTGGGGGCCATCTGGGTCGTTGATTTCGATCGTGGTCACGTCTCTCGCCCGCTAGTGTTTTGCCTTTTGAGGGCGATCGTGGCCACGTAAGCAACTCCACCTTTAAGTAGGATGTTCCCTTTCTCTGAGAGCTACCGTGCTCAGGAATCTTAAAAAATTTCTAAAGAGAGAGAGTTCCCGCTTTATCCCCCAATGGCACCAAAATCTAAGAAGTGTGTTGCGAAGGGAGAAGGTCCTGGATGCTATTCTGACAGCCTCGCCACCGGTGTGCCCGCCAGCGTGCCTGAGGCGCACTCGGGTAAGTCAAGGGGTTTGTCTATCGCTCGTCCTCCCTAGATTCGGTCATCCTTTGGCAGCTCCCCCGATTTAGGGCAAGGTCAGCCCTTTTTGGGCGGATTTTACATTTATTCGTAGATGACGATCCCTGTATCTACAGGAGAAATTAACCTTTATTAGGTGAAGGCGAACTCGTTTTTGAAAGGCGAGTTCGACTTTTTCTCTGGTAAAGGGGAGTATCGTTTAGACAGGCAGATCTCGTTCTGGTTAAGCGGTTTTCACTTTTTAACTAGTGAATTTGCCCATCTTGTCTGGATAGGCAGATTTACCTTATATCCTGATTCTTTGGTTCTTTCTTACAGCGACCTTTTCTGACGAAGCTCTCCCGAAGGGCGTGGCCATCGGTCTCGCCGGAGGCACAGGCTATACGGCGCCTCCCCGATTTCCTTCCTTGGACCCGGTGCCTGTGTTCTCTGCTGATAAACCGGATGGCTTGATAAAGAGAGTCACTGATGGGCACCATCTAATGCTACATGAGTTGACCACCGACGCGGTGTTGATAGACGAATCCAGGACGGAGTTACAAAAGCCCCAGTTCTTGTTCGGTGATGCTGCGGTTATCCTTCTGCCCTGTTGATCAAGGAGAGCAGGTGGTTTAGCATGGTGGACGGGGTCCACTATTATCTTCCCAGCATGCCGAGAGGGTTTTCGGTCGTCGAGTTGCGGTCTTTCGCGGTCCCCCTAGTGATGAACTGGGATTTTACCCCTACTCAGGACGGGGTTACTTACAGTGTCTTTATGGGCTCTACGACTGGGTACGGGGTGGAGAGTTCTTACAAACGCGTGACAGGCCTACGCCCTGGTCTACCATTCAATGAGTTGCCCGCAGGGGAGATGATGGCGGTTGCGGAGACTTTCCATCATCGCTTCTTCCAAGCCGGTGGGAGATTCCCCCCAAGGGACTTTCGAGCCCCGAGGTGGGTCTACTCTGCGTCTGGTAGCCACACCTGGTGGTCCAAAATCTCTGACTATGTTTTGGCTGAGAATTCTGATCTCACGGACACGGAATTGTTCGTGGCCATTCGGGCCACCCGTCATGGTTTGAAGATTAACGCCCCCCAGTTCCACAGCGTCTTGGAACTGTATTGTGCGGATAGTGGCACGTTCTTCACCCCCAATGGCGAGCTCGGCCTGACCCTCCATGAGATGTATGACGTGTCAGGGTTTCCTCTGGGAGACTTCTCATATGAAAAGTACATCCCGGGCCTAGATGAGATCGACCAGCTTTCAGACTGTTCTCCCTTGGTGGTTGAGACTCTATGGGAGTTGCTCTGTCACTACCACATCTGCCTCAACACTTTAGGGGTGGTGGACCACAAAGGGAAGAAGAAGAGGGCTCCGAGGATCAGTCACAAGAACTGGGCTGATTACTTGTTCCCGAAGAGTGATGTCAAAGGGAAGCCTGCTCTTTCGCTGGGCGAGTATGACCAGTCCGAAGTGGAGAGGAGGACAGCCGAGGGGGGAGCTACCGTGACCCTTGAGCATGACGAGGGCGGGTTCGAATTCGGCATGATCTTCTATTCGTTTCATCACCAAGCCAAGTCCCCTACATCCGGGAAGGCTCTGCTCGCGGGGTACCTCATGTTGTGGTTGAAGAGGTGTGTGGTCCCCACTCATTCGTTTGAGGCTCTTTTGGTGGGGGTTGTGTACCCCGCGGTTCGTTTGGCCCATGGGAGGTCCTACGCATTGGTGTCGACTATGGTGGCATGTATCCATCAGGGGACTCCGCACCCTGACGGCCCAATTCTGCCACGTATCTACCATCGACGAGGGGGAAGGAGAGGTCATCAGGACCCCTAACCCTAGGATGGGACTGCCGTACACTTATCTGATGGCGTGGTTTGTATACCACTGCGAGTGCTTGATGAGTGCCCCAGTGACTCTTCAAGGAGACAAGTTCGTTCCATTCGTTCAGCGCCTGGAAAAGTGTTCCTAGAAGTGTAAAGACATCCCTGATGCGCGGAAGATGCTCTCCCACTTCGGCTACTATAACTTTCGCTGGTTCTTCCCCTACTTCAGCGGAGGGGGGTATGGGGAGTCTCTTAGGGATGTACCGACGGTGGATCATCACACCGTCCTTTCCCGTGGGGCTTTTCGATGGTTGGTGAACATTCGACCGGGGTATCACATCCTGCGAACAGGCTCTGTGTGCTACCTCGAACCATACATCCCTTGCAGGTTTGCCTGCCAGTTTGGGTACGACCAACTGTACGTGGGAAACATCAATCCCTACCTGCACTTTGAAGGCGGGATGGTGGATGGAGCCCGAGGGTGGTTCTGGACCCATGCTGGCGGTACCTAGGCCCATTTTGAGCTACCCATGAGGGATCGTGATTTGCACCACACTCTCCTGTACTGCTGGTGGTATCGGGGTGCCAGCACTATTCCCGAGGGCTTTCGGTTCTAGAGTTCCTGTTTGGTGGAACATGGGCGTCCTCCCAGAGGATCTCTCCGTACTTCGAGGCGGAGGGGCCGCCAAACTGCTAGGGAATGGTTTTCAGAATTTTGACGTCGGTTTAGATGAATCTGAGGCACCCGAGGCTTGAGCTTCCTCCCCCAATCTCCCGTCGGGTTCCCCCGATCAGCGAAAAGAGTCTGACAAGTTAATCCGGGTGGGTGAGCATCTGGAACGGGCCCAGGGCACGATAGCTGGATGGATGGGGATGCCCCTCCTATCACCGAGTAGCTCACCTCTCTCTAAGCGACAACGGCAGACAGCGGCTAAAGGCCCTAGAGCGGAAGCGACCAAGAGGCCCGTCATGAAGAGACGGTTCGAGGCCTCCAGGGCAGCGGAGGGTCAGGATGACGCTGTACAGGTGATTATTCCTGGAATGACCACCTCTGGGGCTGGAGCTGCTCCGTCCACTCCTTCTGTCGTATCGGGGACAGCCCCAACGACTTCGAAGGACGCTCCCCAATCGTCGAGCGTGGGGCCACAGGCGGGGGTTTCCACGACTCCTACGTCCACATCAGGAGGTAATCTTTTAGTGTGGCACTCTTGGGTACAAAGTAGAATCTGCACCCCCTGACTTTGTGTCGAATTTTTGTAGGTGTAGCTGAGAAAGCGATCTTCATTCCTTCTGACGAAGAGGGGGGGACTGAAGACGTAAAAGAGCTTGGTGGTTCAGGTAAGCGTAAGCTTTAGCATTGTTGATCCCTCTGTGCCGAAGGGGCATTTGTTAATCTTCTCCTTGCATTCACAGTTGACCCTTCCCATGAAGCTACTGGCAAAGAGGATCCTCCCTCTTGGAAGGGCCATTCGGCCGGAGAGATGGGTGAATCAGAGGCGGACGATGACGTCTCGATTCATGAGGCGTTATCGAGCGAGGAAGAGGCGTCGGTTCCTAAAGACGTGTCAGGCCAACAAGGGGGGGTCCCCGCTCTTGAGGAAGGGTTAGTTAGGGGTGG